>NC_091634.1:41876533-42179563 GCF_027580195.1 Bos mutus
TTTGCTGGCACATTGCGTGCAGCACTTTCTCGGCATCATGTTTTAGGATTTGAAATAGTTCAAGCAGAATTCCATCACCTCCACTAGCTATTTCATAGTGATGCTTCCTAATGCCCACTTGACTTCCTTTACAGGATGTTTGGCTCTAGGTGAGTGATCACACCATCATGGTAATCTGGGTCATGAAGATCTTTTTTGTATAGCTCTTCTGTGTATTCTTGCCACCTCTTAATATCTTCTGTTTCTGTTAGATCCATACCATTTCTGTTGTTTATTTTGCCCATCTTTGCATGAAATATTCCCTTGGTATCTCTAATTTTCTTGAAGAGGTCTTTAGTCTTCCCCATTCTCTTGTTTTCCTTTATTTGCATTGATCACTGAGGAAGCTTTCTTATCTCTCCTTGATATTCTTTGGAACTCTGCATTCAAATGTGTATATCTTTCCTTTTCTCCTTTGCCTTTATCTTCTCTTCTTTTCTCAGCTATTTGTAAGGCTTTCTCAGACAACCATTTCGCCTTTTTGCATTTCTTTTTCTTGGGGATGGTCTTGATCACTGCCTCCTGTTCAATGTCAGGAGCCTCTGTCCATAGTTCTTCAGGCACTCTGTCTATCAGATCTAATCCCTTGAATCTATTTCTCACTTCCACTGTGTATAATCATAAGGGTTTTGATTTAGGTTGTACCTGAATGGTCTAGTGATTTCTCCTACTTTCTTCAATTTAAGTCTGAATTTGAAATAAGGAGTTCATGATCTGAGCCACAGTCAGTTCTCAGTCTTGTTTTGATGACTGTATAGAGCTTCTCCATCTTTGACTGCAAAGAATATAATTAATCTGATTTTGATATTGACCATCTGGTGATGTTCATGTGTAGAGTTATCTCTTGTGTTGTTGGAAGAGAGTGTTTGCTATGACCAGTGCCTTCTCTTGGCAAAACTCTGTTAGCCTTTCACTGGCTTCATTTTGTACTCCAAGGCCACATTTGCCTGTTATTCCAGGTATCTCTTGACTTCCTACTTTTGCATTCCAGTCCCCTGTAATGAAAAGGACATCTTTTTTGGGTGCTAGTTCTAGAAGGTCTTGTAGGTCGTAATAGAACCATTCAACTTCAGCTTCTTCAGCATTACTGGTTGCTTTATAGACTTGGATTACTGTGATATTGAATGGCTTGCTTTGGAAACGAACAGAGATCATTCCGTAGTTTTTGAGATTGCATCCAAGTACTGCATTTTGGACTCTTGTTGACTGAAAGGCTACTCCTTTCTTCTAAGGGATTCTTGCCCACAGTAGCAGACATAATGATCATCTGAGTTAAATTCACATATTCTGGTCCATTTTAGTTCACTGATCCCTAAAATGTCGATGTTTACTCTTACCATTCACTGTTTGACCACTTCCAATTTGCCTTGATTCATGGACCTATCATTCCAGGTTCCTATGCAATGTAGCTCTTTACAGCATCAGACTTTACTTCTGTCACCAGTCACATCCACAGCTGGGTGTTGTTTTTGCTTTGGCTTCATCTCTTCCTTCTTTCTGGAGTTATTTCTCCACTGATCTCCAGTAGCGTATTGGGCACCTACCCACCTGGGGAGTTCATCTTTCAGTGTCCTATCTTTTTGCCTTTTCATACTGTTCATGGGGTTTTCAAGGCACGAATACTGAAGTGGTTTGCCATTCCCTTCTCCTGTGGACCAAGTTTTGTCAGAACTCTCCACCATGACCCGTCCATCTTGGATGGCACTACATGGCGTGGCTTATAGTTTCATTGAGTTCGACAAGGCTGTGGTCCATGTGATCCGTTTGGTTAGTTTCCCCTGATTGTGGTTTTCATTCTGTAGGCCCTATGATGGATAAGGATAAGAGGTTTATGGAAGCTTCCTTATGGGAGAAACTGACTGAGGGGGAAACGAGCTTATTCTAATGGGCAGGACTGTGTTCAGTAAATCTTTAATCCAATTTTTTTTTTTTTTTTTAAAAGAAAATCCATCCTGAACCCTCCTCCCTCCTCCCTCCCCATACCATCCCTCTGGGTCGTCCCAGTGCACCAGTCCCAAGCATCCAGCATCGTACGTTGAACCTGGACTGGCATCTCGTTTCATACATTTCACATGTTTCAATGCCATTCTCCCAAATCTTGCCACCCTCTCCCTCTCCCACAGAGTCCATAAGCCTGTTCTATACATCAGTGTCTCTTTTGCTGTCTCGTATACAGGGTTATCGTTACCATCTTTCTAAATTCCATATATATGTGTTAGTATACTGTATTGGTGTTTGTCCTTCTGGCTTACTTCACTCTGTATAATAGGCTCCAGTTTCATCCACCTCATTAGAACTGATTCAAATGTATTCTTTTTAATGGCTGAGTAATACTCCATTGTGTATATGTACCACTGCTTTCTTATCCATTCATCTGCTGATGGACATCTAGGTTGCTTCCATGTCCTGGCTATTATAAACAGTGCTGTGATGAACACTGGGGTACACGTGTCTCTTTCCCTTCTGGTTTCCTCAGTGTGTATGCCCAGCAGTGGGATTGCTGGATCATAAGGCAGTTCTATTTCCAGTTTTTTAAGGAATCTCCACACTGTTCTCCATAGTGGCTGTACTAGTTTGCATTCCCACCAACAGTGTAAGAGGGTTCCCTTTTCTCCACACCCTCTCCAGCATTTATTATTTGTAGACTTTTGGATCGCAGCCATTCTGACTGGTGTGAAATGGTATCTCATAGTGGTTTTGATTTGCATTTCTCTGATAATGAGTGATGTTGAGCATCTTTTCATGTGTTTGTTAGCCATCTATATGTCTTCTTTGGAGAAATGTCTATTTAGTTCTTTGGCCCATTTTTTGATTGGGTCATTTATTTTTCTGGAGTTGAGCTGTAGGAGTTGCTTGTATATTTTTGAGATTAGTTGTTTTTGTCGGTTGCTTCATTTGCTATTATTTTCTCCCATTCTGAAGGCTGTCTTTTCACCTTGCTAATAGTTTCCTTTGATGTGCAGAAGCTTTTAAGTTTAATTAGGTCCCATTTGTTTATTTTTGCTTTTATTTCCAATATTCTGGGAGGTGGGTCATAGAGGATCCTGCTGTGATGTATGTCAGAGAGTGTTTTGCCTATGTTCTCCTCTAGGAGTTTTATAGTTTCTGGTCTTACATTTAGATCTTTAATCCATTTTGAGTTTATTTTTGTATATGGTGTTAGAAAGTGTTCTAGTTTCATTCTTTTACAAGTGGTTGACCAGATTTCCCAGCACCACTTGTTAAAGAGATTGTCTTTAATCCATTGTATATTCTTGCCTCCTTTGTCAAAGATAAGGTGTCCATATGTGCGTGGATTTATCTCTGGGCTTTCTATTTTGTTCCATTGATCTATATTTCTGTCTTTGTGCCAGTACCATACTGTCTTGATAACTGTGGCTTTGTAGTAGAGCCTGAAGTCAGGTAGGTTGATTCCTCCATTTCCAAAAAACCTCGAATAGCCAAAGCGATCTTGAGAAAGAAAAATGGAAATGGAGGAATCAACCTACCTGACTTTAATCCAATTTTCTGTTGATGGGTGGGACTGTGTTCCCTCCCTGTTGTTTGATCTGAGGCCAAACTATGGTGGAGGTAATGAAGATAATGGCAACCTTCAAAAGGTCCCATGCAGGCACTGCTGCACTCAGTGCCCCAGACCCTGCAGCAGGCTACTGCTGACCCATGCCTTCTCTAGAGACTCCTGGACACTCACAGGCAAGTCTGGGTCAGTTTCTTGTGGGGCCACTGCTCCTTTCTCCTGGGTCCTGGTGAATGCAAGGTTTTATTTGTGCCCTCCAAGAGTCTGTTTCCCTAGTCCTTTGTAAGTTCTGGTGGCTCTGTTGCGGGGGGTGGGGTGGGTGGGGGGGGTTAATGGTGACCTCCTCCAAGAGCACTTCTACCATATCCAGGTCTACTCCACCCAGAGCCCCTGCCCATGGGGCAGCACCCTGCTGACCTGTACCTTTGCAGGAGACACTCAAACACAATTCTGGCTCAGTCTCTGTGGGGTCTCTGGGTCCTGGTGAGCACAAGGTTTGTTTAAGCCCTCCAAGGTCTCTGGTGGGTATGGGGTTTGATTCTAAATATGGTTTGCCCCTCCTACCATCTTGCTGGGGCTTCTTCTTTGCCCTTGGACGTGGCATATCTTTTTTTGGTGGGATCCAACATTCTCCTGTCAATGGTTATTGAGCAGTGAGTTGTAGTTTTGGAGTTCTTGCAGAAGAAGATGTGCACACGTCCTTCTATTCCACCATCCTGTGGGTTGAAAAATCCTTCTATTCTGCCATCTTGTGGGTTGAAAAATAGAGTGCAGCCATAATAATATGTATGCTTACAATGTGGGAGACCTGAGTTTGATCCCTGGGTTAGGAAGATCCCCTGGAGAAGGAAATGGCAACCCACTCTAGTACTCCTGCCTGGACAATCCCATGGACAGAGGAGCCTTGTAGGCTATAGTCCATGGGGTCACAAAGAGTTGGACACAACTGAGTGACTTCAGTTTCTTTCTTTCATTCATAATAATAGGGGCTATATGCTATGCTTAGTCACGCAGTCATGTCCTACCCTTTGCGACCCCATGGACTGTAGTCCACCAGGCTCCTCCGCCCATGGGGAGTCTCCAGGCAACAATATTGAAGTGGATTGCCATGCCCTCCTCCAGAGGATCTTCCCAAGCCAGGAATCGAACCGAGATCTCCCAGTCTTGGTGGGAGGTGGATTCTTTACTGTCTGAACCACCAGATTTCTTCCATAGAACATATAAGCTCAGTAAAATATTGACTTAAAACAACAATATATTCAGGGTTGATGAATATATTATTCATATTGATGGACATATTCATCATCTCTACAAAAAGATGTCTTTCAATTTTCTTATACATTGCAAAAACAACAGGATTATAAGAATATGACTTCACTAAGAATCTTCCAGGTTTATTCATACAACACTGATTTTTCTGGGATAGGTTCTTAGGGTGTAGTAGTGACCAACAGAGCTGTTCCTTCACTTCAGGATGTCACTGTGACTGGAGAGAAGTATGGTGCCCGCGTAATCACAGAGGTAACCATTCAATTCCAGTGGTGCTCTGCTGGAAGGAGGCATGCAGGTGTCCTGAAAACACACACCAGGTGATCTCTTGACAGAGATAGATAGATGGAGATATACATAGAGAGAGGAGATTGATCTATGTGTATCTGCAGATAGCTGTATCTTTCTATTTATCTGTATCTATCCATATCTAAAAATTTCTATATGTAGATGTATCATTTATCTATCTAGAGAGATTTAAAACAAATTGACTCATGCAATTGTGAAGGGTTGATAAATCCAAAATCTTCACACATGTATTACTAGCACTACCACAGAAAAATAACCACAGACCATGTGGTTTAAACAACAGAATTAATTTCCTCATGATTCTGGAGGCTAGAAGTCCAAGATCAAATTTGGCTTCTTCTGAAGCTTCTCCTTGGCTTGCAGATGCCCCCTGTCTTGCGTGCCCCATGTGGTCCTTCCTCTGTGTCTTTTTGTGTGTCCAAATTTCCTCTTCTTTTAAAGATATGGTCAGATTGGATTAGGGCCCACATGTATGGTCTTATTGTAATTTAATCACCTGTTTGAAGACCCCCATCTCCAAATATCATCACATTTTGAGGAACTTGGAATTAGGGCTTCAATCTGTGAGTTTTGGGGCAGACAATTAACACTTCAGCCCATAACAGATAGGATCCACTGGATACTAGGATTTTCAAAGGGGGAAAGAGATGGAAGAAGAGGGTCCCTTTCTCAGAGTAGATGAAATCTTAAAAGACCCTAAGGCTTAACTCAGATCTGAGTTATTTTAACTCCCATAATCTTGATGACAGTTCTGAGGTGGGGGCCAATACTGCCCTTGTCTTACTGAAGTAGGAAATGAGGACGTTAAGTAACTTGCTCAAGATCATGCAGCTCTCAGCTGGGGAATTTGGCCTCAGAGTTCATGCCTCTAACCACCACACTAGAATACGTGACTCCAGGCCAGAGCTCCAGGTTGGCAGGACATGAGAGAGGTGTGTGCTTAAATATGAAGCTGGGACATAGACAGATGAAAAAAATTTGGTGCCTTGGAAGCTTCCAGAAGGAAATAGGACTCCCTCCTGAGATCAGAAGGAAGCCTCTGGGGGATTAAGAGTGAGAGTGACAGGGTTAGGAGATTCTTCTTGCTGCCATTTGGGAAATGAATTAGTTGAGGATAAATGATACAAAGATGGTAACAAAGGGCGAGAATTTCCCAGTTGCCTAATAAGAAAAGGCATTGGGTTGAAGTAGGTTTATGACAACAGAGTTGGGGATTTCCGTAAATGTACTGGGTTGGCCAAAAAGTTCATTTGGGTTTTTCTGTTAGATGTTATGGAAAAACCTGAACAAATCTTTTGGCCAACCCAGTATCTTTTTTTTTAATGGGAATTTTGGTGCTAGAAGAATTAGGACTTGGTGATTGAGAATATATCGGGAGACGAGCATTTAAAAATTATAATGGTATGTAAATCAAACAATCATGCTGTCTACTTTAAACTTAAACAGAGATGTATCTCAATTTCTCAATAAAACTGAAAAAATAACCAAAAAAACAATACTGTGTATAGCATACATTCTATAAGCCAGGGGAAAAAAAGATTTCTTATTTTAATAAATAAATTAAAATAAGATTCAAAAGAAAAAAGAAAGAAAATTTATTATAGTGACTCATATATAATATTCAGTGATATGTTATCATCATACCAAAACATTTTAAAATTGCAAAACATCTTGGTGATGACAAGACATTTAAGATATGCTGAATGTATTTTTGTTTGTCCAAATACATGCTCTGTTGTTAGCTTCTCTCTGCTTTCAGTTCCTCCTCCATCCCATTAGGAAAAATTTAAAGAAAGGAAATGTACTGCACAGTGGAATGTGTTAACAGCTAGTGGGCTCAGACCTCAGTTCACTCCCCATGGTTTCTCTTCATATGCCTTTAAAAAATAATCTACAGTATAGGGAGATACAAAATGAGTCCATTTATAATAACACATGTAGCTCTAAGATGTGCTGTCTTAGCCAAGCCATGTATTCATAGATGAATTGCCTTTTTGTAAAGTATGTTTTTCTTTATTCCTGGTGAAAAGAAGTTTTGGGCCCATCATAAGGAACAGGGTGGGACAGAGTGAGGTTTGTCAGAGGCATGCTCTTTGGGACCTTCAGGACACATCTATTTGGTCTGGAGTAACCCTTCCCCTGCAGTGGTCACTGTGGTGGTAACTTGCTGGTGAACCTACCTCAGGTCCAACACCAGTCTCTGCTTTGCAGCCCGGCTTCTCATCTGGCTGGTTTTGCCAACGCCTTGTCTTAGAGGGAGAAGGGTGGGATGTGGACTTCCCACCAGGCCCTTAGTGAGAACAGTGCTGTTAGTTACAAAGATTTTTTCTTGAGCAAAACTAATTCTGACTGGAGTTTAATATCAACTGCAGTGAGAAGCAACTGACACAGCAATAAGGTAAAATGAGTAAATGATTGAGGAGCAAATGGAACAGAGGTTCCCAGCTCCACACTAGAATAAATGAATACTCTGAAGACATCTAGACAGGATTGGGCATTGAGCCTTCAGGAAAACCTGAAGGCCATTTCCTTCTCCAGAGATCTCGCAGACCCAGGGATTGAACCTGCATCTCTTATGTCTCCTGCATTGGCAGGTGGGTTATTTACCAGTAGCACCATCTGACAGGGTCTAGCTAGAATGTAATAACATTGTTTTATTTTTCAGGTACTTTCTATTTATGGCAAGGAGGATGCCAGTGTTCCATTTATGTTTGTGTTATGGATCTTCTTTTAAAAATAAATGTATATAAGGAAAAGAGGAAGTTGATGTGCAATACTGCTGCTGCTGCTGCTGTAAGTTGCTTCAGTCGTGTCCGACTCTGTGCGACCCCATAGACGGCAGCCCACTAGGCTCCCCCATCTCTGGGATTCTCTAGGCAAGAACACTGGAGTGGGTTGCCATTTCCTTCTCCAATGCATGAAAGTGAAAAGTGAAAGTGAAGTCACTCAGTCGTGTCCTACTCTTAGCGACCCCATGGACTGCAGCCTACTAGGCTCCTCCATCCATGGAATTTTCCAGGCAAGAGTACTGGAGTGGGGTGCCATTGCCTTCTCCGGATGTGCAATACTAGGAAATATTAAAGAAGCTATGCAAATTGAGCAAACATTGTGAACAACTTACGAGGCATAGTTATAACACTTGTGCTCTGATGCAGATAGGCAGTGCTGTCATCTGTCGTAGAATCCTGAAGGGTACGTAAAAGAAATCTGTGCAGCAGGCAGAATTATTATGAGAATGAACAAATTATTTTTGCAGAGTTTGGTGCATGTTCTTTATTTTCTTCTTTGACCTTTGAACTCCCAGTCAAGTGTGGTCCAATGAACAATCAGTTGAGGAACAGGATTTGGTACTTCTGGTGTATCTAGTGATGTTCATACTTGAACTTCATTAAGTTTATGAGAACCATACTTTTGTAACGTTTCTTGTGCTTTCTTTTCTTCATCTTTTATTAATTTTTATTTCAAAAGGCAGAGCACAACAAAATCGCTGCCAATTGTTTGAATACTAATGTAAATCAAGGGGCGGCAAGGTCAAACCTGAGCTGTTGACTGCCAGGCAGAGCCCCATTGATGGCTTAGAAGGAGGCGTGAAGAGCAGATACACAGTCAAGTCGGGTGGTTGAGGGGTGTTGATGGACAGAGGACAAAATTGCATATTAAAAGGAAATTGAACCCTCAGAAGTTCCTCTTGTGATTTTACACAGTGTGGTATGCTTATGTTACATGTTCAGACTTGATCTTAAATGCTGTTTTATGCTGTTTATGAATTGATTTGTGTTTTGCTTCCAATAAAAATTAAATTCTTGAAGCTTAAGTACTTACTGTTTTGACCCCCAGCCCTGATTTGGGGTGGGAATATGGATGCTCTTTATCTTCACAGAATCTCTTCTTTTGGATGGGGGCCCCCAGTTTTCTTCTGGGAACTTACCCTTTGTCTAATCCATGTAGTTTAGATGGTGCTGACTTCATCCCAGCCTCGAAGGGTAGACACATGAATGAAATATGGTTAAGCAAAGGACTATATCCCGTTGGTCAGTGTAACTCATTGGGAATGGGTGCATAGTCCAGATAGCACCAAGAGGAACCCTACCTAGAGTTTTGCTTGAACTGGTAGGGTAAAGGAATTATCTTTCTACTGCTAACTAAGTAGCATGTAAGCCGGGAATGACCAAGGCTGCAGTCTAGAGAAATCCTGACCAAGGGGAAAGCCAATGCAGAGGAAAAGTAGAGCCCTGAGTAGTGGAGAGAGTAATAAAATCCAGATAACTCTTTTTGTGCCCCTTAGTTTCAGCTGTCCCTGCGGACATTACCCCTGGACTTTCCATGTACATGAACCAGTGAATCTCTGCCACCTCCCACACCCATTTTTATGTTTAAGCTAGTTTCAGTCTGGTGTTTGCATCTCGTTTCTGAAAGAGGCCTCAGTAATACATCCCTCTTCCCATCCGGCAGATTGTCACAGTGCCAGGCATGTGATGTGCACATGGTAAATACTTGCTGATTTGAGAGGTCTAAGATCCCCCTAGGTTTATGAAACAGGATGATGTAATCTCAAGGGCATTGGGACGAGTCTGAAGATTTCAATCATTTGTTCCCGTCAAACATTTTACTGAGTACCTGCTTTGTGCCAGGTGCTGTTTTAGTGCTGAGGACAGTAGTGAACAAATAGACCAAGTCCCCATTTTAACAGAAATGGCATTCCAGTAGGAGAATATATAATACGTCAGGAGGTGATGTATTATATGCAGTTGTGAAGAAAGACTTCCTACTAATTAGGTCTGGGACCTTGAGATAGCCACTTTATCTTTCTGAGTTTCCTTTTTCTCATATATAAAAAAAGGGCTTTGCAATGCTTACTCTTTGTTTCTTTCCTTTCCAGAACGACCACCACCAACAGCAGTATTTCCATGATACACTTTGATGAACCTGAATTCTGGAGCACACCTGAAAATATGTTCGTTGATAGTTGACATTTCCAGGAAATTTTATGTTTTTTTGTGTTTGTTGGTACACTTCTCTATGTATAGTTTTGAGAGTTATGAATTCTTGCCTATTCAGGTTTCCCAGACATCAGTTAGATTCCCATGGGACTTGGGAGCTGCCTAAACTAACTGAATTCCCTCGAGGTCTTCGCTTGAAAGCGCTATCTGAGTCTACCTGTTCTGTCCATGAGCTTTCCCTGAAATCAATGACAGACGGTCTGTTCGTTGCTTTTCATTTGGTGAAAAGTTGCTGTTATCTCTGATCCTTAGCTCAGTCAAGACTTTTTCTCCCCCTCTCCTCCCCACAGCTCTTCAGTTAATCACTTTGCTTATCGTGATCTCTGGTCTTGCCTGCCTCTTCTTACAAGTTTTCAGAATTCTCAGAACTTTTCTGGCAATGGAAATGTCTCTGTAATGTTATCACTGTTGACTTTTAAAGTGATACCATAAATATAATTTGACTCTGAAGAGGGAAGACTATTCTGTTTTTTTTTTTCCCTTGAATTTATTTATTCATCTTGGAATATATTTGGTTTACAACATGGTGTTAGTTTCAGGTGTTCAGCAAAGTGCTTCAGTTATATATATATACTCACACACACACATATCCTTTCTTTTTCAGATTCTTTTCCCATATAGGTAATTTTATGGGTGTAGGTAATTACAGAGTATTGAGTAGAGTTCTCTGTGCTAGCAGGTCCTTGTTGGTTATCTATTTTATATATAATAGTGTGTTTATGTTAATCCCAAACTCCTGATTTGTCCCTTCCACCTTTCCCCTTTGGTAACCATAAATTTGTTTTCAAAGTTTGTGAGTCTGTTTCTGTTTTGTAAATAAATTCATCTGAATCATTTATAAGTTCATCTGTATCATTTATATGTTCATCTGTAACATATTTATTATATATATATATATATATGTGTCAATCTGAGTCTCCCATTTTATCTGTCCCTACCCTTTTCCCCCTTGGTGTCCATACATTTGTTCTTTATGTCTATGTCTCTATTTCTGCTTTGCAAATAAAATAATCTATACCATTTTTCTAGATTCCACGTATGTGCATTGATATAACATTTGTTTTTCTCTTTCTGACTTCCCTCTGCATGACAGACTCTAGGTTGGTCCACATATACCTGCAAATGACACAGTTTCTTTCTTTTTATGGCTGAGTAATGTTCCATTGTATATATGTTATTAACACCACATCTTCTTTATCTGTTCCTCTGTTGATAGACATTTAGATTGTTTCCATGTCCTGGCTACTGTAAATAGTCCGGCAATGAATATTTGGATCCATGTATCTTTTGGAATTATGATTTTCTGTGGGTATATGCCCAATAGTGGGATTACTGGGTCATATGGCAGTTCTATTTTTAGTTTTTTAAGGAACCTGCATTCTGTTTTCCATAGTGATGGTACAAATTTACATTCTCATCAAGTATAAAATGGTTCCCCTTTCTCCACACCCTCTCCAGCATTTATTTTAGACTTTTTGATGATGGTTATTCTGACTGGTATGAGGTAGTAGTACCTCATTGTAGTTTTAATTTGCATTTCTCTAAAAACTAGAGACGTTGAACATCTTTTCATATGTTTATTGGACATCTATATGCCTTCTTTGAAAAAATATCTATTTAGGTCTTCTGCCCCCTTTTTGATCAGGTTTTTGTTGTTGTTGTAGATAGTGAGCTGCATGAGCTGCTTTGTGTATTTTGGAAACTGATCCCTTGTTGGTAGCATCGTTTGTTTCAGGTAGCCCTACTTTAGTTTACCGCTGCTGAGAAGGTCCCATGGTCTTGCCTTGTCTGTCTCCATATAATGTGTGTTGGAGTCGCTTCTCTAGTCCCATGCTCATGTTTGGTGACTGTCCTCCCAGGGAGAGAGAGTGCATCTTATTTCTCTTAATTTTCCCAGCACCCCACACACTGTTTTGCATGCAGTGAGGGGCCACTGAATGTTTTGACAATTGGATTTTGAATCAGTTACTTTCTTGGATAGCTCTTGACAATATCCCAACTGCTTGATAAAGTAAAACCTGATATTAGTCATTGAATTTCTATCAAAGGCATTGCAAACTAGTTATTGATTTTTTTTTTTAAAAGAGAAATAAATCTACCATTTGATACTTATTCTTGCACTAAAACATGAGCTAGGACAACTAGATGTGACTCAGGTATCAGATGAAATCCATATAAATTAATAATAATAAAAATAAAAGACTAATGTGAAATGGGGATTTAATTAACTTCAAACAACAGTTAGTCACAGTATCCGGAGAAAGTCACAAGAGCTCTTCATAATTTTGTAAAGGTTTTAGGACTTAACTCTGTGTTTTTGTCTATTTCTCCTTTTCTTCATTTATCTGTGCTGCTCAGGCTCTGTCCCACTCTCTATCAATCTCAGCAAGAAACTCAGTCTCTGCTCTATTTCCACAAAAATTCATTCACACACAAATCTCATAACATGATTAAAGAATGGGGAGAATTGGGAGAGAAGCCACATGGAGAGTATACACCTACTCCCATCTCCTTCCATTTTCCCTTTCTCCTCCCTCCCTCATGGGAGAAACTCCTTAATTCTTCACTTTGTCTCACCCCAAATTCTCTCACCCATATTCATGCCCCCTTTAAGTCAAAGCACTTTTCCAAACAGAGGAACAGCACTTCTCCAAGCTAAGAGTTCTGGTAAATACAGCAACCAGAGGCCTTATCTTCCACCCATCAGAAAGGGCTTTGCACTCAGAAATGGCACAGAGTCCCAGTTCAGAAGGCTAACTGCCAAAAATTTTATTGTGTGCAAGGCTAGAAAGTTCTAGTTTCTTCAGGATGAATTAGAGGAAGGGTCCTCTATAAATGCTTATAAATGATGATGGTCTGGCAGCAGTGGCATATATCTGTGCTTGAGCTCAGCATGGTGCTGACTCATGCTCTTGTAAGTGGGAACCCAACTCCTCCACCAATACTCCTTACTGCAGCTGCCAGGGAGAGCTTGCTTTCTGCTGCCACACAGCTCTCTGGTAGCTTGTTGGAGATGCAGAGTGAGGCAGGCAGGGAAAGGGTGAAGGGGTCACCAAGTTGGGCAGAGGGAATGTGGGGTCAGAATGGTCTTTGGATTCTGAGTCAAACTAAAGAATATTTTAGATCATGGGGCTTCCAGGGCTAAGATCCTAGTTGTTGTTCAGTCACTCAGTCGTGTCCGACTCTTTGTGATCCCATGAAGTGCAGCGCGCCAGGCTTCCCTGTCCTTCACTATCTCCTGGAACTTGCTCAAACTCATGTTTATTGAGTCCATGATCTCTAGACCGGGAGTTGATAAACTATAGCCTTATGGGCCAAATTTGGCCATGGCCTTCCCCACCCCACCCCCAATATATTTACTTATTTTCTGCTGCCAATGGTTTTATTAATTTAATTTTTTAATTGGAATATAGTTGCTTTACAGTGTTGTGTTAGTTTAGGTGTATAGCAAAGTGAATCAGTTATGCTATATATACCCATTCTGTTTCTGTATAGCCCATACCAGATACAGAGCATATATTTGGACAGATGGCTTTTATGTTTTTAAAAGGTTGTAAAAAGCAAAGATTATGTGATGGAGAATGTAGCATGTGGCCCACAAAGCATAAAATATTTACTATCTGGCCCTTCAGAAAAAAGATTGGCTGACCTTGCTGTAGACCAGTGGGACTCAATTGTGACTATACACTAAGGTTACCTGAAGAATCTTTTAAGGACAGAACAACACAAATAAATAGATAATTCTGCCCTAAACAAACCCACTGAATTAGACTGAATTAGGATCTCCAAACTATTGTTTGCATTTTTATAAACTATTACAGGTATTTCTGAGGATTACCAAGATGACAATGATGCAATGATGTACCCCTCTTACTTTTTTAAACTTGCCTGATGGCTTGGTCTTGGACTCAGCCTACCATTGAGTAGAGCATTCGGTCTACATTGGGTTAATTTCAACCTCTGTTTTAGCAGAAGGGATGTCTGGAGCAGGATTGGGTAAGAAAAGTTCTCCAAGAAAGTTTCAACCTTGCCCAGAAAAAATCTGAAAAGTTATAATAAAGCACTACTGTATTTGCTGAACATTTGTTATATATTTCCACAACGATTCTTACAGCAAATATATTAAATAAATTATTATCATGAAGCAACTGAGGCTTAAAGAGTGTTAAATAATCCATCCAAGGTTACCTAGTTATCAGCAGGTGTAGCTGGGGACGTGAACCTGGATGTGCTTTCTGCCAGAAACTAATTCTTACCCAATGTGCTTGGCTGCCAGGTTGTCATTGAATAGAATCACCAATAGCTGAAGATCTGATAGGCCGTCCTGGCAGCGGATGGGGAACAGTTTGTGAAGTGTATTCATTGATACTCTTGCTCTAATATAGAGGCACAGATTCTGGACATGTGAGGCCTCTCGATGGCTGACCAGGAGAGGAATTTAAACCCCTCACTCACCTGCAATATTTAACCAGTGTTACTGACTTCCAACCCTTCCAGGACTAAAACGCCACCTCCAGATACCTGCTCCTGCCCTTTCGGTTCTCAGCGCAGAGTGGAAGGCAAGCACACGCTCCTTGGAATGAAGGTAAGCAAACAGACTGTAACTTCAGTGATGCCCTCTGGAGTTACCCAATGCAGAAGCCCAGGATTACCTGATCTTTTGGAGGAAACTGAGCCTTATGGAGATCAAGGAAGTTGCTTTAAGTTGTGTTGATTCTAAGGGTGGTGTCTGTCAGGCCCACATTCTTTCTCTGGCCACCACTACCTTGCCTGTTGCTAGTTTATGGACCAGCCTCCTTCAGAGAGGCCCTTCTTCCTTCTCCATCTATTTCTTTGAAAACCCACCAGGGCCTTTCCCAAGAAAGGGACAGCCCAGTGATTCCTGGGTCCTCCCCAAGAGGCCTGGGTCTGAGCTGTCCCTTCTTGGGCCTCTCAGTGGCCTGGTCTCCGTTGAAGATTTTCCCCTTCAGGAGGCCCAACTGCCGGCCACATTGTCAATTGCTAGCTGGTTACCATGGAAACAGGTCTCAAGAGGGATCTGCTTTTCTGCCTCCTTGAATGAGGAGGAGTAGAGGGCTTTGTGAGGGCAGCGCTTCCTGTTCGTGGCCAGGAGAAGGACTGGCTTTGGGTGATGGGGCTTACACAGTTTGCCCGAGGACCCCACTCTTTGTCAGCACAAGATTGCCAATTTTTCATTCTAAGGGATGACTGTCCTTATTTGGAATACAAATCCTTTTTCCTTTTTGATGGTTGAAGTGCCTTTTCTTTTATGAAATGGTTATGATAGAAAGAATGATTTAAACAATGTTATTACTTGGTAAATAAAAAGTTTGTTAACACAGGCAACAATACGGATGAGTCTTAAATCCTTATGCTAAGTGATATAAGCCTTGCAAAAAGAAAAAGAAAAGAGTACATGCTGTATGATTTCACTTACATAAAATTCTAGAAAGTGCAGACTGATCTGTAATGACAGAATTCAGACCAGGGTACTGAGGCGGGAGGAGAGAGGGATGGATTATAAAAGGGCATTAGGAAAGTTTGGTGAGTGGGCAAAATCTTTCTTACCTTGATTATGGTGATAGTTTCACAAATGCATACATATTTTAAGACAGATCAAATGTAACACTTTAAATATGGATAATTGAGGGTACTTCTGTTAGACCTCAACAAAGTTGAAAGAAAATAGCAGCCTTTCGCTGAGCTTCAATTTTTATTTTTTTCTGATTTAAGCAGTCTGTGGAAAACCAAAGTGTGGGAAGCAAGCACAGGGCCCTTTTGCAACATTTCTGGATACACTAGTGAAGAAGGTATAGTTTGTCTCTCCTGTCCTTTCTATACTCAGGCTCCATCCCCAGGGTTCCTGTGACAGGTGAAAGGGATTCTATAAACTAATTGGTCCTGAGGTATCTGGATACTTAATGTGCCTTCTTTCCTAGTGGTGATGGATTTATAAAGGATTTATTTATAAAGAATTCTTGGCTGCAAAGAAGAGTCATTTTGACTACCGTAGGTTGGGTGGAATGAAGTTAAAAGACCACTGTGGCAATCTAGAGAAACACTGGTGCCCTGAACTAGGGTACTGGAAAGGGATGGAGGCAGGTGGGTATATTGGAAAGGCAGTGTCTTAGAGCTGCTAAAACAGAGTATTATAGACCACAGAGTCAGACATGACTGAAGCAACTTAGCATGCATGCATGCATAGCATAGACCACGTACCTTAAACATTCATTTCTCACAGTTCTGGAGATTGAGAAGTCCAGGGTCAAGATATTGGCAGATTCAGCATCTGGTGAGGGCCTGCTTCCTTGTTTGCACATGACCCTCTTCTTATCACATCTTCTTCATGCGGGCGAGAGAGAAGTCCTCATTCTCTTGCTTCTTCTTATAAGGGCACTACACCTATTTGTGAGGGCTCCACCCTCATGACCTAATTACCCCACAAATGCCCTGTGTCCTAATACTGTAACCCTGGGTGTAAGTGTGTCAACATATGGATTTAGGGAGAGCACAAACATTTAGTCTATAAATAACACACAACAAAGTTGGATTCAACACAACTAGATTCAACAGAATCATTGGATATAAGTGGGAATTTAGAGAAGGGAAAATTAGGAACGGTGCCCAAGGTTTGTCTTTAGATAACTGCATCATTAGTTGATGGAAGATGGTTCTGGTTGAAGTAAGGTTGTGGGGGGTGAGAAGTTCACTTGGGGACATGCTGAGTTGGATGTGCCAGAGATGCATCTAGAAAGATCAGGAAGGAAGTCAGAGAGACTTACGGATCTGAAACTCAGGAGGTGAAGCCAGACTACACATAGAGATTTAGCATACTGATGGAACATGAAACCATCAGAAGAGAAATAGTAAATGCATGTTGAATTAAATTATCTGTGTTTGGTTATTTTAGTCATTACTTTTTACATTTCACAGGCCACTCTCTGTTTACACAGTGGGGAGGGTAGTCCCTAATGCCTGGCAGATTTAATTGATAATCTGTTGTTTTCTTGATGATAGGGAAGGGCGTGGCTTTTGGGGATATAAATGTGGAGTTTGGGTTAGAATTACCCAATGTCCTCAGTCCTTTGATTTGTATCTGATTATATACATTAATTTTTAGAAAATACTCCCTCTTTGATGGTCCTACTTAATTTGATACACACCCCCAAAAGAGTACTTTTTCACTTTGGCCCCTTTTATGCATCTGTTTGGAGAAGGCAATGGCACCCCACTGCAGTACCCTTGCCTGGAAAATCCCATGGACCGAGGAGCCTGGTGGGCTGCAGTCCATGGGGTCGCTAAGAGTCGGACACAACTGAGTGACTTCACTTTCACTTTTCACTTTCCTGCATTGGAGAAGGAAATGGCAACCCACTCCAGTGTTCTTGCCTGGAGAATCCCAGGTATGGGGGAGCCTGGTGGGCTGCCGTCTACGGGGTCACAGAGTCGGACACGACTGAAGCGACTTAGCAGCAGTAGCAGCATGCATCTGTTTCTCCTTGTGTATTAAGCTCATTGAGGCCAGGTACCATGACTTATTTTGACATGCAGTCAAGGATGGGTGTGCTAAACTGAGTGCTTCATCTCCACAGTTTTCATGTTGAATTTCCTAGCAAATTATTCTTGACTTCCCCTTTGACATTTATGTATTCATGAGAATAAATTTAAATGGAGCGGTACAGGTTCTCAACCGAAAGGAGAATTTTACTCATTCTTTCATAAGAAAAAAATAAGTGAGTGTATAATGTGTTGCTGAGTCCTTCATTTAAAGACATGTTCTTGATGCTTACTATAAATTTGGAGCACCGGACAGATGCTTCTCTTGGTTTTTTCGTACAAACACCCAGGAAATCCTTTTTACTTTGGTCGCTGGAGTTTCTGTGATTTTCCTTAGCTTGCCAGACCAAATCTTAGCTCTCCAAAATCACCCAGAAAAGTCACCAAAGATATTGTTTCTGTCAAATGCTAAGATAAACCGATGACATCAGGACGTTGTCCATTTGTGTTTACATCTTAATTTTAAGCCAACTGTTTTTGTGTTTACAATCTGCATCAATTAATTTAGGACATCATGAAAACGGTTTATGTTTGATGGTTGAGTTTCATAATGAGCAGAATTTCTGCATGGATTTCTTCCTCATTTAACAGCTGAGAACATGTCATTATTTTACAAGCACTACTGATAAATCATTTGGCAAAGGACTTTTCAGTCCTTTAAAATAATTTTTATTTCTTGTGATTTCAATTGTCTCTGCATTTTTCCTTGTAAATAGTTGAAGAGTAAGCACATTTTCAAAGAGCTGTAGGGAGGCTAAGATGCCAGTTGCATTTTAACGATATAGGGCATTATCGTTCTTACTGTAGCCAATTCTCTTTTAAATCATTGCAGTTTCTGCTCTAGCCTCCAGCTATAGAATTCTTTTCAAGCTGGCAGTGAACTTGGCAGGCTGCCAGAAGAAATATAAAGGTGTTTTGGTCCACCGAAGTATTTTGAGTGGTTCTTAGTGATACAGTTTTCTTCAGTACATCTGCAAAACATTTTTCTGAAGTGAATTTTCATGTGAAAGCCTCCTTAATCATCACCAGCATTGTTTGTTTCAATGCAGTTATTTAAGTGCCCCCCTGGGTGCCTACAAAATAAACAAGGGAATCTTCTAAAGAGTTTTAAAAGTGGCAGGTGCTGGGGCTGTGCCCTATTCACTTAGTTTGCAATGACATTTTTGTGCTAATCTATAGACAAACAAGAGACAGGTGACACACCAAATCAAGTACAATGAACAAGAGAAGACGGCGTTGGCCAATGGGGTCAGCTCTAGATAAGATGCTTTTTCAGGCAAGCAAGTAGCAACTGCTTTTTAACCCTCTTGCTGTTTGTATTCTGGCTGTAAAAAATCTGATATTTAAACTTATAAAAATCTGATCTTTAATCTGATGTGTTAACTAAACATTTTTGTTTTTTTTGGTGTTTTTTTTTCTGTATATTATTTTGGAAGTTTAAAAAATGCATCCGTTATGTTTACATCTAAAATCTACTTTGAATTTTACATATATATATATATGATGTAAGATGCCGATTAATTTTTTAGCATATAGCAATCTAGTGTTCCAACACCATCTAACTACAGCTTTCTTCTGATTAGCATTTTTAACATTTTTATTGAAGTATAGTTGTATACAATGTTTAATTGACAGTGTTTAATTTCTGCTGTACAGAAACGTGACTTGGTTACACATATGTGTGTATAATATGCTTTTTCATGCTCTTTTCCATCGTGGGGCTTGTCACAGATATTGAATGTAGTGCCCTATGCTATACAGTAGGGTCTTGTTGTTTCCTTTTTTGATTTTAAATGAAAGCAAAAGGAGATTCAGAATTAAACTATCTCTGTGAATACACAAGTAAATATGTATGTGTGTATGCTTGTTTACACACATGTATATATTTACATTCAGAGATAATACTGTGATTAAACATTAAAGCATGTAAAAATTCCTATTTGTTTGCTATTTTGGCCATGAATTCAATCCACATTTGTTCTGTTTCCACAACAAACCACCCTATTTACATGCCAAATACCACACACATGATGAAACTTAAGAAATAAATGATTAAGCACATTTTTTTATATTGCTTCCTCTTTACCAGTTGCCATTTGTATGTACGAGTTCTGTTTCTAGGGAACTTTCCTTTTTTAAAAAAGTTTGATTAGTCATCTTTTTAGAGATACTTGATGGGAAATTAATTTTATTAATGCTAAATTTCAATGCAGGCGAATTATTAACCATCACCCTCCTATTTCTTTTTTGAGGTAATTTTACTCGTGAGTCGGTGACAAAAAGAATTCGGTAGAAGATTTTTTTTTTTAAAGCTTATTTTTGTGTGTGTAAAAATGAAGCGTAGCTCTTTGGTGAATGCATAAAAACACTGTAAAATCTCTAAAATATTCCACTGCAGTAACGGGTAAAGCTTTGAGAACATTTATGCACTGCTTTGGAAGAATTAAAGATTTTGCATATAATACTCCTTTCCCACCACACACAAAAAAGTAGTAGACAGTAACATTTTATACAGCCTTTTCTTAAGACTCCATTCTGGCAGTCTGGCGAAATGGCAAGGTCCATTTTGATTATTGCAGTCAAGAACATGAAGTACTGACTCTGTTGTTGGTTCGATCTTTCATATCATTAAATTTTAAGCTCTGGGTCTAGTGGTTTCAGTTCAGCTGCTTCCAGGGCAATCAGCCTTGGTTTACAAAAAAATGTATTATTTCCTGAGTGGCTAATTGCAGGAGATATTGACCTCTTCTTAATAAGCCTAACAATCCTACAATATAAGAACTAAAGGAAACTTATATATCAGTTATGTGACCTGGGAGAAAATGAACTTTATTACAATTGAATTGAGAATCCATGAGCCAAATGCAGCAGTTCATCAGATTCGGTTTGCCTTGTTTGTGATAGCATAGTTCAGTTCAGTTCAGTTGCTCAGTTGTGTCCGACTCTTTGCAACCCCATGGACTTTCCAGGCTTCCCTGTCCATCACCAACTCCTGGAGCTTACTCAAACTCATGTCCATTGAGTCGGTGATGCCATCCAACCATCTCATCCTCTGTCGTCCCCTTCTCCTCCTGCCTTCAATCTTTCCCAGCATCAGGGTCTTTTCCAATGAGTCAGTTCTTCGCATCAGGTGGCCAAAGTATTGGACTGAGCTTTGGCATCAGTCCTTCCAATGAATATTCAGGACTGATTTCCTTTAGGATGGACTGGTTGGATCCCCTTGCTGTCCAAGGGACTCTCAAGAGGATGGTGTAGAGTCTACTAAAGTTAGAGATGACTGCCTGTTGATCCAGTAGCTGAATGGTGGAGGACCTGTTGCCATCACTAGGATGGCTGTTATGTGCTGGGTTTTATCAGGAAACTCTCAACCAACTAGGTAATAAGTCAGTGGAGAGAAAGGAATTGTCCAGTCTTCAGCAAGGCTACAACAGCTTTCAAATGTGTAGCCTGCTACTTTTCCTACTCACCATATTATGAGTGTTTTTCCATTAAAGAATGACTCAAGGTTTATCAGAACAATAAAGCCCCCTGATTGCTATCTCTGGACCTTGTCCGTTAGAGCCACCCTCCCAACTTTTATCAAAATATCGTATTTCAGTGCCTGCCAGAGGATGAGAGTAAGCAGAATAGGAACTTAATGGCAACCTTAACAGGAATCAGTGTCTTTAAGGGATATATTGTTTGAGATAAGACTGTTCAGTTTAAATACACTGCAGGTGTTCCTTCCAGTTAAAAATGGGAACAGTTACAATGAGATACAGATTATATAGGTGATGCCTCTCCCTATGAAGAGGTTAGGACATGAATCCCTGTGGTAACTTGATGAAATATATGTACTTTTGTGTACACTTACCTGGTGGCTCAGACAGTAAAGAATCTACCTGCAGTGCTGGAGACCTGGGTTTGATCCCTGGGTCAGGAATATCTGCTGAAGAAGGGAATGACTACCCACTCTAGTATTCTTGCCTGGAGAATCCCATGGACAGAGGAACCTGGCGGGCTATAGTCCATGGGGTTGCAAAGAGCCAGACATGACTGAACACCTTTCACTTTCACTTCTCATGTACTCTTGAGTACATGTACACACGCATGCTTACACATGCACACACATATTTACTATACATACATATAAATACATGTGTATAGTAAAACTTTAGAGGAAAGAGAGACCCACTTGAAGAAATCCACAGACCTTCCCAGGGACTGTGGGCACCTGATTGAGGACACTGTTAGAGCACAAACCATATTGCCAATACATATTTTCTTGGGTGCTGGACTTCCCAGGCAGCTGTGTTAAAGAATCTGCCTCCAAACACAGAAGATGTGGGTTTGATCCTTGGATCAGGAAGATTCCCTGGAGAAGGAAATGGAAACCCACCCCAGTATTCTTGCCTGGGAAATTCCATGAACAGAGGAGCCAGGTGGACTATAGTCCATAGCATCTCAAAAAAGAGTCAGACATGGCATTAAATTCTGCTTTTGCCTCTGACAGTTACCTTGATGGCTGGCACAGAGTGGAGGAACAGAATTGATTCCTTGAATTGCACAGAGTGTAACCAAGATAACTTGCATTTCCACTGGGCCTTACACTTTGGAAACCACATTTCCATCTACAGCCTTGTTGAGCAAAGAGTCGGTACTGTAGATTATTATCTGCATTTCACAGGAGAATAAGCAAATGTGGGAGTGAAGTGCCTGCTCCAGGCCAGTGATCCCTAACCTTGTATTTCTGCTGCTACACTGCTCTGACAAGGGCTTTATTTGAATCTGAATCAAATAAATCCTTGTCAAACTTGACTTTTCTTTTTTAGTTTTCATGCACTTGATGTAGTATGGTTTTGATATAATTTACTTGTGTTTTTCGTAAGAGTTTTGTGTAGATGCTATTGATTTTAGATGTTTTAGGCTAGTATTTGGAGAGTTTCTGTTGCTAAAGAAAACATACCATTTTTACTCTAAATAAGACATTTGAAGGTGAAATTTTTAGTCACTCAGTCATGTCCTACTCTGTGGCTCCATGGACTGTAGCCTGCCAGGCTCTTCTGTCCATGGAATTCAGCAGGCAAGAATACTGGAGTGGGTTGCCAGTCCCTTCTCCAGGGGATCTTTCTGACCCAGGGATCAAACTTGGATCTCCTGCATTGCAGGCAGATTCTTTACCATCTGAGCCACCAGGGAAGCCAAATAAGACATTTGCCATCCCATGGACAGAGGAGCCTGCCAGGTTACAGTCCATGGGGTTGCAAGAGGTGGACAAGACTGACTAAACCACCACCACATCACCTAATTTAGCATCCCAGGTGGCGCTAGTGGTAAAAAAAATAACTGCTTGCCTGCCAATGTGGGAGATGTAAGAGACGCAGGTTCAATCCCTGGGTCGGGAAGATACCCTGGAGGAGGGCATGACAATCCACTCCAGGATTCTTGCCTGGAGAATCCCCAATGGACAGAAGGTCCTAGCAGGCTACAGTCCATAGAGTCACACAGAGTTGGACACAACTGAAGCAACTTGGCATGTAAGCAGGTAATTTAGCTTCTGTGGCCTTCTTTACATATATTCTGCAGAATCTCCAAACCATAGGCATGTAGTTCCTGCATGGGTTAATTTTTTTCATTTCAGAATGCCCACTAGAAACTGAAATTGAGAACAGGGGCAGTTTTTCAGGTGACTAGAACCAATGCAACGAAAAAATCACAACTGCTCCTTGAAATATCCAGATAAGAGACAAATCTGATCCACATGATGAGACCTCCAGACCCTTCATGGGGTTTTGCTGCTCAGAACTGGCATTTCTGTGCCTCTTTCACCAGCATATTCCAGAAGGTGGCTTGTTTAGAAAGGCAGTCAGAACACTCATCAAAAATAACCACACTTGATATTTATCCCATCTCTTTAACATTGCAGTATGATCTTGCATCTATTTTCTCACGTGCTTCTCACAACAGCTTTAGAAGGTGCTCAATTTAGGATGGTTGCACTCAATTTACAGGACACTCTTAGACCCTGAGAAGTCAGACGTGGTTCAGTCTGTTGTTTTCACTGAGTCCAAGCCACCAGCTTGAAAGATAAAAACTTCAACTAAATATTCAGCAGATAATTTAATGTCTTATACATACAAAGTGTTTTACCATCTCCAACATATTTTCACTTCTGTAATTTCATTTTATCCTGATGTGTTGAATTACTAAGCAGAGAGCTGGGATCAAGTGTTAAAAATGGGACAGCTAAGCCTGAGAGGGACTAAGGAAAAGAATGAGACTGGAACCAAAGTCTTCTCAATTCCAACCTTTCCCATTGTCTTGGAGTCACTGGTCCATTTTACTGACATGATTGTTATGCTAGGGAAGGGCCAATGAAGTTGGTCCTGATTTTATACCTATTTCTTCTGACCCTCCTATGTCCTTGCAGGCAGCACCTCAATTGACTTTCAAGATTCAGGTAACCAATTTTCTTGCTGTTTGCTTAAGAGCACTCATTTTGAAGTACATGAAACTGGCTTAGACCTTTAGACAGATCCCCAGGGGATGACTTATGTGTGCAGTGGTGAAAGTCGATTTAACAAAACCATTAATTTGAGTTTCTGGGAATAAACACTAGCTGTCACCCGCCATCAGAAAATACACAGATAGTGCTTTGTAATCCAAATTGCAAAGTGCCTGAGAATACGACTGAATCAAGGAAAATAACTTTGGTGGTTGTTCAAGTCTGCGTATTGTTTTAACTTTCTGGCCAGGATGGTTCATTTCAGTGTGGTTTTCAGAAAACTAGATATTGGGTTGTGCCTGCCACATTTCATCAGTCATGCTGCATTACTGCATTAGGAGGCCCTATGAATTCTTTTGGTCTCAGATTTACTGCAAGATGAGGCAGAAATCCATTTATGAACCCAAGGAAAGAGACTGTTAAAGATGGTCCCCTTCACCAGGGGAGACAGCACATGCTTCTGTGACCATTCCCTTGTGACAGTCCTCCTGCCAAGCCTGGCCCCTCCCCCAAATAAAAAGACAACTCAAGTAAAGCTAAATTCAAATAGGGAGAAAACATTTTTTTCAAAGATGCGTGGCTGATTATAAAATTGTCTTAAAAAAAAACCCAAAACAATCCATAGTAGGCAGTATTACTATGATGAGAGTAAGAAAAAGCTTCAACATCAATGATCTGATGAGCTTGTGAGAGAACAGCTACTGATATCTTTAAATGCCTGGAATCTGTGCTCATGAACAAGCCAAGTTCATGGATTTTTATGCTTTCAAATTACTTAAAAATATTTAATAAGGAATAGTTAAGACATACAGAAAGATAGAAAGCACTCTACTTGACATCATCATCCAGATAGATCTAATCAATGTGACATATTATCTTCAGATCTCCCATTTCTTGTATAAACAACAAAATAGTATATATTCACACACATACACACACATATACAAATGTCAATACATATACATGCATACCTAGATATACTATACACATATATATATACACACACACATACACATACTCACACATATATAGACATATGTATGTAGATATACATATGTCTAGGGGCTTCCCTGATGGCTCAGTTGGTAAAGAATCTGCCTGCAATGAAGGAGACCCTGGTTTGATTCCCGGGTCAGGAAGATCTGCTGGAGAAGGGATAGGTCACCCACTGCAATATTCTTGGGCTTCCCTGGTGGCTCAGCTGGTGAAGAATCCGCCTGCAGTGCGGGAGACCTGGTTTGATCTCTGGGTTGGGAAGATCCCCTGGAGAAGGGAAAGGCCACTACTCCAGTATTCTGGCCTGGAGAAGTCCATGGACTGTATAGCATATGGGGTTGCAAAGAGTCTGACACAACTGACACACATACACACATATATATGTAGATATACATATGTCTACACGTACACACATATAGAGCTTTTTTAAAAAACTTAATTTTTTTTTTTATTGTGCTGGGTCTTCACTGCTGTGCAAGGGCTTTCTCTAGTTGCAACGAGTTGGGGCTACTCTTCACTGTGGTGTGGGTCTTCTCATTGCAGTGGCTTCTCTTGTTGCAGAGCCTGGGCTCTAGGAGATGCTCTCGGCTTCAGTAGTTGTAGCGTTCCGACTCAGTAGCTGCACCTCATGGGCTCAAGAGTGCGGGCTCAGTAGCTGTGGGGCACTAGCTTAGTTGTTCCAGGGCATGTGGAATATTCCTGTATCTGTATGGATCAAACCCATGTCCCCTGCATTGGCAGGTGGATTCTTAACCACTGTATGACCAGGAAAAGTTCTATAGCTTTATATAATATATGTGCACACATGACTGACTAGAGATCATACTCACTAAAGTCATTGTTAACAAGCATACTGTTTTGGGTATGAGAAGCTTTCTCTATATATCTGGGACCTTAAAGCCTCAGTGCAGTATGTCTGCTGATAATTCTTTTACAATGAACATCTCTTGTCAAATTCTATAAGTCTTGGCATGTTCAAAAATGTGTTTATTTTGGCCTCATATTTGAATGAAAATTTAGCAAGTGGTATTCCACTTGGCTTGGGTTACATTTAGGCTCGCATATAGTGGGAGCCAAACCTTAGACACTGTAGGCTTTTGATATTATCTTATTCAGTGCTTTGCAGTTGTCTCCTATTTCTGCCAAGGAGATGTTAATCTTGTCTTTAAACTCTGACTATATCTTTTATCAATATTATTATTTTCAAGCTCTATTGCTACACATAGGAGTCAAAGGGGTTTTCATGGATTGAACTATCTACACCACCCTTGGCCTCTACTGAAATGGATATAATGGAAGAAATAGGAGTAAAAGTAAAGCTTTAAACTATTAATCTTATTATGATTGTGTAATAACTTTGGAAAGTAAGAGTATCATGTGCTTAAAAAGAAAAGAAGTAATTGGTGACCAAGAAAGAATTCATAGAAAATAAATGTTTACCAAAACTGAAAACAGAATACAGACACCAAATAGATGAACAGTGAAATAATGAACTGATAAACCAACAGAAGACATTCTTCAAAGTTCATAGCTAGAGGACAACATTTAAATTATGGATAAAAGGGAAGAAGCACAGAATAAGCCTGAGATGAGATATCTAATGAGTATTATAGAAAGAGAAAACATAGATGGGAAGAAGTTTAAAGAAGTGATAATAGAGCAAGTAAGTAAAATTGCCTCAGACAAAGAAATCCTTGAGTCTTCAGATCAAAAGGGCACATTAAATCCTAGGCAGGTGCTTAGAAAAGGGATGCATATAGACATGTGCTATTTTTGAGTTTTGGGGATATGTAGAGAAAAATGCACAGTTGCAGAATAAAAAACAAATGTGGTGATTGTGACGGAAGGAGAATCAGTCTGGCATCCAATGTCTCATCTATAATATGCTAGAAGGAATAGAAATAAGTTCCAAAATCCTGTGGGGAAAATGATTTTGATTTCAACATTCTTGGGTCCTCTCAAACTATTCTTCATGTGTAAGAAAAAGAAAAGTGAAAATGATCCTAATAACAATGTCCAGGAATCAAAATTTAATTAAAGTATAATTTTTAGGTTGCAGGCAGGAGTGTATAGATGCTGCTTAATTCTTGATAGAGAACTATAAGCTTTTTGTTACTATTTCAATGGGGATCATTGGTTGCACAGTACAGAAAGATACTGACGCTAGTTCAAGGAAAGGTGGCTAATTTTAAGGATTTGACAGGCAAACTCAGGATCATAACCAGGCTAATAGGGACAGAAATTAGAACCCGGTACAAACCAAAGCCTGTCCTCAGTTTCAGGAGCTGCTTGGTCCTGCCTTTCTCCATCAGTGGACACATGGTGTGATATATCTCTCTTCTTGGTGGCTTCCCTGTGAGCTGACTATATCTACGGCACACAGCCCACAGTGCCACAAGTCAAAGAGTCTACAAACTGGACCCATCCAAGACTGAACAACCACCACCTCTGCTACTCATAACTCAGGTTCTCAGGAAAGAGAGAACAACTGATTGCTAGGAAGACTATGAAAGCCTGGCCTTGGGTTATGTGTCTCATTCATGGCCCAGTTAGCTAGGCTGGGGTGTGGTGGGGTCACTAGATGTTACATGGCTTAGTGGATCTGCCTCTTCTTAGGGCATAAAGATAAAGGACTTTGGCAAATAAGAAGTGAGCTGGTGGAAAAGACAAGGAAACATGCCCAGTAAGGAGAAAAACTATATGACTGGCCATTCATAGCATAGAAATAGGATATCTCAGTGCTTCTCAATGGAGCTAACCTCTTATGGGAATACCCTGCTGCTGCTGCTGCTAAGTCACTTCAGTCGTGTCCGACTCTGTGCAACCCCATAAATAGCAGCCCACTAGGCTCCCCCATCCCTGGGATTCTCCAGGCAAGAACACTGGAGTGGGTTGCCATTTCCTTCTCCAATTCATGAAAGTGAAAAGTGAAAGTGAAGTCACTCAGTCGTGTCCGACTCTTAGTGACCCCATGGATTGCCGCCTACCAGGCTCCTCCACCCGTGGGACTTTCCAGGCAAGAGTACTGGAGTGGGTTGCCATTGCCTTCTCTGGGAATACCCTACTTAGGAGAAAGTTCCTTCTGATGTCAAATTAAAATGTACCTTATAAATATTTAACCAGATATGCTTTCCTGAGCAACTCAGAGAAATATTCCTCTACTTTGTCTGTGGCAGCTTTTCAACTGTCTGAAGACAGCAATTAATACCCACAGCCTACTCATCATCTTTTCTCCAGGTTAAGGAGTCTTGCCTGAACTATTGTTAACATTAAAGATTTTTGAGGGAGCAAGAAAAAATTAAACACTACTCTTGCACCTTGTAGGTGCTTCTGTATTTGCACGTGTCTCACTGTTGGGTAAAAATTTATCTGCCTTGCATGCCAGATCATAAGCTTTTTGAAGTATTGTGTCCAGTCACCTTTGGAAATGATTTGGTCCCATGCCACGAACATTGTAGGTGCATAAACAAACAGATGTTAGTCAAAATAATCTTTGCTTTCATCATAAGGTGTTTTATTTTTAAATTCTCAACAATTCCATCCTGTTGGTGATTATTTAAGCACAAGACAGAAGTGCTAAATTTGAGAACCTCTTACTGCACATGCTGTGCATTTTGTTAAGTGCCCCCTCCTTTAATGGAACTTTCTGGCAGGTGTCGTCCAAGTTCATGTGCAGGGGAGTCAGGCACTGAGGGTTTTCCAAGGCACACTGGAAGTTAGCAAGAATGAAGAGGGACAGTGTCCATTTTCTTGAAGTTGCTTGATCATTTGGGGGGAGGAAATGAAGCCCCATTATTAACCTGTCCCACTGGGGTACTGGTGACAAGCAATTGGTTTTAAACCATAGTTGGCATTTTTGAAAAAAGCACAGTACATAGTTTTGATTTCTCAGACTTAGTGACCCAGAGGTTCCAGGGAGCAAGGGATGAGGTTAGTCCATGATATAATGTTCACCTCTGGAAACTTACAACAATCCACTGTTGATGAGGGAGATGAAGTAGCTTAAGGTTTGACATTTGGAGTAAAGGAAGAGGGGCACTGATCAAACTCTAAACCAAAATCTGTTATAAAAAAACGTTCATCCATATAAATATGTGACATCTAGAAAAACAGTCTAATCCAAACTGAGTTGGCCATTTGCTGTTCTGTAGACACTGTTAAGGGGCCTAGGAGAAATGAATACAAATGCCTCAAATGATAGAATTTCAAGAGCTGCTGCTCTCCAACCTGCTTATTACAGTCTTACATTGTTCCTTATCTGACCCAGATTTTGAGTCACTACTTGGAACTTAATTTAAGGAGTGGCTCAGTGTAATGAGTTTCCAACTCTGTGCAGAAAACAAATTTGCATTTTCCCAACTGATTAGTTTCTCTACTGATTAACTCAGCAAGGTCAACCTTTGGTCACTGATGCTGCTGATATGCACAGCTGATATTTTCCAGTTTCAGAGCTGGGAGGCCTATCTTGAGGCTCTTGTTTTCATTTCTGAAGGCCAAACTAGAATATTCCAGAAAAGAAGCAAATACTGGAGGACCTGGGTGCTTATTTGCCTCAGTTTCTCAGGGCCTTAGTGAAGGAGTAAACTCCTCTTACCTCCTCTGCCTTCCTCACTCCCACTGTAGAGGCCTTTAATGAGAATTTCCCAAGATGGCCCATGGCTTTCATTTCATGATTTCACTGGAAACGGTGTGAGGTAGAGAAAAAAGACTTTGGATACAGAAGGACCTGGGTTATAATCCCTGGTTCCACTGCTTTCAAAGCTATATAACCTTGAATTCGTTCTGTACCTTAGTTTCCTCATCTATAAAATGGGGATAGAAGCTGTTTCCTCACGTTATTAGGATCAAAAGAGGAAACATATGTGCAAATGCCTAGCTTAGTGCTTGGTACATAGTAAGTGGTTAGTAATGTTAATTGTCTACTGTTATTGAAGTCCTAGGTTATATATGATGGCCGATTAAGAAAACTAACTTAGTATCACTTATATTAGACTCCTATGTCTCGACTCTTCTCCATAATTGCCCAAGTCATTTCTGCCCCTGGGTCCACTAGTTTGATAATTCAAGCCCTATCAATTCAAGCCCCACTCAAAGGCAGTGTCTTTCAGGAAGCCTTAGTAGATCACCTGGCCCACAGATCACCTTCCTCTTCTGAATCCCTTTCACTGTTATTTCCTAACTAGTAGATCCCTAATTGTGGGGCACACACTACTGGTTGTGCCATGATGACTTTACATAAAAGAAAAGTGATCTGAGATTATACAGATACATAACAGGTCTCAACTTTCAGCAAGTGAAAATACCTAGCTGAAATTTTATAACACGGTTTTATTTTTAATGTATCCCCTTTTATACTTACTAAGTTTTAGAAAGTGACGTTTCCATCTATGGTAGCTGTCTAGTTTCCTTTGACTATGGGATTAATGAAGGAAAAAATGAATCATTTCATCTATATAAAAATATTGATTAAGTAATAATAATTCCATAGCATGTGAATATGGCAGAAGGTAAACCACATCAGATTAGCATGCATGTGACTGAAATTTAAGAAGTAGCAGCCTGCTCCACTAATGCAGTACATTCAAGTGGGCTGCTGTCTTAAGTTTTTATATTGCTTCCTACTCTGAATCCTGTCTTCCTCTCACATGGATTGCTAACTTCTTAGAAGAGAATGTCTAGCACTATTTTCAACTTTCTATCCTAATAGTCCTATAGATTCATTTTCACAATAACTACTTATTACGTGAATGAAGAAGCAGTTAACGTATTTATTCGTCCAGGTCCAGGCTTGTAAACTGGCAGACAGTTACAGGAGTAAAATGCAAAGAAAAGTAGTTATGCTGTGAACATGAAGGATTTACATACAATTAAGAAAACATACATAGTTAAGAATCTGTATCTGTACAGATTGATAGTAATTACGAATTATAGAAACAGTGAAAAATGTGCCTCACCTACTGCTACTCTTCCTCCTTAAAGGCTTCGCTTAGGATGCAGAATATTAGTATAACCCCGGCAATCATAGAAAAGGCTAGAACACATTCCCACTGGCTATTAGATTTATTAGTTCATCTTGAGCCTCTACCAACAGGGACTGTCTGCTGTGTCAATCAGTGATGAGTGACATCTGGAGAGAAGAGAATTTTGATGTGGTGGCCCTTGTCAGCATCTATTTGTCATAGGCGTTATTCTCTACTGTGATTCTTGGGAGTAGTTCTAGTGCTAAAGAACATGAAAGAAATTCTTTGTTAACTGTGCACTGCCATGCCCTCGCACACCTCAGAAATGGCTCCTGCACCCTCTGCAGCAAGGAGTTTTATTTGGTTAAAATTAAGTCTTCCATCTGTCAGAAAGAATGACTGTTCATTACTTACTCAAAGAGAGTTCCTGATCTTACATGATCGGATCATGGCATTGGCAATATGGAAACAACCACACCCTGTTAATGCCACTGGTCCCAGGGAATGTCCCACCCCCAACTTACAGGTGGCCACCTCTCCTCCCTTCAATTTTACTTTAAAATGATATAGTCAGATCACCGAAAATCCTTTTTTAATCAATAGTGGCCTGCAAGATGGTCCTTATTTTATGAACAAATAGCTTGTCAACCTTTTCATTTTCCAACATTGAAAAACAGAGAAAAGCAGTCATTCAATGGTATTGTATATGCTTTCAGGTATAGCATTATAATTTTTGTTTCTTTTTCCCAGGTGGTAAATCTCCATGTTGTGTGCTGAGTTACAGTTATAACAAAAAATACTTTACTCTTATGATCCTGCTGCTACTTTGAACTAACCATTTGGGGTGGCTTGGTAGTCACAAAATTAGGACAGTATTTATGGAGTCCAGTAACTCCTGTTTAACCTGGAAGAATAAAATCATGATTTGAAGAGTGAAATTTGATTATATATAGGCTATGGATCTATAGCCAGATATTTAATGGCATTAGGTTTTCACCTTTTATTGTTTGATTCTTGATGCTGCTAGGGGAGAAAAAGAAAGCCCAAGGGCCCATTTTAAGCATACAAGGTCAGTGTTGCAATAATGAAGTTAATTTGCAGAGAGCATTAATCAGGGATCCTTTATTTGATAATGGAAAAACCCAGTTCAAACTAGCCTAGGCCAAAATAACTTTTTGGGTTTTTTTTTTTTTTTTTTTGGTTCATATGGCTTGTGGAGTTCAGGTTCCTGGTTTGGGATAACTGATGATGAACACTGGGGTTTGTCTTCTTCCTTACAGTATACACTGACCTCCTTCTCTGTTCATTCTTTATCATTGCAAAAGGGCTTCATAAGTTAGTGCATATATGTTTCACAAGAAAGAAAGTGCCCATTCTCCAGGAAGAACCCAGGAAAATTTGACTCTCCCAGCTTGTGTCACATGCTCATTTCTTAGGGTGTCACTGTGGTCATGGAGGCAGGATCATATATAGAGATGTATTCCACAGTTGGAACACATGTTAAAGTTCTGAATGAGGATTATATAGGGGTTGGCAGCAACCAAAAAGATTAAGTTGGCTCAAACTGCATTGGAGAATAGGTTGTCATCCTGATTTTGTATCTACTATTAAGAACTGAGAAAGATGGATGAGAATGAAGAGTAGGTTAGAATGATGGTCAAGTTGAACAAATGACAAGAGGAAAGATCCTCTCTTGAGACCATGACTACCAAAATCTAATATGTGAGGTAGGTTACAGAATAACTACACAAAAGAAGGTCTTAATGACCCAGATAACCATGATCGTGTGATCACTCACCTCGAGCCAGACATCCTGGAGTATGAAGTCAGATGGGCCTTAGGAAGCAATACTACGAACAAAGCTAGTGGCGGTGATGGAATTCCAGGTGAGCTATTTAAAATCCTATAAGATCGTGCTGTAAAAGTGCTGTACTCATTACTCCAGCAAATTTGGAAAACTCAGCAGTGGTCACAGGACTGGAAAAGGTCAGTTTCATTCCAGTCCCAAAGAAGGGCAGTGCCAAAGAATGTCCAAACTACTGTACAATTGTGCTCATTTCACATACTAGCAAGGTAGTGCTCAGAATCCTGCAAGCTAGGCTTCAATAGTACGTGAACTGAGAACTTCTAGATGTACAAGCTGGATTCAGAAAAGGCAGAGGAACCAGAGGTCAAATTGCCAACATCTGTCAGATCATAGAAAGAGCAAAGGAATTCTGGAAAAAACATCTATTACTGCTTCATTGACTACATTAAAGCTGTTGACTGTGTGGATCCCAACAAACTGTGGAAAATTCTTAAAGAGATGGGAATACCAAGCTACCTTACCTGATTCCTGAGAAACCTGTATTCTGGTCAAGAAGCAACAGTTAGAACTGGACATGGAACAATGGACTGGTTACAAATTGGGAAAGGAGTACATCAAGGCTATATATTGTCACCCTGCTTATTTAATTTAAATGCAGAGTACATCATGCGAAATGCCAGGCTGGATGAATCACAGGCTGTAATCAAGACTGCCAGGAGACATATCAACAATGTCAGATATGTAGATGATAGCACTCTAATGGCAGAAAGTGAAGAGGAACTAAAGAGTCTCTTGCTGAGGGTGAAAGAGGAGAGTGAAAAAACTGGCTTAAAACTCAACATTCAAAAACTAAGATACTGGCATCCAGTCCCATCACTTCGTGACAAATAGATGGGGAAATGGTGAAAACAGTGGCAGATTTTATTTTCCTGGGCTCCAAAATCACTGTAGCTGGTGACTGCAGCCACAAAATTAAAAGATGCTTGCTTCTTGGAAGAAAAGCTATGACCAACCTAGACAGCATATTAAAAAGCAGAGACATCATTTTGCCAACAAAGGTCCATCTATTCAAAGCTATGGTTTTTCCAGTAGTCATGTATGGATGTGAGAGTTGGACCATAAAGAAGGTTGAGTGGTGGAGAACTGATGCTTTCGAATTGTGCTGGGGAAGACTCTTGAGAGTCCCTTGGACAGCAAGGAGATCAAACCAGTCAATCCTAAAGGAAACAAACCCTGAATATTCATTGGAAGGACTGATGCTGAAGCTGAAACTCCAATACTTTGGCCACCTGATGTGAAGAGCCAACTCATTGGAAAAGACCCTGATGCTGGGAAAGTTTGAGGGCAGGAGGAGAAGGAGGCAAAAGAGGATGAGATAGTTGGATGGCATCACTGACTCAATGGACACGAGCAAATTCCATGGGGTTGCAAAGAGTTAGACACAACTTAGCGACTGAAGGACAACATATTGCTGTCAAATAGAGATACTCAAATACAGATTTATGAGATGGGAATTATTTATTTAATTCTCTGTCATGAGACAGCCTAGAATTGGCAGGCAATACAGGCTGGTTACTTTGTTCCATGAGTCATCCAGGCATCTGGGTTTCTTCCATCTTGCTGCTCTGCCATACTGCTAAGTACAGCTCCATATGGTGAATCTGGCTCACATCATTACCTGAGCACACCAGCCCACGAGAAGGGAAAAGAAGGAGTAAAGGACAAAGCTTCTTTTCAAAAAATTATGATGAACAAGTTGCATACATGCCTTCAGCCTGCATCTCACTGGTCAAAACATGTTCACATGGTCACACCTACCTGGCAGAAAGGCTGGGAAAGCAATCTATGGGGGGCAGCCGTGTGCCCAGGTAAAGCTCAAGAGGTTCTGTAATTATAGATCCTGGGGAAAAAATTAGCATTCCTCCATACCCCAACAATGGAAAAGCTCTCAAAACTGCTCTAGCCTCAAGAATGAAGAAAAGAAAATGTTTTTAATGTTTATATAGCTGAGTAAAATATATTCAGGTGAGTATAGATTCATCCAACATGTAGCTAATGAGGTTATATGTCTCTGTTACTTATTGAGCCTCCTTAGTAAGAAAAACATCCTTTGTTTTACCTTTTTGAAAACTGTGTCTGTTTAAAAAAAAAAGATTGGGTCTATGGTATCACATTATTTTTTTTCCCCAACTTAAGTCTTATTAGTAAGAGTTAAGGGTGGAGAGAGACTTCCTTGGCTTGGAATAAATGATATGCATGGTGGCATTTACAATGAACTCATTTGTACAGTCATCATTGTTTTGCCTCCCTTATGTACTTTTTCCAAGGCATTCTCCAGCAGTTTTCAGGAGTAGAAAATGCTAGCCCTCATAACATCTCTCCCATCTTAGGCTAAACCAGCCTTCTCTTTCCAGGTCTCCAAGCAACAGCATCTTAAAAATGAAATATTCATTTTCTGCAACCTAATTTAATTTCAGCAGTGACTAGGTTGCAGAACTTATCAGATCACAGAATCTTAAAAATTCTCTGAATTAACAATCCTCTCCTGATGATAAGGCTTTTTGTTGTTGTTGTTTATTGTATATATTTATTGCTGCACCTTGTTAAAATGTACACACTCAATTTTAACCTTGGTTTGTCTGACAGTGATTTACTCATTTGTGATCTAGAGGTAATGAGAAACACTGTAGGCAATCATCTTGCTGTCAATAAATGAAATATGTCGTTATTTTTCTAAAACAGGGATTAATGTTTCTCCCAAGTGTAGCTTCTGCCCTTACTAAGAAATAAATTATTTTTTTTAAGTTTTATTTTTGGAGCAAATTCTGAAATATAGTAGTAAAAAATTCATCTTTCATATCTTCTGGACCTGATGAGTCATTACTGACATGTAATATCCAATTAAATCAGTGACAAATGTAATTGTGTGTCATGCACCATAGGGGTGATAAATTGTACCACATTCTGAAAGGCATGTTTTGGTAAATGCTGTTTTGCTGAAAGACTGCAATTATAGCCTGCTTTGAATAGGGTGCCTTTGTTTTAAACACAGGGTAATGGAGTTCTAAATAGAGAGATCATGTTAACAAAAGACTTTTCAGAGCACAGTGTAGCCAAGCTAACTAGCAGTTGGAGTTTTCTTACCACTATCATTTTCATCTGCAACCAGAATCTATCTTGTTTCCTTATAGTAAGGTTGTTCCTAACAAGTTTAATCCAGTTGACTTCATTTCTCTCTTAATATCATGGGTCACTTTGGCTAATACTGTCTCTTTGAAATTTTGTGACACTGCAGGTTTCTACAACAAAATAGAAAGGCAGGAAACCATCTAATGAGGCTGCGTTATATTCAGACATATGGGAAGAATTTACATCCTTCAAAATTTACCATTTACTGAACTATTTGAGCAGAGAAGGTGGACAGTTTGATTGAGTTTTGAATTTATTAGGTAATCTTTCATTCTTTGCCTTAGCTACATAAACCTCCCTTTGCTAGCACATGTATTTTATGATGGTGTCACACTGTTTTATGTATGTTTCTGGTCTAAAGCTCTATCATTCCTCATTCTTGGTTAAGGAGATGAAGATGCATGGTGATGATCATAGTCTTAAGTTTTTTTGGTAAGAATCAAGCATTTAGTTTTAAATCATGATTGCTTTGTCCATTAAATTAAGTTTGCTGAATTTTGTAAATAGCTAAGCCATTCTCAACCAATTATATTACTGTGTCAATTACCTTCATTGTTTTGCTGAAGGTTGTCTTTCAGAAGTAGAATAGTGTGTTTACAATAATAGCAATAGTAATAGACTATATTAATTGAGAGCCTCTAATATACTTAAGGGGCTTCCCTGGTGGCTCAGAGGGTAAAGCATCTGCCTGCAATGTTTAAGGTGATGATAATTTTAGTGATTTTTTAAATTGCATGAATTAAGCTGCAGTTGTTTTTTGTGGTTCAGTTGCGAAGTACCTGGATACAAATGTACTCTATTCAAAGGCACATCCTCTTTGTCTTTGAGAAGCCTGTTACGCAGTAGAGGAAAAACAGAATGCAGTATAAGGACACCAGGTGTTCTCCTACAGGACACATGTTCCTAGTGACATCTGGATATGAGATACAGTAATTATGGAATGCAATTTGCATTTATTAGTCAGATATTTATTGTAACACATTATTTCCATCTATCATGGATGAGCAAAACAATCCTCTTGCTAAAAACAATTAGAAAGATTGAACAAAATGTAAAAAGACATCTTCTTGAATGCATTAGAGAAACACCAAGGTAGGAAGATTTGAGAGGTCAGGATCCTGGAGAGCAAGGAAGTGAAGAGAACTGAGCCTAATAGTCCAAGCTGCTTTTCCACTCAGAGAAACTTCTACTCCAAATGTAGTTCAAGGCAAAAAGGAGAAAAATAAATAGAGAGTAGTAGAATGATGCTTATAAAAGGATAAGAAGCTAAATGGAAACTCTTAACAATTTAGGTAAGATGCATAAATTCATAAAAATATAACTTATCAAAATTGACTTAAGAAGAAAGCAAAAATCTGAATAGTCCTATATCTAGTAAAGAAAAGAATTTCTCAAGAAAAATCTTCCCACAAAGAAACTCTGGCCTTAGATGCTAATGAATTGGACCAAACAGTAAAGAAATATATAATACCAGTCTTATGCAAACAGAGAGAATACTTTCTGATTCATTTTATTAAGGCAGCATGACCTTTATAGCAAAATCTGACAAAGCATTACAGGAAAGGTAATTTACAGACAAATCGCTAAAAAACAAGTATAAAAGTCTAATTCCAAAATTCTAGCAAATAAAATCAACATATGTGTAAAAAGGAAACTTGGTTTAGTATTTTAAAGTTACTGTAGTTTGCTATGTGAATGGAATAAAAGCATAATCTCAATAGATTATATGATTATTTCAGTAGATACAGAAAATGCATTTGGTTAAATTCAGCATCTGTTTCTAAGAAAAAACTAGGAAAGAAGGGACATTCATAGCTAATCAAAAGTATGTATAAACACACACACACGATATATATTTAAGAGCAAAATGCTAGAAGCTTTCTCCCTGAAAAATGTTAACTAGCATCACTGTATTGATCACCATAGGAGAGGTCCAATGCAATAAGGGAAGATAAAGAAATGGATTTGGATTGTAGTAGAAACAAAAGTGTCAACTTTTTTCTTTTATTGTGTTCACTGGTAAGTTACATTATATTTTAAAGTAGACTAACAACTGAGGGCTTTCTACAGGCAGCACTCCCAGCATTTTCCAATTGCCTCAGGTAAAGACAGTTCCCTTAGTCAAGGTCACAGCCTATTCTCCCCGGCAGCTTTATCTAGTGACTGGGGTATGTGGGTATATAAAGTCGTGGCTCCTTCATCCCACCTTGGGCATCCTAGCTTCAGAGTACCAGACAGAGTTGGTTAAGGTCTTTGTTGAGATAGCATCACAGTCTAACTTCTCCTGCTGCTCAGTCCTATTTTATTTACATTTCTTCCATGAGAGTTGATTTCCAAAGCTGCTTCCTTGATAGTTCAGTTGGTAAAGAATCTACCTACAATGCAGGAGACGCTGGTTCAATTCCTGGGTTGGGAAGATCCACTGGAGAAGGGATAGGCTACCTACTCCAGTATTCTTGGGCTTCCCTTGTGACTCAGCTGGTAAAGAATCCAGGAGACCTGGGTTTGATCTCTGGATTGGGAAGATCTCCTGGAGAAGAGAAAGGCTACCCACTCCAGTATTCTGGCCTGGAGAATTCGATGGACTGCAGAGTCAGATATGACTGAGTGACTTTCACTTTAAACCTATTGCAGGCTAGTCTCTTAGTTTCTGCTTTCTGGGGAAATAGAACTGTAATAGGCAGTATGGGAAGTAGTTGGAGAAAGCAGATGCTAAGATGAGATTTTGAAGCTGGATTTCTTCCTACCTGAGTGGCAATGAAGACTCATCATTGGTGGTAAGTGAAAAATAGACAGCCGTTGGTTTGAGGTAGCTATGTCATTATTAGAGTTTTTACTGGTGGCAGACTGGGGTAATATACTGGCAGAATGGAATTCACAAACCGGTGCAATAGCAAGTATTTCAGAAACGTGTGGTGACCATAACAGAAAGGACAGTAGACTTGGATAGCTGTTGCTGAGCTTCACTAATGCTTTGGGAAAACGTAACAAAAGGCAATTAAAAGGTAAGGAAATCCAGAGGGCTTCCTTGGTAGTACGTAAAGAGACCTTAATCTCCCATCACCTGAATGCAGAGAAAGCTGAAGACCAAGCCTAGGATTTTACCATGAGTGTGTGTGTGCTAAGTTGCTTCAGTCCTGTCCGACTCATTGTGACTCTATGGACGGTAGCTCATCAGGCTTCTCTGTCCATGGGATTCTCCAGTCAGGAATACTGGAGTGGGTTTCCATGCCCTTCTTCAGGGAATATTCCCGAGCCAGGGATCAAACCCATGTCTCTAATGTCTCCTGCATTGGCAGGCGGGCTCTTTACCATTACACCACCTGAGAAAACTAGGCAGGTGTTCTGGTCTGAAAGTACTCTCACTCCACCTCCAAATTCATGTGTTGGGAACTAACCCCTAAGGTGAGAGTATTTGAAGGTGGGTCTTTAGATGATTAAGTTATGAGAATGGAACTGTCATAATTAGTGCTATTATAAAAGAGGCTCCACAGAGTTTCTGTGATAGAAAGAGGGTTATGTGATGACAGAAGGTGAAGGTACCTTCTAAAGGAAAGAAAATTCCTACTTAATCTGCTGATATCATTATTTTGGACTCCCTAGCCACTAGAACTGTGAAAAATAAATATTTGTTGTTTATAACCACCCAGTCTGTGGTATTTTGTTATAGCAGCCTGAATAAACTAAGGCAACATATCTATTATACCCAGGTCTAGATCAGAAAAGAATAAAATCAAAGCAGACTAAAACCTTGATCTCAAGGTTCCCCAAACATCTGAACCTATAGAAATGGTGGACACTTCTCTTAATGAACTGCTTCTGCCTTCTTTGAAGACTGCAGACATTTCTTCCTTGTAAGACACATGCCAACCTCTCTTCCAGGATCTGCCTCAGGTTTCCTCCTGGCCAATAAGCCTGTAAATAACAAGGGTCAAATACAACATAGCTTGGGAAGGGTTATACTGGGCCTGGTAAGGGAGAAAAGGAGCTAGATGTGAAAGGAGATGCAGGATCTAGTCAACATCCCCAACAAAGCCAGAAAATATGCTTGGAATTTTAATATGAGGGCCTAGGAGGAGAACATAATATTTGATAAAACAGAGTTTATTGATTTGGGAACACCCTGTCCAGATACAGAGTTTAGCATCCTGGCAAGTATCTTGCCAGATGGGATAAACATACTGTTGAACTGGCTTCTGTGACATGAAAATAGTAACAGCCTACATTAAATGAAGTTGAAAACTGGTGAAGCCAGAGATGCCATAATAAAGAGTCACTATGCCAGACAAAGAATGGAATAAAAAGGCTCACAGAACTAGATATTTTAGGTAGATCTATGTTGTAAGGTCAGAAAAACCATCAGTTGTCTTTGGTCCTGAGGCAAGGCCTGACAGATCACAACATTGACTAAAGTCCACCCCATGTACCTCTTCTATTCCTTTCTTCATATGATTTCTGGGAGCAATTCCCCCAAGTCCCACGAGTCTCCTTCCCCAAAGGAAACTTATAAAAGAGAAGGTCAGTGAGAGAGTCTGCAGCCCCTACAACTTGCATTTGGTCTCAGAGCTGTAACTGTTACTCACTGTCTCCCTCTTTTCCTGCCATTCTAGACTTTTCTCACCCTTAGTGAACACCTCTGCTGGACTTAGTGGCTTACCTGGTAGTGTGATACAGATCTTTATTTCTGAGCAATCTGAGCTCCTGGTTACCACACTTTACTTGTGTATTTACAGGTAACATTGGTCAAGGGAGACCAAAAGCATATAGGGGGATCCTGGGTACCAAATATACTCCTCCCTGCCATCACTGTATTTCTTCATGAGATTTGGGTAGACAAAGATGTCTTCAAAGGGCATAGAAAATACTCTTAAGAGAAAAAAATGATACTTTTTATTATATAAAATTAAGAATTTTTTTCATATTAAAAAACAACTTTAAGGGAGTGAAATTATTTCTGTGAAATCTATTTCTGCTTTATTGACTATGTCAAAGTCTTTGTGTGGATCACAATAAACTGTGGAAAATTCTGAAAGAGATGGGAATACCAGACCACCTGACCTGCCTCTTGAGAAACCTGTATGCAGGTCAGGAAGCGACAGTCAGAACTGGACATGGAACAACAGACTGGTTCCAAATAGGAAAAGGAGTACGTCAAGGCTGTATATTGTCACCCGGCTTATTTAACTTCTATGCAGAGTACATCATGAGAAATGCTGGGCTGGAGGAAGCACAAGCTGGAATTAATATTGCCGGGAGAAATATCAATAACCTCAGATATGCAGATGACACCACCCTTATGGCAGAAAGTGAAGAGGAACTAAAGAGCCTCTTGATGAATGTGAAAGAGGAGAGTGAAAAACTTAGCTTAAAGCTCAACATTCAGAAAACTAAGATCATGGCATCTGGTCCCATCATTTCATGGCAAATAGATGGGGAAACAGGGAAACAGTGGCTGACTTTATTTTTCTGGGCTCCCAAATCACTGCAGATGGTGATTGCAGCCATGAAATTAAAAGATGCTTACTCCTTGGAAGGAAAGTTTTGACCAACCTAGACAGCATATTAAAAAGCAGAGACATTACTTTGTCCACAAAGGTCTGTCTAGTCAAGGCTATGGTTTTTCCAGTGGTCATGTATGGATGTGAGAGTTGGACTGTGAAGAAAGCTGAGTGCCGAAGAATTGATGCTTTTGAACTGTGGTGTTGGAGAAGACTCTTGAGAGTCCCTTGGACAGCAAGGGGATCCAACCAGTCCATCCTAAAGGAAATCAGTCCTGAATGTTCATTGGAAGGACTGATGCTGAACCTGAAACTCCAATACTTAGGCCACCTGATGCGAAGAGCTGACTCATTTGTAAAGACCCTGATGCTGGGAAAGATTGAGGGCAGGAGGAGAAGGGGACGACAGAGGATGAGATGGTTGGATGGTATCACTGACTCAATGGACATGGGTTTGGGTGGACTCCTGGAGTTGGTGATGGACAGGGAGGCCTGGCATGCTGCGGTTCATGCGGTCACAAAGAGTTGGACACAACTGAGCGACTGAACTGAACTGAAGGGAGTGAAGAAAAATCCACAAACTCTGCTCAATATTTTGTAATAACCTAAATGTGGAAAGAATTTGAAAAAGTACATGTGTATGTGCTCAGTCATGTCCAACTCTTCAACCCCATGGACTGTAGCGCACCAGGCTCTTCTGTCCATGGAATTTTCCAGTCAAGAAAAAGTATGCTGCTGCTGCTGCTAAGTCGCTTCAGTAGTGTCCGACTCTGTGTGACCCCATAGATGGCAGCCCACCAAGCTCCTCTGTCCCTGGGACTCTTCAGGCAAGAATACTGCAGTGGGTTGCCATTTCCTTCTCCAATGCATGCATGCACGCTAAGATGCTTCAGTCATATCTGACTGTGTGTGACCCTATGGACAGCAGCCCACCAGGCTCCTCTGTCCACAGGATTCTCTGGGGAAGAATACTGGTTTGGGTTGCCATTTCCTTCTCCTAAGAAAAAGTATAGATACATGTATATGTATAACTGAAAAACAAACAAACAAACAAAAAAATCCATAGATTGGGATAACAGATTTTCAAGATAATAGAATATTGATATAAAATATGTGATAGATGTTCAGCATATATAAAGAAACTACAAATCACACAGAAAGAAAAGGGTAACCCAACAGAAAATGGGCAAAAGACTTAGGCCTCTCACAAAAGAAATCTAAATGGCCAGTAAGTACAGACAAAGCTACATGTCATTAGTCAAAAGAAACATGAATTAAAACCCTAGTGGGATGTCCCTTCAGTCTTACCAGAAGGGCTAACGTGCAGAAGACAGGAAACGCCAAGAGTTGGTAAAGACATGGAAGGACTGAAGGTTCATACACTGTTTGGAAAGATAGGTCAGTATAACTATTTGGGCAGTATCTTCTAAAGCTACACATACACACCCTGTGTATTAAGGGAAAATATATACATGCATGCAACAAGTGGCATTTTTAATAGTCACAACTGAAGATAATCAAATGCCCACTTAACAGTGGAATGGAGAAATACATTGTAATATACTTAATAACATATGTCAAATTAATACTTTATGATTTCATGTATACATTTAAACACCAGGCAAAACTAAAAAAGGAGGCAGGTTCGCCACTGAAAATGGGCACAAATGGGACTTCTGAGGGAAGCAGTCATGTTCAGTTTTCTGATCTCGGTGGATACATGGACATGTTGACTGGGACAAAGTTAACTGAGCTGTACTCTGATGACTCTGCATTTTCCTATAGATATGTTATTTATACTTCAGTTAAAAGGTTAAAAATAAAGTTAGCCAACCAGCAGAATCTAGGAGCTAGCAACTTCTACTTTACAACAAAACACTGTTGCACTTGCAATGGGACATTTTTGTTAGAGTGGTCAGCATGATGCCTTTTTGTGTTTGAACAGCTCACCAAGCTCCTTCCCTCACTCATATGCCCAGGTATTCTCTAGCCTATCAGCCTGTTTTTCCTCATGGTACTAACTGCTGTTTGAAATCATTTACTTGTCCTTGTAATGTAGGACAGTGCATGCAGGGATCTTGTCTTTTGTTTACTGCTATATCCTTTGCAGCTAGATCAGTGCCTGGTTCATAGGAGGGACTCAGTTAACATTTGCTGGATGAAGGGAGAAAAGGTGGAAAGAGTATGTATAAAAAGACAAAGACTTTTGCTTCTTCAGAAGTTAAATTTATTCCTATATTGGGTTTGCCCAATGATATTCCCATTTAATAGCTATACATAAGCATCTATTAAAATTAGACTAGAAAATATTATTACTGTGAATTTGAGGCTCTCTATCTCCTGATTTCTATATTTCTCATCAAAACAACTATTTTCTAACAGAGTATTTTATATTTTTAGTCTCTCAGGAACACAGTTATGCATGTAAGTAGAAAAAACTGAATGTAATAAAGAGATGAAGTGGAAGGGCTTAATTATAATCAGAACAAAAATTTGAAGGAGGAGGAGATTCTCTTGGGTGAAAGCAGCCAGAGAAAATTTCTGGAAGAAGATAGGTCTTGCACTTCTTCAAATAATGACTAGGATAGGAGAAGGAGTGGGTGTTCTAGTGAGAGAAGGAACACTGAAACATGAAAGAGGGGGCCTGTGTCCATGTTCCTCTGGCTGGGGTCCAGGGCTACCAGAGAGCCTGGGGAAGGAAATGGGAAGGAAAGGTGTACATGTGTGCTCAGATGCTTGCAATGTCATAATAGTATTTATTCACTTCCCTAACTCACTAAATCTGTTCCTTTTACAAGTAGTGGTACAAATCTTTCTACGTTTATTAAATAATAAAGAGTGTCCATTGTGGGCTAAGGACTGATGAAAGAGACAGCTAAGAAAGATGAAAGAGACAGTTTGGGCTTCTAAAGAGTTCACCGTCCAGCAGAACAGAAATAATAACACAAACAATAACTATGTGGTGGGATATGTACAGTGTCAGAATTACATTTAAAGTACAATAGGAACAGATGGAAACAGTAATCAAAACCAGCACAGGGCGCTTTCAGGTAATCTGACATGTCCATTTGGAACTCATGGGGCACAGTGGTTTGGTTATTTTGAATAAGTGATGTTGTCACTGCCAATCCCTAGCTAATGAAAAGAGAAAAAAATGAAGGATAAGCAGAAGCCGTAGATGATAGCTCAAGGGTTAAATTCAGCAAGAAAACAAAGGCCTGTTTGGTCTAGAGAGTTAAAAAAGAGACTAAGAAGTTTTTTAGTTACCCTAATTGCAAAGTAGGGAGATTACAAAAATATCTGGATTAACAGTTCCTCTTGAGACAGTGGAAGATTTGGCAACAAGTGGATTGTGCTCTCTGGTTTGCCATAGTCCCCACCCAGCTCTGCTCATGCAGCTGCTCTTCTCCCTGCCTTCTGTGTGGATTTGAACTCAATCCCTAGTTCAAATGGTGGGGATCAGAGATCAGCTGGGGGTGTCTGTAGTGCATACTACTGGGTAGTAAAACTCTGTACTTTGGGTTTATGTCAAGATGTTATATACACATCAGGGAAGACCATTAACACATCGTCATATGTTAAAAGTATTTCACACGTCAGCTATGGAATTGTACACTCAGTGATTAATTAAGAATGGAATCACCAGTAGCATTCATGTCATTAACATATTTCATTATTCCAGAGTGGTGGTGAGGATCAAAACAGGATAACAATGCTAAAAGTGTTCTATAAAATAGATATGGTTTACAAATACAAGGGAGGATATAAAGAACAAAACAAAAGATGCAATAAAACTTTCATGATGACAGAATAAATTTTAGCATGTGAAAGCAAGGGTCTCTTCTGAAGGAGTCCTCTACAATTTAACAAGTAATATAACATTTTTGTATTGGGTAGACCAGGGAAGCATCCTGGTAGTATTCTGGTTCTGCTTTCAAAGTCATGGAATGACTGTGGATGAATATAATAGGCCCACACTGATGATGAGCCCAAGACACATAGCTTAACTTCCTGCTTACAAATCTATTATAGACCCATTCTTCACGAATTTAAGCCTTTCTTGAGCCTATTAAATGGTTCAAGAAAATCACAGATTAGAAAAACAAGGAAGGTACTAGGCACAAACAGTTCCATGAATCAAAGCAGATTAGCAACCCAGCAGTGGATGTATCTTTCCTTGGAATTCAATCCAGCAAGTGGAGATGATTCACAGTTAATATGTTGGCTGGTTATTTTCACTCCGTCATCAGAAACTTGACTCCCTAAATGACCACTCTCTTCTTATAATTAGTAAAAGGAGTGCTCATACAAATGTCTAGTGGGGTATCATTGTAAACAGTAAGGAGGTCCCCTCCTTTTTCTGGATAAAAGGAACAGAAATGAAACCAGTGATCAGAAGAATTTTCTCCTCTGGAGCACATTTTCCAGAATCTCCACCTTTTCGACAATTTGTATTGCAAGCGAATATAATGACATTGGGTTTCCCAGGTGGCACTTGTGGTAAAGAACCTGCCTGCCAGTGCAGGAGACATGAGAGATGTGGATTCTATGCCTAGGTTGGGAAGATCCCCTGGAGAAGGAAATGGCAACCCACTGCAGTATTCTTGCGTGGAGAATCCCATGGACAGAGGAGCCTGGCAGGCTTCGGTCCATAGGGTCAAGAGTTGGACACGACTGAGGTGACTTAGCACGCATGATGATATCATGTCTGTTGAGATGAGGATAAAAAATATTAGGAGTAGTGTAAAGCAAAACAGTGAGAAGTGTGGTCCTCTTTAATATACTTATTCTCTCATTAGCCAACAGAGCAGCCTCCAGCTTGCCCCCAAATCAAGACAGTGCTTCTTAAACATGACTGCTAATAGAAGCACTTGAGGAAGCTTTTAAAAAATACCCATACCTGGCTTCACCTCCCCCTACCTTATCAATTAAAATTAGAATCTCTGGTGGTGTTTAGGCACTAGGATATTTAGAATACTCCTCAGGTATTTTTAATATACAGTCAATGTGAGAACCACAGCCTTCAAGAAGCACGTAGTTTCTGCAGCCATTGCAGGGCCTTCCAGAGGTGTCCATGTCAGTTTAGTGGTGAACAATCCTCTTCGGACAGGCCAGTAGACCAGTAAATGGACACCCAAGAGGAGATAAACTTCTTTATTGCTCTCCTCCTACCTGTCTTTCCAGCCCTACAAGGCCTCTTCTTTCTTCACTCTGGTAAACGCCTGCCATTTTACTGGGCCAGCATCTTTCACGCTGCTTCTAGAAGTAATCATCTCGGTTCCACAAACCTCCCTAACCCGGAACTCTCAGCCTTGAGGATCCCGTAGTTCTGACTTCACCCACAGCTCCGGAAGCTCCGGTTACTCCAACCTGACCAATCAACGTATGAACTCGCTTCTCTCCAGAGTGATTGGGTCAGGTGTTGACACGTGACCAGATTCCAGCCAATGAGGGGCGAGTTCCCGGCACTGAGATAGGTGCTCTTCCACTTGTGTGGAGGAGACGATGTCAGCGGTCCAGTCACCATGGGGACTGCCTACCGAAAATGGAGTCAGCCCTGAAATCTACGATGTGTCAAGGGGAGAGAGAACGAAACCTGGAGTAGTCGGATGTCTGAACTGGGCCATGTGTGAATCCACCCCTGGACTTCTTAGCTGTGGCAACCCTCCTCTTTCTTTCTAGCTGAGATAATTTAAACTGGGCCTTCTGTCACATTGCAGGTTGGCGACCTGACTGACTGACCTGCTCTCTCCCCTGGGAAGTGTCCTTTAGGTCCCCTGGCTAGCCGAAGATGCCCAGAGGCCTCCTGCATCAGTGGGCCCTCTTGGGCGAAGCCAGCCCGCCGGCTCCGTGAGAGCAGAAAATGATACCTGATCTGGGCCGACACATCCACATGCGTGGAGAGAGGGGCGCTGGCTTGATTTCAGCCCATCCCTTTTCTGGGTGATCTGGTGCAGGGAACACTGTGGAAAGTGGCCTCAAGGGGTAGCCCAGGCATGGAGTACTTGGCCTTAGGCAGAAGCCTCTCACTGGGAACGTTGCTGGGATAATCCTAAGTCCCTTGACTTAGTTTCCTCATAAATTCGGTGAGAACCAGTCCAAGTTCATGCCCCTCTCATGGTACAGTGTTACCAAGGGTGACCAGTAGTAGAGTATTTAGTTACTGAGCCCTCTGCTTGATTCTCAGCTTTGAATAGAAGTATGTATTTTGTAAGCCTTTGGCAGCTATCAGGAGCTTTATAGCTAATGTTTATTGAAGACCGAGTGTGTATCAGACATCATATATATGATACATATTGTGTATATATCCGACTATATATATAATATAAAAATTCATTTTATTCTCTTAATAACCATAGGAGTTTATTACTGTTACCGTGTGTGCTTTATGTATGAGAAAACCAAGGCACAGAGGTTCAAGTAATTTGCTCATAGTCACACAGCTGTGAAGTTGCAGACCTGGAATTCCAAACCCCAGAATTTGTATACCAGAGCCTGGGTTCTGAAGCAGAATGCTTCATCCCAGCCTCAACAAGGCCACTTACTCAATCCAGAAAAAATAGTCATTTATGGTGGAAAAAAGAAAAGTTTGCAGGATCCAAGGTAGATGCCTTTGGCAAGCTAGTCATTTTTTCCAATGTGTGTGTATGTAGCCACACTTCTTCCTCTACTCAATGGAATGTTGGCTCTGTTGGAAGTAGGCATAGTTATATAAATACATATTGATTTGGCGGGGGGTGCTTCAGGACTGAGGGGCAGAGTAACTGACTGGGGAGTCAGACTTCCATGACCATGTTCCAGGTCCAGATTTAGAATCTAATCAGTGAGACCATTAAGGGTACTTTGTGGACAGAAGGAGACATTTGTGACGTCCTCCCTTTTCAGTTTAATATGTAAGTAGCATTTGATTCCCTGGACATTTTTATTTCTAACCAGAGCTCTGAAATGCAGCCTAATTAGCAGCATTGCCTCCAAAGTGAAACTTTTCTCTCCTGGGGAATAGCGGGCCTTCAGAGAGCACTTCTTGCCTGTTGTCCCCACTTGCTCTACACTGATTTCAGCGTGTTCAGCTTGTTCCTCTTTGCCCCAAATAGCCCACGAGAACAAAGAGAATATAATCTTACTTTTTGCCACACCTTGCATTTTGCTCCTTTTTTTTCCCCTTCTTTCTTGGTAAGGTTGAAAAACACATTTCAGTGTGGCTATTCTCTCCCATGGTTGGAGACCAGCCCTGAGATTTCAAAGAAAACTCCTTTGTTCAAGATTTAAAAAAATAATCACTGCACCGCAAACATTGATATGACTTTTAATGGCCATTTACCTGATTAATATCCTTTCATGCTACAAGGCAGCATGAGACACAGTGCTTTAATGAAAGCCAACAACAAAGCGTGGACCAGGTGTGTTACTAAGAAACAATCTCTTGTGTGATTTAATTAGTCAAAGCGTTGCATGGAGCAATTATAAGCAACCTTGCAGAAGTGGCAGCAGTATGGAGCCCTCTGCTATAAATTGGTTTTTTAAAGAAAGACATCATGATTTAATAACTATGCATCTCTAGTGAAAGAAAAAACCTCTCTCTAATTGGGAGCAAGAGGGAAAAATAATACACTAATCACAATTTTAGATCTTTCTCCACTTCCCCTTACCTCTAATTGGGTACCAAAAAACCCCAGAAAACCTTTCAGCCATTTTTAGGAGAACTTGAAAATGATTGTTTCTGTTATATTTGCTTCTTCTGTTCCTTGAGCTCCTCAGTACTGTGTTTAAGATTGGCATTCCAGTTGGTATGGCATGCTTGGAGAAAACCTGGAATAACCCCACCTGGTCAGGCTGAATGTGGGACATCCTATAATTTTAAGAGTTGCCTTTATTGTATTATTACATATAAAAGAAATGGGAGTTTTGATAGTTTGATGGGGCTTTGTTTTTCTTTAATCCTCATGTTTGGTTTAATGATGTGTCAACCTGCCACAGAAAGATTGACTGGCATAATGCTTATTACTTAAGATAAAGATAGATTTCTTGTGTGATGTGGGAGCTTTACAATAGATAGGGTCTTATCAGGGAAAGTCTGCCTAACCCAGGTGGGATTTGTGACTGACTAATACATTTCAGTTCTCTATATGCATGTGGGCATGCTTAGTCGCTCAGTTGTGACTGACTCTTTGAGACCCCATGGACTGCAGCCCGCCAGCCTCCTCTGTCCATGGAATTCTCCAGGCAGGAATACTGGAGAGGGTTGCCATTTCTTCCTCCAAGGGATCTTCCAGACCCAGGGATCGAACTCTCACCTCCTGCATCTCCTGCATTGGCAGGTGGATTCTTTACCACTGAGCTACTTGGGAAGCCCTTGATTCTCTATATATTCCTACTTAAATTTTGGAGACAAGTATTCAAATGCAGAGAGAGAGAAAAACTCAGATTGGAGAATAAAAATGGAAACTTCCCTTCTTCATCTGGCTCCTGTTCACTTCCTCATTTGGAGGTCTTGGGTGGACTTGTGCCTCTGAGGACCAGGACTTCCTTGAGTACAGGAGGTCAAATGTCACACACCATCAGAGAGTCCTTTATCTTTGGGATCACCAGGCAGTGCTGAGTGGAATCGCTTTGGGGCCTTTATTCTCTTCAGGTCTCCTAATCTATAAAGTCTCAACCAAGACTCAGAGTCCATATCTGCTGTTGGGTTTTTGATACCTCAGACCAGTGATGAGTTAGATTGGCAACGGTAGTGGTCAGCCTCAGTGGTTTATAAACCATGGCTTGCCATAGGCCCCTTTTTGTAAAGAATGTTCTATTGGAACACAGCCATACCCCTTTGTTTCCATATCGCACGGCAATGACAGAGCTGAGTAATGTCCACAGAGACCATCTGGCCTAGAAAGCCAGAAATACTTATTTGGCCCTTTGTGTTTGCTGACTCCTGAAAGTTGTTGGAGGTGATTTTGATTTCTGATGAGCAGTCCTTATCTGTGCAGCCTATTAGGTGGGAATGATCCTAGAGGGACCCTCCTCCCCTTTCACTCAGCATTGAAGTGGCTTAGGCTGAGGAGGAAGATCACATTTGGGATTTGAACAATAGGGAGTTAATCCACCTCAGTGCACTGAGAGACCATTCCCAGACTGGAGGTGGAATCCTTGGTACATTTCGAGTCCAGCTGAAAGTGTTGAAGAAGCATCCTTTAGCTTTTGGAAAACTATGGTTTATAAATCAGTGGATTGCAGAACTGCACAGCCATAGGCACTGAGTTCTTTCTGTGGATAAAATACGTAAACCTTGCATATAGATTCCTTTCTTATTAGATACATGTTTAATTTCAAAAGAAAATTAATTTGCTGAAGTACTTGAACAGTAAAAATAAGGCTAATGACCAGGTGAGATTCAAAATGCCTGACAGCAGTGTGGTACGGGCACCGACCAGTTGGGCTGATGCCAGCCAGGAAGCCAGAAGTGCCACCTAATGGTATGTCCTAGCACAGTATGTACTCTGCTAATGACCCCTTTGACCGCCCAACCCTGACTCTCATCCATTTTGTTCGCTTCCCTATTGTTCTTGGTTTGGCATGTAACTTTCTGAAGATTGTTGTATGCTTCTGTGTGCGCTCTCAGTGACTTTGGAATATTTTGGAGACAGTTTTAATCAAAGCGTAAATACAGTTACTCCAAAACATTTCTCCTTAGTGGATCTTTTAGTACTTTACAGATGTATCCACTCCTTTCCTTAAAGCTGCTGTGTGATACAGCATAGTAAAGGTGCTCTTAAACTCCCATAGGAACTGTTTTCAAATGAATGAGGATGCTATTATTAAAACACTAGTTTGTTTAAAATGTCATTAAGTTCAGAATGCATTTTAGCACACGGAAACAAACGTAGCACCTATCATGGAGATCTGAGAAAAATTTCCTATTAAAAGAAATAACAGAAAACAAAACTGAAACCAAATATGTATATTCGAATGTTTGCCTGCTTGGGCAAAAAAACCAAAAGTCTGGAAGAATCCAAAAAGCACACCTGAGAACTAATAAAGTCATTGCCTTTAAAGAATGAACTAGATGACGGGATGAGTAGGAGGCAAGTCTTTGGTAGATTTAATATTTCAAATCACATCTAGCTATATTATTTGTTTTGAAGAATAAAATAAAATAACACAAGCAGAAGGAAGTGTCTTGGTGGTTGACTTAGGGATCTCCTGGTCAAGCCTGTGACCTCAAACAATTGTTCTCATATCAGACCAAATAATTGAGTACTTAAATTACTATCAACAACCTCTAGGGAGGTCTGAGGCTAGATTGAAAATCTTTTTTTGAAAAACTAAACATAAAACATAGATCCACTAAATTAAAATCATTTCACTGAAACTTAAACAAATAATCCCCAGGAGACCCAGCCCAGCAAACAGCAGCTGCTACTCCTTGGGGCCCTCCCCTCTCCCAGCCTGTGTTTGACCTGTGGGTCCCAGGGGTCATCTGCTCAGATCCACCTCCGCTAACCCTTCTGGCCTGTGAGTGGCAAGGGAGAGAGGAGCAGCTGTTTCTGAGAGGCAGTGGGCCCAGATGCCAAGGTTGAGACCTCAGGCCTCAGTCCCCCACCCCCTACTCAGACAACAGGGTTGAGTAGGAAGGAATCTTTGTCTCTTCCTTCACTTCTAGGACCGATAAGGAACCCCAGAAAAACCTTTCAGTTAGTATGAGAGATGATTTTTTGAATGTATATCATGGGAATATATCCATATCAGCAGCTAGATTCTTCTTTTTATTATCTTATATACTAATAAGATATTTATTGAGTATTTATGTGTCAGACAGTTTCTAGGTTAATTATTGAATTATTTTATATACTGAATTATTGAATGTATTTTTATATTTTATATTTAGCTATATATACATACACACACACACACACACACACATATATATATATACACACATATACATATATGTATATATAAGCCTCCCATGTGGCTCAGTAATAAAGAATTTGCTTGCCAATGCAAGAGAGACACTGGAGATGCAGGTCTGACCCCTGTTTGGGAAGATCCCCTGGAGAAGGAAGTGCCAACCCACTTCAGTATTCTTGCCTGGATAATTCCATGGACAGAGGAGCCTGGAGGGCTACAGTCCGTAGGGTCGCGAAGAGTCAGGATACGACTGAAGCAACTTAGCATGCATGCATATGCATGCCTTCTTTATGATCCAACTCTCACGTCCGAATGTGACTACTGGAAAGACCATAGCTTTGATTATATGGACCTTTATTGGCAAAGTAATGTATCTGCTTTTTAGTATACTCTAGGTTTGTCACTGGAGAAGGCATTGGCACCCCACTCCAGTACTCTGGCCTGGAAAATCCCATGGACGGAGGAGCCTGGTGGGCTGCAGTCCATGAGGTCGCTAAGAGTCAGACACGACTGAGTGACTTCACTTTTACTTTTCACTTTCCTGCATTGGAGAAGGAAATGGCAACCCACTCCAGTGTTCTTGCCTGGAGAATCCCAGGGACGGGGGAGCCTGGTGGGCTGCCGTCTATGGGGTCGCACAGAGTCGGACACGACTGAAGCGACTTAGCAGCAGCAGCAGCAGCGGGTTTGTCACAGCTTCCCTTCCAAAGAGCAAGTGTCCTTTAATTTGTGGTTGCAGTCACTGTCTGCAGTAATGTTGGAGCCTAAGAAAATAAAATCTGCCACTGTTTCCACTATTTCCCTATCGATTTGCCATGAAATGATGGGACCAGATGCCATGATTATAGATTTTTGAATGTTGACTTTTAAGCCAGATTTTTCAGTCTCCTCTTTCACCCTCATCTAGAGGCTCTTTAGTTCCTCTTAGTTTTCTGCCATTAGGCTGGTGTCATCTGCATATCTGAGGTTATTGATATTTCTCCCGGCAGTCTTGATTCCAGCTTGTGATCCATCCAGCCCAGCATTTCACATGATGTACCCTGTATATAAGCTAAATAAGCAGGGTGATGATCTACAGCCTTGACATACTCCTTTCCCAATTTGAAACCAATCCATTGTTCCATGCCTGGTTCTAACTGTTCCTTCTTGACCTGCATACAGGCCTGCCTGCTTATTTGCAAATTTCTTTCTCTGACAGAATCCTGGCTCCCACTATCTACCATTTATTTACATATTTGTTCAAGTCTAGTGACTTGAACACATAGCTCCAGAATTATTAACCCACATCCCTGAGAGAGAAACTACTAACTAAAGTGCAAAGATTATATGTGGTTTTTTTTTTTTTAGCTTTATAGTTTCTAGTCAAAATACCATTTTCCACAGTTACTTAGGTCAGTAGTCTACTCTTTTAGGTCAACTGCTTGCTAATATTTTCAGTTCTCTTCTTTTGAGCATATGGAGGTTAGAACTTTCTTACCCTCACTAGGTTAGGTAAGAATTTGTTTTGCCCATTGAAATGGAAGAGCAAGTGACATGTTTTGTTTCTAGAAAGAAGGATTTGATTGCTTGGTGTGAGATTCTCCATCCCTTTGTTGGCAGTTGTGGAAGCATAAGCTGCTATAAAAGTATGAGCTGACTCATTAAATGGAAGGCAGTAGCCTGGAAGAATTATCTAGCACCAGAGTGGATTTTGTGTGAGAAATAAACATTTATTATTGTAAGCTCCTGAGGTTTTGGAGTTGTTTGTTTCTGCACCATGGCTGTGATCTTACCTGATATGTAAATAAACATAATAATTAAGAGTGATAAGATATTAAAAGGAAAACTCCACATGGGGAAAATTAGTATAGATAAAGGCTCTGAATAGTGGTTCTTAAAGCTTTTGTGTTTGCAAATCCGTTTGGAGATCTGGTGAAAGCTGTCTACTACTTCTTCCCAAAATACATAAAATCACATATACACAATATTTTACATTTCATTTCAGCCAGGTGCATAGACTCCCTGAAGCCTACCTAGATGATCGACCACTGTCATGAGGGCGTGTAGGCTCATTATATAGGGTGTGTACCTTTGGTATTGAGGTTCAGGTTGATCCCTGCAGGGGGAGGCAGTCTGAGAGAGCCTCTGGGAGGAGGTGCCTTTCAGGCTGAACCTTAAAGGAAAGGCAGAAGTGAGTAGGAATCAGAGTTCAGGTGGAGGTCAAAAAGGCAGGAAGTGGCAGATAAGGTCCTTAAACTCAGGGCAAGCTAACTCCAGATCCCACCAGTTTAACCTCCATGTAAGAGCAGTGTTGGTTCCCATGGAATCTCTCTTCACTGTTTCAGGGAGGCAAGAAGGAAAACTACCCCTGACACTGCGTGCTACTCTGGGACCTGAAATCCTTGAGTGGCTGCAGACTTTAATGTCCTTAGTGTCTGGCAGGTTAGTGAGCAAAGTGAGCTGAGTGAAGGACATTGGGGAGTGGAATGGATGGCACTGAACTGGAGAGCACATGGCACATCTCAAATGAGCATCTGCTAATTACATTTATGACAGCTGTCATGGGGGAATGTGAATTCAGTGTGCCACCATTCTGATTTTTCAAGAGAAAATATAAATCCGGTGGAGTTTTTTTGGTAAAATATTCTGAAAATAGTTCAGGATGGGGAACACATGTATACCTGTGGCGGATTCATTTTGATATTTGGCAAAACTAATACAATTATGTTAAGTTTAAAAATAAAATAAAATTAGAAAAAAAAAAAAAGAGACAAAGCATGTATGGCCTCCGTGGCCATCGTGTACAATTGGGAAGGTTATGTTTTAGCTGAGGGCCCTTGAGTAGGTCTACACAGGTGACCTAGGAGTACCTTTTTCTAACTCATTGTTTAGTCACAAAATTGTGCCCAGCTCTTTGTGACCTCATGGACTAAAGCCCTCCAGGCTCTTCTGTCTGTGGGATTCACCAGGCATGAATACTGGAGTAGGTTGCCATTTCCTCCTCCAGGAATCTTCCCAATCCAGGTATTGAACCTGTGTCTTCTGCCTTGGCAGGCAGGTTTTTTTTTTTCTTTACCACTGACCACCAGGGAAGCCCTTCTGACTCATACACAGGTGTATATAGGGCTGCAGAAACCTTGATGCGGTTATTTCCAGCCTGCATGCTTCTAGTTTGAAACCTCTGGTTTGGGAGAAGCTTGCTTCCTCTGTTCCCAGCAGGAGTTCCTATAAGCTAGTGGGACAGCCTACAAGGCTTTCTCACCTGTGTGTGAAACCCCACTTCCCCTCCAGCTTGCATTTAGGCCCATGAGGTGTAAGGGAGGTGTTAGTGTACATTTTGAGTTTAGCTTCTGGGCACCTCTGCCTGGTGCCCATTTTCACGTATGGCAGCCTTACCTGATTTTCTAGGCAGCCATGCAAATTATCACTATAATCACATGATTCTTGTCTACCCCAAAATGGACTAAAAACAAAAACCAGGTAAAACCACATGTTATGACACTCATGGTATAGCACATATAACTCTAGTAATTTGGAAAAGAGCAAGTGTCTCAGCTATCATTAAAGGCACCAGTATATTTCTCTGGTATTACAGTAGTAATTCCATGAACCAGGCCTTGCTGCAGTTTTCTGTTTTTCTTTCTTTTTTCTTGGGCTGTACAGCTTCCAGGGCAATAAGTATTGGTGGAAAGGTGTTTTGGGTTTTCCCACCAGAACAGCAGGTTTCCATTCTCCTTGCTGAAACTCTAAGAGATACCATCAACGAGACTTTCAGGGTGAATGGTAAATCCCAAAGCATGCTCTGCCTCATTGAAAAGATTAAGGAATTCACTGGACTTTGGGTGTGGTTATGGCCTTGTAGGGCCCCAAGACCCTGCTTGCAGCACTGAGTGTCCACTGGCTTCTGCTAGCTGGTCATGATAGACCAACCAGAGCATCCGCTGAGTAGAGATGGAGTCAATGGCTTAGAAATACTTTGGGCATTATAAGAATGCACAGTCCATACACAGAGAACATAAAGAGGAAATGTGAAGGGGTAATGCTTCTTTTTCTAGTACACTATTTTTTAAATTTATTTATTTTTAATTGGAGGATAATTGCTTTGCAGTATTGCTCTCTGCCATGCATCAACATGAATCAGCCATAGGTATACACATGTCTCCTCCCTCTTGAACCTCCCTCCCACCTCCCACCCTACACCACCTCTCTAGGTTGTCACAGAGCACTGGATTTGAGCTCCCTGCATCATACAGCTAATTCCTACTGGCTATCTAATGTTACATATGGTAACATATATGTTTCAGTGCTACACTCTTAATTTGTTCCACCTTCTCCTTCCCCCACTGGGTCCACTATTCTGTTCTCTATGTCTGCATCTATATCAGCATCACCAACTCAAAGACCATGAGTTTGAGTAGACTCTGAAAGATAGTGCAAGACAGGGAAGCCTGGCGTGCTGCAGTCCATAAGGTCGCAAAGAGAGTCAGACCCGACTTGAAGATTGAACAACAACAACAGTGTCTGTGTCTCCATTGCTGCCCTGCAAATATGTTCATCAGTACCATCTTTCTAGATTCCATATATATATGTTGTTGCTGCTGCTGCTGCTGCTAAGTCACTTCAGTCATGTCTGACTCTGTAAGACCCCATAGACAGCAGCCCACCAGGCTCCTCTGTCCCTGGGATTCTCCAGGCAAGAACACTGGAGTGGGTTGCCATTTCCTTCTCCAATGCATGAAACTGAAAAGTGAAAGTGAAGTTGCTTAGTCATGTCTGACCCTCAGTGACCCCATGGACTGCAGCCTTCAAGGCTCCTCCGTCCATGGGATTTTCCAGGCAAGAGTACTGGAGTGGGGTGCCATTGCCTTCTCCATATATATATGTTAACATACGATATTCATTTTTCTCTTTCTGACTTACTTCACCCTGTATGATAGGTTCTAGGTTCATCTACCTCATTAGAACTGATTCAAGTGCATTCCTTTTTATGGCTAATATCTAGTACATTATTAATAAGGCTATTTTCTTTCTTTTTTTTTTTTTTTTTTTGGTAATTTTCTTTTGCTGCCATTAGGTTTTGTCATTGCAATTCCAACACTCCTCCCTTTTCCTATGGTATTAGTTTGAATTACAATGTGCCTCAAGGAGTCCAATCTCTAGAAAAGAAAAGGGGGAAAAAAAAACCTATTAGAAACCTGATGAGCTTCGTTAGTTTCTATTTTTCCCCCCTTCTAGCCTTGTACATAATTAGAAGAGAGAAGGAACTCATATACATTTCTTTTAGGGAACCTGCTTTGTGGCACATAGATAGGAGGCATTAAAGGATTATTACTTATAGCCAGGGCCCAGAATTTAATGGACAGTCAGTAATGTAGTGGTTCTCAACTTTATCTGTATATTGGAAGCTTTCGGAAGATCCTGATTCAGTAGATCTTGGATAGGATCTAGCCATCCATAGTTTTTAAAATCTTCGAAGGTAATTCTGACATATAGCCAGAGGAAGAAATGTGTATTTAATAGATGGAAAGATAATTGGATTAAGGAAGGAGTAAAACCGCAACCAAACCAAGAAGCAGTTGTGCTAGAGTTGAGACTAGAGCTCTTTCATGTCAAAATGTGAACCTGAAATTAAAACATTTCTACTCCACTGGCACGCTATCAATTTTGGCTGCACTAGGGTTCGTGGTGTTCTCCTCCCAGGCTTGATGAGGGATTAGTAGGAGTGGGTACACACTGCACGCCCATTTACTCAGTGAATAAGTGTCCATTATGATTCTCATGAGCAGCAATAGAAAATACACACACAAATTACAAACAAGAAAATCATGAAATTCTAAAAAGGTACTCCATGAGTACGAAAGACTGCAGGAAAGGATAGTCAAGGATCAGAGACTAGAAGAAGAAAAATAGAGGGAAAAGACCCCAAATAGTATATTAAAATCCAGTCTTTATCAATGACTATTTACATTTAAATGGGAACAAATACTCCAGTTACAAAGCCAAGATTATCAGGATGGGTAAACAACTAAGTGCTGTCTTCAGCGATGTCCCTTAAGTATAAAACTGCAGATAGATGAAGAGTCAAAAAGGAAAAAGGTATGCTGTGCAAACAGTACTTGTAAGAAAACTGGTATGCCTCTGTTAATCAGACAAAAAAAACTTCAAAACAGGAAATATTACCAGACACAAGAGAGAGATATTTCATAAGAATAGGGTCAATTCATCAAGAAAACACGATAATCCTAAATGTATGTGTGTCAAATAGTACATCAAACTACATGCAGTAAACACTGACAGAACTAAAGGGAGAAGTAGATCAATCCACAGAGTTGGGAGACTCAGTGTTCCTTTCTCAGTAACTGATCGAAAAGGAGACAAAAAATCAGAAAGGGTATAGATGATTTGAACAACACTGTCAACCAACCTGACTTAATAGACGTTTATAACATTCTTATGGGGCTTCCCAGGTGGCACTATTGGTAAAGAACCCACCTGCCAATACAGGAGACACAAGAGACATGGGTTCATGATCCCTGGGTTGGGAAGATCCCCTGGTGGAGGAAATGGCGCCCCATTTCACTATTCTTTCCTAGAGAATCCCACGAACAGAGGAGCTTGGTGGGTACAGTCCATGGGGTCGCAGAGTCAGACACGACTGAAGCGATATAATCAACAAATGTGTAGCATGTGTTCTTATCAAGTGTACATAAAATACTAAGCAAGATAGATCAATTCTGGGCCATAAAACAAACCCCCCAAAATTTCAAAAATTGAAATAATACAAAAATGTGTTCTCTGGCTACGGCAATATTAAATTAGAAATCAGTAGTAAAAATGTGTCTACAAATTCCTGAAATATTTTGAGACTAAAAACACACTACTAAATAATCCATGATTCAAAGAAGAATTTATAAGGGAAATTAGAAAATATTTTGAACTAAATAACAGTAAAAACCCTACAAATTTTGAAAGGGTGCTAAGACAGAAAATTGTTATTTTTAAATGCTTATTTTAGAAAAGAAGAAAGATCTAAAATTATATAAGTTTCTACCTTAAAAAGCTAGGAAAAACAGCAACAAAAGTCAAAGTAAATAAAAAGAAAGGTGTGTTAGTCACTCAGTCATGTCTGACTCTTTGCAACCCCAGGGACTGTAGCCCACCAGACTTCTCTGTCCATGGGATTCCCCAGGCAAGAATTCTGGAGTGGATTGCCATTTCCTTCTCAAGGGTATCTTTCCAACTCAGGGATTGAATCCGGGTCTCCCCACATTGCAGGCAGACTCTTTACCATCTGAGCCACCAGGGAAGAAAAAAGAAATAACATAAAAATGGAAAGCAATAGATAAATATGCCAAGCCCAATAGTTGATTATTGAACAAGTATTTAAAAAATTGACAAATTCCTAACAAGACTGATTAAGAAAGAAGAGAGAAAACACAAAAATCAATGTTAATTATTAAACTGGATATCAGATTATGCCACCAAATTATACAATACTCTTAAAAAATGAAGCTTATCAAAACTGATTAGAGAATAGATAGATGACCTGAATAGCTCTAAACACTCATTAAAAATTGAACTCTAAGCCTGCTGGACAAGACAAATTAAAACTACAGTATTATGAGAATTCCCTGTCAGTCCGGTGGTTAGGTCTTGGTGCTTTCACTGCCTGCGGCCAGGTTTGATTTCTTGTTGGGGAACTAAGACCCTGCAAGCTGTGCTGTGTAGCCAAACAAAAAAACAGAACAAAACACAGGAAGATGCTACTATGTTTACTAAAACCTATAAAATTTGAAAAGACTAACAATATCTAATGCTGGGACAGATTCAGAGCAACTGGACTGCTGATGTATTGTTGGTGGAGAAAACTACTGTGAAAAATTGACAGTTTCTTATGTGAACATACACCTACCATATGGTCCAGCCATTCAATTTCTACCTGTTTACCCAAGAGGAGTGGAAGCATATTTCTACAGAATGACGAATGCAGGAATGTTCATTGCAGCTTTATTCATAATAGTAAAATACCCAAAACAACATGTTTACATTTTCTTGTGGATGGACAGACAAATGGTGGTAACTCCATGCAATGGAATAGTGTGTGCCAAAAAAGGAACAAATTACACATTCATATAACACATGGGTGAATGTCAAAAACATTATAATCAGTCAGTCAATCAAGATGCAAGAGAGTTGATACAGCATGTTTCCATCTACATCAGGTGAAAGGACTGGCAGAACTCATCTGTGGTGATAGCACTCAGAATAGTGGTCACCTCTGGTAGAAAGGGCTTCCCAGGTGGAGAAGTGATAAAGAATCCACCTGCCAATGCAGGAGACAGAGATGCAGGTTCAATCCCTGGGTCGGGAAGATCCTCTGGAGAAGGAAATGGCAACTCACTCCAGTATTTTTGCCTGGGAAATCTTGGGACAGAGAAACCTGGTGGGCTGTGGTCCATAGGGTCACAAAGAGTCAGACACGACTGAGTGCGCACACACCACACCAACACACACTGGTAGAAAGAGGGATACAGCTGTAAAGAGACAAGAGAGAACTTTCTAGGGTGATGGTGATGCTCTATACAGTGATTGAAGTGTTACTTGAATGAGGAGATACCTTTGCCAAAATTCACCTAGGATCTGTGCATTTTACTGTATGCAGTTAAATCTAAGAAAGGAGTGTATCAACACCCACTGTGTGTTAAGTGTTGTGCTAGACCCTGAGGTTGGATAGTGAGCAAACACAGACAGTCCCTCTCACAGAACTTAGAAAAAAGACATTAATGAGAAAAAATGTATATATGTGTTTGAAAACTTGAAAACTATAGATGAGCGCACTGTATGAGCAAGATGAGACTATAGCAGATATGATCATTATGTTTGTATCTAAAACTCAGATATGCGAGAAGTATCACATTCTTTTACATTGCCTGAGTTTTCCTCCAGCCAGGTAAGTGGGAGATTCCAACTCTGTCTGTGTTGGGATTGCATCATCCTCCTGGTCACTCCAAACCCAGGGAACTCTGGTAGTACCTGGACAGTGCAGTATAGGCTTCCAGGTCACAGGCCTTCATGGTCTTTGCTGATATCTTTATTGTTCAATGCATAAGCATCCTTGAGGGTCAGAGGCTTGCCTCTATTTGACTCTTTTAAGTTCTCCAGAAACACCCTCAGCCATCCTTTGGAAGTCTTGCCATTTCTTTGAAGGGCCATTTGGGAGCAAGGAGAAGGTCTCCACTGCTTATAGGATCTCTCACCTGTCTCTTCTCTGAAGGTCTAGCATTATCTCTTCAATGGTTTTAAACTGCTGGCAAAACAGGAGGCTTCTGCTCTCTGCTCTGCAAAACTTGGTAAGGCAAAGAAGAACAAAAAGTTCAAACTACAAGCTTGAAATGTGAGAAAGAAAAATCACGTATGTATATGTTACAAAATTTTTTCAGTAAATTATCCCGCCCAAGATTATATGCTTGAGCAAAGTGATTCAGTTGGGAGACCAGGAAAGAGTTTCTGAGAGGATCTAATGATTGAATTAGAGTTGTTTTCAAAGAGGTGAAATTATCTCTATAGGGTGGGGTGGGGAGCAAAGCAGAGGGGTGCATGAGGAGACCAGAGAGGCAGACAGGGTCCAGACCTGGAAAGGCCAATGCTTCCATTCTCATCTTAGGGTAAATGGGAAGCCACTGGAGGGTTTCAACCCACCCCACCCTACCTTTGTTCTTCTCTATTTAAAACAATATATTTGGCTATGGTCTTTATTAAAGGCATAGCTGGTCTTCAGTTCTACCCACTTCTGAGGCTGCTTCTAAATGGAGTCAGGAAGCCCCACACACATCCCTTTGGTTTTTGTGGATTCAGAAGGGCCACTGACCTCAGACAGGGGTGCAGCCACATATACAGGTAATGTTGCACTCCAGCCAGCTCTTACGACAGCATATTTCTGCAATCTGGGATATATGAAGGTTTTCCCATTTGATTCAAAGTAGTTAGGTGAAATGGCTGGAGAAATAAAACTAATTTAAGTTATAAATGAGAATGCTAACCATATGATAGGTTGCTATAAAGGAAGACCAACATTAATGTGCTGTAATATGCAATTTGAACTTGCAGAGGAGTGAATTATATACTGCAATAATAAGGAGGCAAAAAAAGTTATATGACTACTTACTGTAGGGATAGCTATTTCTACAATGAGGTTTTTACAATCTGAGTGCATGTCTGTGCATAATTTCTGCATGCTTCCCAGGTATCATATGTTATATCTAAAGACAGAAAGAGGTTAGTGTCCAAAGGAGGAAAAATCTGCTATTAAACTCATTAATTTGAGAGTTCTGGTTGTAGAATGATTGTGAAAGACAATTGTTTCTTGACTTGAATATGGTCTTTTGCTGTAATTCTAAATGTGACCGTGTGAAAATATTGAGTACATCTGCTAAGTGAAGCAAAATGTGGAGTGGAACTATATTTATTTAACCTTATATTGGCAGTAATAAGAATGGGGAACCTATGAAGAAGGGAAGAGTCCTTCTTAAAATAGAAACTGAAAATGGGAATAAGATGGAGTGATATCCTTAAAATATTGAATAGAATCTGTTTTAATTTCTGTTTTCTAACACCTTCAAGTACTTCAGAAGCACACATTTATATATTGGTTATATATCAGTCACTTATTCCCGAAGTATTTTTATTAGGCAATAGTTTGAATTTGTTATTATAGTTTGAATGACTATATGGTCCTAATAGTAACACAGCCAGCTGCATTTCTTTAAATATATTCTAGAATTTTTCCCTAGCCCAGAATGAATGTCCTACTTTCCAAAGCAGTTCTACCCACTGAAGCTTTGGTCAAAGGGAGAGAATTACAACCTAGCATCGTGGGCTGATAGACATTAATGACCGCAGTGAGCCAGAAGCCTGGGCCACTGGGTCAGTGGGCAGAGCATCGTGCCAAAGGCCTGAGTGCTGTCTTTTAATTCTACTGGTGTCACTTGGAGTAGACTAACCGGCTCAAGAGCACCATCACAGATCGCTGGTATCTAGCTTCTGCTGGGCTCCAAATCACTGCTTTGAAGTTATTCCACGTGTCCATGTTGAGCTCCATCCTTTCGTCAGTAAGTTGGCGACTCCAAATGTTTGGCCTTTTCTGAGCTCCAGCTGCTCATCAGATCACATGAGGACAGGGGAGGTGTGGATGGGTTGTTCCCTTGCACACTTCTTAAGGTCTTGTATAAGTGGGGTCTTGTCTCTCTCTGTTTTCTTTCATCTTCAGTTAACTAACCCTCCCACTTACCTAGTCTCTTCACTGTCATGCATTTTTACTGTCTGCTCACTGGCTCCTTCTCCCTGTTCAACTCTCCTCTCAAATTCTCTCCTATCCTGAAAGAACTCTTACCCAGCTGAATTTGCCAGTTCACCTTCTGGCTGCTGCCTCCTTCCTCATTTTGCATATTTGTACCTTCTGTTGTACAGCAGAACAGGTATGGAAAGGACCTGTCTAGGCTAGGACCTGTGCAGATTTTTAGAGACTGGTTCTCCTCCTTAGTTTTGCTCACTGGGCAGATGCCCAGCCTCCCTGTCCTTTGTACATCTTTTTTTATTTTTCTCTAATTTTTGTTTGTTATGGTCAATGGATTTTCTGTTCTTTAAAAATTTAGAAGGGATCATCCTGTACACACTGCTACATTTAAAGTGGATAACCAACAAGCACATACTGAACAGCACAGGGAGCTCTGCTCAGAGTTATGTTGCAGCTTGAATGGGAGGGGAGTCTGAGGGAGAATGGATACATGTACATGTATGGCTGCATCCCTTTGCTCTCCACCTGAAACTATCACAACATTGCTAAGTGGCTATACTCCAATATAAAATAAAAAGTTAAAAATATATGAAAGTGAAAGTGTGAGTCACTCAATTATGTCTGACTCTTCACAACTCATGAACTGTAGCCTGCCAGGCTCCTCTGTCCAAGAAATTCTCCAGGCAAGAATACTGGAGTGGGTTGCCATTTCCTTTTCCAGGGGATCTTCTTGACCCAGAGATCAAACCTGGGTCTTCCACACTGCAGGCAGATTTTTTACCATCTAAGCCACATTGAGCTAAAAAATACACACACACACACACACACACACATAAGTGTATATATATACATATATATTATATATATATATGTACTAACTTTGAAAAAATGTATTTCATGTATGCTCATTATAGAAAAAACAGACTATTTATTAGCAAAGGGTAGGCAGTAAAACTTTCCTTTTTCCTTCTAGATACTTTATGCATATAAACACATGTCTGCAGCAGTATAGTGTAGCAGTTAAGCATGGGCTGTGGCCAGAGTATATGAATTTGAGAGCCAAGCTCTGCCACTTTTTGGCTATGTGACCTCAGGTACATCAGTAACTTCTCTGTGTCCCAGCAATTTCATCTCTAAAGTGGACTAAAAAATAGTGGTACCACTGGGATTGTAAGCATGAATAAATGAATATTTATAAAATGTTTAGAACCATACCTAGAATTCAGAAAACCCTTGGTAAATGTGCTACTGTTACATCATTTGTAAAGAAGTGAGATATGCTACATGTGGAAATTTACAACTTGCTTCCTCACTTCAAATATATTTGAACATTTTCCATGTCATTCATTTTAAGTCAATGAATGACTAATCTGATAGTCATACTTTAGGCACATTTTAAATGATTTATAATATTCCACTGGAAATATTGAATTTATTAATGTTTACTAGATGACCTGTTTCCAATTTTGTGATACAGACAATACAAGAGTTAACATCCTAGTCTATGCCTACATCTTTGTAAATATCCCTGGTTTCTGGAAATGGGATTTATGGGTCAACAGATACGCACATTTTAAAGACTCTTGATTTAAACTGCTAAAATGATCTTCAGATTATGCTTCTATTAGTAGAGTGAGTCAGGTTCTTCTTTTTTTTAAAGATTAATTCCTTCAGGGACCCACAGGAACTTTATAGTCATTGCCTTTCATTGTGCCTGATGTGGCTAACTTTTCTGCATACATGGCCTTCTAATAGAAATCATGCCAAATACTGATTTCAGATTGTCACAGCAAGGCTTAGTAATCATGAGGTTTCAGGAAAGATCCCTAGATTAGCAAAGACCTTAGGAAGCTCTTGAAAATATATATAAATCTTAATGAAGAGGTCCCCAAATTTAGCTGCATGTTAGAATCTTCTGGGGAAACTTAAAAAAAAAAATACCAGTGTTTTAAGCCTAGACTCAGTGGGTCTGGGGTAGGATCCAGGCATTAGATGTTTTAAGAAGCTATCCAGGGACTTCCCTGGTGGTTCAGTGGTTAAGAATCCACCTTCCAGTGCAGGGGACTCAGTTGTATCCCTGGTCAGGGCACTAAGATTGCACACACCTCATGGCAGCCTAGTCTGTGCACTGTGACTGCTGAACCTGCAAGCTGTAAGCCCACGCTCTGCGACCAGAGAAAGCCCGTGGGCCGCAGCAAAACCCAGCACAGCCAGAAAAGATAAACGTTCTCCACATGATTCTAATGTACAGTCTAGGTTGAAGACTTACACATTGGATTTCATTAATTACAGGCCAGGATTACCTGAATTCGTCATATCTGTTTCTTTATACCTACTCCGGGGGTCATCTTGGTGCCACCATTCAGTCATTCCCATCTTACTTTGTAAATATAAAATGAACTATTTCAAAAATGGCAGTGTCTAGAAATTCAGATAAAAGGTACTCTTTTTTAAAAATTAATTTATTTTTTAATTGAAGGATAATTGCTTTACAGAATTTTGTTGTTTTCTTTCAAACTTCAACATGAATCAGCCATAGGTATACATATGTCCCCTCCCTCTTGAACCTCCCTCCCACCTCACTTCCCATCCCACCCCTCTAAAAGATATTCTTGGTACTCACTTTTCTCCTTCAGTTATATTACAGATTACCATCGTAACATTAATCTTACTGCTAAGGCATCAATCATCTCTCTGATCAGATCTCTCCTTCAAGACACTAAATATGTCTCTTTTCAGGTAATTTCACCTACTGCTGTGCTTCATAAGTTGAATGTGATGTAAATGTCATTGGTTCTATCTTGTTGTTTTTATAAGACAACCTCAGCCCTGGTCATGTTTGTTGGAAATGTGAATTCTTGATGAGGCTCGCTGAACCAGAGACTTGACTCTAGGAATTTTACAAGCTGTGGGAAACCTCTTAGGTAATGATTCTCAGTGTAAAACTAGGAAAGGCACTTGATAAAAATGCTTTGCAATAGCATGTTCTTGCGATTTTCCCAAGTTCATTCAAAAAGAAATACAAAGAGTTCATCTCTGTTCAAAAAATATATTCAGTTATACTCATGATTAAAGAAACAAATCAAATTGGCAGTGTTAAATCAAATTGGCAATTGACTGTTCATTAATGTCAGCTTTATAAGTCAGCTAAATAAGGTTATAAGGGAATATGTACTTTTACAACTTCTGGTGAAAATGTAAATTAGGAAAATCGTTTTGAAAAGTGATGTGGAAAAATTTACTAAAATTAGAAATGAATATTTCCTTTGACCCAGAAATTCCATATCTAAGAAATTATAGATATTCTTTATAATTTCTTAGATATGGAATTGGTAACAACCTACCTACCCAGAAATTCCATATATAAGAAATATATATAAAAGAATATCTATAGTTTCTTAGATATGGAATTGGTAACAACCTACCTGTCCAGCTATATAAATATGGCACATCCACCTAGTTGTTAAAAGTATGTATCAGAGTGATATGTATAGATAGGGAAATACTCCAGTGATGCAAAATTGAACAAAATAAGCAAGGTATAGGATTGCATTGGTGTAAATTTAAAAATGAAATAGTGCATGTGGTGTTATGTCCTTTTTAAGGAAAGATAAACGAGAAGCTGTTAACAATAGCTATCTTTGATATGCAAAAGGTTGGGGAAGAAGAGAGACTTGTACATTTTAATTTTATATCATTATGTACTTTTTGGATTTTTCAACAACATTTATGTGTTATTTCTCTTTCAAAATTATAAAAAATCATGACAGTTGTGGGATCTGCTGAATCAGTCTGCAATTTGAAAAAAAGAATGTTAAACAGTCACGGAAAATGCTTCACAAATGTTTTTGAAGGGTTTGTGAGAAAGAACATCACATTCAATGTTAAGTGGGCTGGCACAACATTGCCCTGAGCTAATTGTTCTTCAAGCATATGTTTCAAAAGTGACCATTCAGTGGGTGTACAAGAATTTATTCTGTTTTTCTTCATTCTTTTTGTTAGTGTATCTAAAACATTGCCTCAAAATAATTACCCTCCTATTGTGTCAAACCATCTAGTGATATGTAAAAGGAAGTTAGGATTGGTGAACAAATTTTCTCTCCTATCCTTTATCCTTATTAATGGCAACCCACTCCAGTAGTCTTGCCTGGAGAGTCCCACAGACAAAGGAGTCTGATGGGCTGGAGTCCATGGGGTTGCAAAGAGTCGGACACGACTGAGCAACTAACACACACACACAACCTTTATTCTCCTGCCCTTACTATATCATAAGTTATGGGGAAATATCAGGTAGAGTGGTTTAGAATTTGTGCCATTCTGATTGTTTTCATCGTACTCTGTATCACAAGTATTCAGATAACTAGAGAAAATAGCAACAACAGATCTTTGCATGAATGTCTGGTTGACTTTTGAAAGACAGCATTTCAAAAAAACATCCCAACCAAGCTGTTCATCTCTAAGCCAGCTTGCTCTCCTCCCTGTCTCTCTCCCCTCAGCCCTGTTATCTCCTACCCTGTGAGCTTCTCATCAGTGTTCGCTGGACCCATGTTTCCTTTCCATACCACTACGCTGGCCCTGTGTGAACCTGTGCCTGGATTAGAGACCAAGAAGTTTTGCTGTTTCCTCCTGGTCTATCTTGCAAAGCCTGCTAGTCATCTTTCCCTAAAATGCTATATTATCCTAATGCCTCCGGTTCTGTATCAACAGAGGCTGCCCATGAGGTTGAACCCACAATCCTTAGTTTGTATTCAAACTCATTCTAGATCCAGGAAGTCTTTCTTGATTGAACCTAGAACACCCACCTCCTGGGTATAAACACACACACACACATACACACACACACATGTACATTCACACTTACAGATTGTTCCTGTTGAGTCCAGTCCTCCCTAGTGAACTGAATTTCATGGTATCTTGAACTTAAGATACCAAGAAGATCTTTCTTCTTGATAAGATGTTTTCAATGATTATCTAAATGATGTGATATAAATTTATGTAAGAACTTCCCTGGTGGCTCAGTGGTAAAGAACCCACCTGCCAATGCAAAAGATGCAGGTTTGACCCCTGGGTCAGAAAAATCCCCTGGAGGAGGAAATGGCAGCCCACTTCAATATTCTTGCCTGGGAAATCCCATGGACAGAGGAGCCTGGTGGGCTACAGTCTATGGAGTCGCAAGAGTCAGACATAACTTAGTGACTAAACAACAACGGCAACAAATTTTGTATTAATATAAATACATGTGCACACAGAGTATGAAACACATTCTCAAGATTTATTTACCAAAAAGAGACTCAGTTGACCGAAATACCAGTAGATGGTATGTTTAAATCCTTTCCCTGCCTGTTTTGACTAGGGGTAAGATGTCATCAAGAAGATGAGGTCATCTACAGAAACTGGAGTAGTTGTAATTTCTTTACCTAATTGTAGAATAATGTGTAAATTTTCTACTTGTCTCACAGGCCCGCTCTTGATAGGTTCCTGGAGGGGGATTTTGTTGTAATGCCTCGTTTCTCTGGAATCACTATGTAGCATATGTACTTCTGAGAGCAGTTGCCTGGACACCCAGTTTCAGAACCCAGACCTTACAGGCTATGACAGGTACTTTCATAGTGATAGAGCTTACCCCAAGGAGGATTCGCTCATTTGCAGGGTCTTGAGCCAGAGGGTAGAGCTACTGTAGCTTGTGAGACCATGGTCCTATCCCCGTAGAAAGCACAGGCATGTGGAGCTGCCTTTACAGACCAGGCCAGTGCTCACTGCCTCCTGGGTGTATTACCATCTTTGGAGTCAGGCTCCAGTGTCACCGTATTAGTGAAGCCATCGTTTTTCTCAACCATAAAGTAAAAGAATTAGATTGGAGTCTGAACAGTGGTAATGAAGTAATGTAATGGGTTGCTTTCAGTACTGCAAAAAGCCCAGCAGAAGTTGTATATTTACCTTCATAGCATCACATTACTTATTAGACAGAATTTCTCACGTGTGGACTTTGTAGGGGAAAATTAATCAAAAGGGTCCATGATAGGGCCTACTTTGTCTCTAAGTCCTTTCCAGGTCTTTTTTGTTGTTGTTTAATCACTAAGTTGTGTCCTACTCTTTTCAACCCCATGGACTGTAGCCCACCAGGCTCCTCTGTCCATGGAATTTCCCAGGCAAGACTGGAGATGGAATGGGTTGCCATCTCCTTCTCCAGGGGATCTTCTCAACCCAGGGATCAAACCTGTGTCTCCTGCACTGCAGGCAGATTCTTTACTGCTGAGCCATCAGGGAAGTCCTCCAGGCCCCTTTAACATTCTATGAATCAGCCCAGGTGGTCCATGAACTTGATAGTCAGCAAGATACTCTCATTCCACCCACCATTTTTCTCTTAAGAGTCTAAACACCGTCTGAGCATTTGGGCAGTGCCTCAGCATTGGGCAAATATCCTGAACTGAGTTTTAACAGCTTCACCCACCTATTTGAATCTGTAGTCCTCTGGGTAGGAATCCAGAAGCTGGTAAGTGTTCTTTCTTCTCCCCTCCCTCTTTGTCTTTATTTCTTTCAGCTTGAATCTTTCAGTATAATTTTCTACTTGCTTTTATTTCCCATGTCTCTTCTCTGTTCTGTATATGCATCTTCTTGTGTCTTTCCCTGAAGCTATGCATATTTTACTCTCTGCCACTTTCTGGACTCAACTTTATCAACTTGTTCACTGTAAAACCCACTTGTTGTCTTCTTTCAGAAGAAGACAGTTATCTGGATATCAAGTATCAGCAATGCCCTGGTCACTGTAAGATAGCTATATTAAGCTTGCTTCTTACAGCTCTCCTTCTGCTTTCTACTAATTTGATAAATCCCTGCTAGCTAATTAAGTACAATTAACATTTAATAGTAAAAAATGTAAAAGTCAATTGTACCTCTCTCAGCATAATGATAAGCAAAACTTTTTACGTTGTGATGTCTTAACAGTTAGCTGCCTGAGTGCTAAATGTTGCTTTTAATTAAACAATAAAGAATGTAACGCCCTTTCTGGTATCATTATAAATTTTGATGTGGTACAACAATTTGATTCTTTAAAAATTAATTGCCGAGAAGTATGTTTAAGTAGTATTGATTATGTTGGTACATCGTGCTGATCTGTTATACTTAACCCAACATTTAAAATATCTTTTTTTTTTTCCATTATATGTTGTGATGTAAGAATAAAAGCAAAGTACAAAACAAATAGGCACTTGAATTCTAATAGCAATAAGCAATAAATGTCAGGCATCTGGAAATTATGGTTGCAATTTCATCAGAGTACACTTTGTTCTTCTATTATGCCTGCATGAATTTTGCTGCAGGCAAAATCTATTACAGATAACAGTTAAGAACCTTTCTAATCTACACAGATAGTCATGGCAAAATGCTGGAAAACTAAATGTTGGAAAATGTAATATTGCAGGGGAAAATTGACACTTGTAGAAAATAACGTGGGCCTATTTAGAACCACAGATGGTAATCATTTCTTTAAGATCATGTGCTGCAGAGGTTTCTGTGATGGGTGACCCAGGTGAAGGACACAGCACTGGGCATGAATGGTGTTCTGCTAGCTGCGGTGTGCACGCACAGGTAGATGCTTATCTGTAAATTGAGGGGTGGAGGTATATGCGTAATGATTGCTACCTGAAATTGTAATTAAAAAGTCAGATTGCACGTGAGAAGCCTGGGTTTTTTCCACTGCCCTTGGGTACATTGGAGAGGAATATTTCTATTCTGGGCCCAATTGACTCCCCTCTGGAGAAAAATTAATTAGTATTCACCACTCTTGATGGCACATAGTGACCCTGGGTAGTTGCTTGGTAAATTTACTAACTGAGCTTTCAGGAAATTGGCTTCTGGCTATTAACTTGGATAAATGTCTTTTCTGCACTTAACTCCAGCTTAACCTGCATTTTCTAGGTCTCAGAGCATTAGAACTAGAGTTTGAAGATGCAGGGTCTGCCATTTACTTTATTATCCACATCCTCTTTTATTTTTCACATCCCTTCAATACATAGGCAGCATTACCATCTAGATTACTTATTTATTGTGGTGTAACCAATTGCCCCCAAATTTAGCTACTTAAAGCAACAAATGTTTGTTATCTCACAATTTCTGTGTGTCAGGAATTTGGGAGCAGTTTAGATGGTTGTTTCTGGCTTGGGATTTCTAAAGAAGTCACCCTCAAGATGTCAGCCAACGTTTTAGTCAACTAAAGGCTTGATGTCAAGCTGGAAGATGAAGGATAGCTCTTGGCAAGAGATTTCAGTCCCTCAGTTTCCAGAAGGCTTCCATTCATTGCCATGAGAGTCTTTCCATAGAGCTACTTGAATGTGGCTACAGCATGGCAGCTGGCTTCCCCAAGAGGAATTGATCCAAGAGAGAGGAAGGAAGCTGCAGTGTCTTCCTTGTCTCTTTTGCCATATTCTGTTTATTATGAGTGAGTCACCAAGTCCTACTCATATTGAAGGGGAAAATGAAATTCTAACTCTTGAAGGGAGACACATTGAAGAAATTGTGGGTGTATTTTAAAACCACTATACCGCCTAAACAAGACACTAGCATGGGCTCCCAGGACAGACTTGTTTTCCAGGCTTCCTCTTTCACTTCTTGGACCCACATTCTTCTTCTTTCTCTCACATCTAGATAATAGCATCTCATCACTTTGAGCATGTCATCTTTGACTGCTATGAATCATTAAGTGTGTGTGTATTTTGTTTTCTCTTCAATTAAAATGTTAGGTGTTTTAAGATAAGAGTTGTGTTGTAACTTTATCTTCTCTAGAGGCCGTTCCATATTAGGCAATTTGATGGTGCTTGGTGAGTGAGCATGAGAGGCCGTTGAGTGTGGTGAGTGAGAGCAGGGCTTTGGTTCAAAGGAGCCAAGAAGTCTTCAGTTCAAATTCTGGCTCCACCGTTGTAAAAGCTTGGGTAATCTGTTATATGGCAGGTATTCTGTGAGAATTATTCCACATGTAGGTAATGGGAGGAGGTGAGCTCCATGTCCTTCTATTCCACTATCTTGATCTGTTACATGGGGAACAATATTAGAACATATCTCATGACCCTGTTGTGATAATTAATGAGTCAGTGCATGTTGGGAATGTAGGAAGCGATACACAAATTGTAGGTCTTATCACTGTGACATTGATTACACTTCACCTCTTCATGGGCCATTTTTTTGTTATGTTGAATAAACTGATTTGGATCCTTGTCCTACCAAATTTCTGTTTGACAAAAAACAAGTTACTTCTTTTATGGGTCTCAGTTTTCTGATCTCTGATATGAAGGTGCTACGCCAGATAATGTCTGTGACCCTTCTGTAGCAAGATTACCTAACTCTGTTTTCTCTTATACAGGTATAAATACAGAGAGAAAAGATCTTCTCTTTGATTTGGGCAAGTTCTACAGAACATACCAGGTTATATCTTACAGAGGAGAATGTTTCGTTGTAATATAAGACACCCGTGTTAGGCTTGTCTGCAAAGGAAGATGGAGACTAATATTTTTTGAGTGTTCAGGTCTCCACATATGTCACACCATTACATCCAACTATCCTCTGAATGTCCCTTTTCTCCCTTCTTCTTATCTCAGCCCATCCACCATCCAAAATCTCCACCAAAAATGAAGGTCCCAGGTCACATGGCTAATAAACAGCAGCAGGGAGAATTGGATCCAATTTTCCATGATTCCAATTCCAGATTCTTTCCGTGACCCTTGCTCACCTCCATTTGAGACCGGTGTAACCTCTTAAGTGATTTAACATCAGCTTATCAGGAAGATCCCTGTGGAGGAGGGCATGGCAACCCACTCTATGCCTGGAGAATCCCATGGACAGAGGAGCCCGGTGGGCTACAGTCTATGGGGTCGTAAAGAGTCGAACATGACTGAGCAACTAACACATACTTCCTGTCCTTCCATACCTGGCAACAGAAATGCTCAACTAATCCAGGGGAAGCAGTAGTGAGGTCATTTGCATAGCTACATAGCTCTAGCTGGGTCAAATTGAAGGGAATTATCTGGAGTTCTTTTAGTCCCTTTTTACATCCAGTAGGCAATTAGCAGCAGTCTTGCCTCTAAGTGCCCACTAAGTCTCAGTGGCTTTAAGAGGGTAAAATTTTTTGATATGAAAATTCCAGGGCTTCTGTGAGGGTTCTTGAGTCTGAACAGGAAGAGTTTTTATTTGTTTGGTTTGGTTTTATTTTCATCTTCCTTTGCCCGGGTCCTCTAAGCGTAGGAAGCCATTTACTTTGTGTGGCAAAGCAGGGAGGTAGCCTCTATGGGGTTTACCCCACTGACTTGTTGCCACTTCGCGCCTGGTTGAGGCCTGTGAAAAGACCTTCCCATGGAGAGATCAGAGAGTCTTGCTCAGAGTCTGGACCACCAGTGGGTCTCACAGCCAACCCTATTTGAGAAAGATTGGAAGGCCCAGTTGACTGGGTCTTGCCTATCCAAGCTCCCTAGTGGGGCTTTGTTATGGTTGTCTTGCTGCCTGAGAGCAGGTGAATGGAAGGGAGGAGGGACTAACTGCTTCTCCTTACACACACGAGCATGAGGAAAGAGGAGAGGCAGGCCATTGCACCACATGCCTGTGAGGAAGGGGGGAACCAGAGGAAGGGGGTGAAAGGACCTGAGAGTGGAACACGTAACAGTGGTGAGGTGGGTTGCGGTGCTCGGGAAGGGGCCAGGTGCCCACAGCTGGCATTTGAGCATAAAGCATAGGCGTTTGAGAGCAGGAAGGAGATGAATGGAATATATATTAGCACAGTGCCAGGTTCCTAGAATGTGTTTAATAATTCAAATTTGTCTTTCCTAAGGAGCTTAAAGCACTGTGTGTATATGTGTGTGTGCTTGTGAGCACACGTAGTAGATGCTGGATGAATACATATTGATTGAACAAAAGAAGTTCCCTGAATTACTTACTACAGAGTCAGATCTCCAGCCTAGATCATCTGATTCCTAATCTGGGCTTTACATCTTTGGTAATTCTCAATGCCAAGCATGCCTGAGGGTGGGTTTAGAGGGGTGGGTTGGAAAAAGGGGATAGGACATTTTGAGAAGTGAGTAGAGGCTGGCTTTCTGGAGATGTTCTAGTTATGGTTTTGCCTATTTGAGCACCAAGGAAGCCGCATTGTGTCTGTCGGCTTCTGTTTTCTGATCTATAAAATGGAGATTCTAGTTTATCACCTGCTTTGCATCCAGGTGGGAGGCATTATGCTGCCCACATGTTGCATAAAATCCAGTTGAGGAGATGTACCATGGACAGATACTGTCGAAAACAGCACAAGACTTTATCAACTAAATGAGGTCAGAGTAGAACAATCTCAGTTCAGAATTGGACACCACTTGTCACTGGAAGTTGTGATGGCTTAGAATACTTTGGAAGAAATGCTTAAATTGACTCTTGAAGAACCTCTCTAAGTGATTGTGAGAATAAGATGCTATACATTATATGAAATCCTTACAGTAGTATAATGAGCTTCACTCTTGTGAAGTGTTAAGATTACTACCCTCTTCCAGATTAATAAGATTTACCCCAAGATAATAGGTCTATTCTGTATTCTTATTCCTATACCTTAAGCAAAACATGACTGAGAGATAAGCATGCCATTTTTCCTTTTCCTAAATACAATATGGATGATTTATAGTTTAAGCCAGAAAACTTAAAGTCCACATCTAGATACTGCTACTTACTAGCTGTGTGGTCTTGGATGAGGTGTATAACCTCTCTAAACCTCATTTTTCTTCTGTGTATAATGGAAATATACTACCCACCTCATAGGATTGTGCTGCATGTTACACTGTGAAATATAAAGGACTATCCACAAAGCTATGACAGAGTTTTTGTTGTCTGAATAGCCTATTTGGTATTGAAATGTTCTGAGCAATAGACTATATGCTTCCTAAGATATGGAAAATTCCTCAAAGGCAGAACTAACCAACAGTATTTGACCTTTTTGTTTTGATTGCATCTTCCATATGGTATCTAGTTAGATGGCTCAGTTCAGTTGTTAAGCTGTGTCTGACTCTTTGCGACCCCACGGACTGCCCCATGCCAGGCTTCCCTGTCCATCACCAACTCCCAGAGCTTGCTCAAACTCATGTCCATCGAGTCGGTGATGCTATCCAACCATCTCATCCTCTGTCACCCCCTTCTGCCTTCAATCTTTGCCAGCATCAGGGTCTTTTCAAATGAGTCAGTTCTTCGCATCAAGTGGCCAAATTATTGGAGTTTCAGCTTCAGCATCAGTCCTTCCAATGAATATTCAGGACTGATTTCCTTTAGGATTGATTGGTTTGATATCCTTCCAGTCCAAGGGACTCTCAAGAGTCTTCTCTAACACCATAGTTCAAAAGCATTACTTCTTTGGCACTCAGCTTTGTTAATAGTACAACTCTCACATCCATACATGACTACTGGAAAAACCATAGCTTTGACTAGATGGACCTTTGTTGGCAAAGTAATGTCTTTGTTTTTTAGTATGCTGTCTAGGTTGGTCATAGCTTTTCTTCCAAGGAGCAAGCACCTTAAAATTTCATAGCTGCAGTCACCATCTGCAGTGATTTTGGAGCTCAAGAAAATAAAGTATCTCACTGTTTCTATTGTTTTCACACCTATTTGCCATGAAATGATGGGACTGGATGCCAAGACCTTAATTTTTTGAATGTTGAGTTTTAAGCCAGATTTTTCACTCTCTTCTTTGACTTTCATCAAGAGGCTCTGCAGTTTCTCTTCACTTTCTGCCATAAGGGTGGTGTCATTTGCGTATCTGAGGTTATTGATATTTCTCCCTGCAATCTTGATTCTAGCTTGTGCTTCATCCAGCCCAGCATTTCGCATGATGTACTCTGCATGTAAGTTAAGTAAGCAGGGTGACAATATATAGCCTTGACGTACTCCTTTCCCAATTTGGGACAAGTCTGTTGATCCATGTCCAGTTCTACCTAATCTGCATACAGATTTAGGTTATTTTCTAACCTGCATACAGATTTCTCAGAAGACAGGTCAGATGGTCTGGTATTCCCATCTCTTAAAGAATTTTCCACAGTTTGTTGTGATCTACACAGTCAAAGGCTTTGGCGTAATCAATAAAGCAGAAGTAGATGTTTTTCTGGAATTCTCTTGCTTTTTCTATGATCCAACAGATGTTGCCAATTTGATCTCTGGTTCCTCTGCCTTTTCTAAAACCAGCTTAAACATCTGGAAGTTCACAGTTCACATACTGTTGAAGCCTGGCTTGGAGAATTTTGAACATTACTTTGCTTGGATGTGAGATGAGTACAACTGTGTGGTAGTTTGAACATTCTTTGGCATTGCCCTTCTTTGGCATTGGAATGAAGACTGACCTTTTCCAGTTCTCACCTCCACTAGAGATGACTCAGTAAGTATAGTTATTGATTAGTTTTCAACTAGTCTCCAAATGAATATTTTCTATATTTCTGTCAAAGTCCTGATTTAACCAGTTTTGGTTGTTTTTTGGTGAGACTATATAGTTTGTATATAAGGGTGGGCATCAGTGAATTCTGGGTATTTTTCAATACTGGATCTTGAGGGAAACACTGATTTCCAGAGGGTTTTTCAGTATCTTTAGAGAGAGGTTTTTTTGACCATCTCTCTAAAGTAGTCCTTTCCCAGCCACCATCTTCAATGTCTCCTATTCATTTTCTTTACAGAACTTATAGCTATTTAAAATCACCTTATTTGTTTACTTGTCTATTTCTCTTATGCTCTTATGCAATGTAAGGTTGGTAACCTAAAAGGAGATTGGAGGTGACCAAGAAATATGATGAATAATTATGAATTATATTATGAATTAATTAATATATGAATATAGCCATCAAGTTAGACAATAAAAACACTAATTCAATTGTCCAGTATTCCTTTTTTCCAGGGATGACTTCCCCTACATCCAAGGGTAGATACATTTGAGCATTCCGTATTTATCTTGTTGTGCAGAATAGACAAGCATGACAGATATTTAACATGTGAGTCTCATTTACACACAAGAAACCCAGCCAGAAGAGCTATTCCAAAGATCCAAAATGATGTTCTCAATCCTGAAAGAATGAAAATAGTTTCAGCCTATGTCCTTGCTTGGGATGTGGTCACTTATATCAACCTTAAGTTTGTTTGTTTATTTTTTTCAGTAGAGCATATCCCCTCTACAGTGTAATGGTTTCTAAAGGAGAGTTAACTTTGTTTCCCCTTTGAGGACAAATTGTAAAAAACATGTTAAGTTCTCTGCCACCAAAGTTTTAAGGGCAATAAGCTGGAATATGCAGTGACTCAACTCATGCCAGGATGAGAGCCCCTCAGGCAAGGTGTGCTTCCCGGGTGGCGCTAGGGGTTAAGAACCTGCCTGCCAATGCAGGGGATATAAGAGACATGGGTTTGATCCCTGGGTTGGGAAGATCCCCTGGAGGAGGGCATGGCAATTCACTCCAGTATTCTTGCCTAGAGAATCCCATGGACAAAGGAACCTGGCGGACTACGGCAAGATCACCGCCAGTCTCCTCACTGCCTACATGGCATGTAATCCCTGGGACCAATCAAGTCTTTCTTGAAGATTTGTGCTGCACTTAATACCATTAAGTTAATTCCCAGTTTGCAGTTGCTTATGGTGGTAACTTCTATATTCATGCAAAATTCCTCCTTGAATAGAATTATTCAGGGTGACATTCAGAGGCTCTTTCAGAGTCCTTATTGTGATATCATCTTGAATGAGAATGACTAATCTGAATAACTTTGTTCAGAGGTGTTGATTATGGACTGAAGTTTTGTATTTTTATGTTAATTTCAGGTAATCCCTTTTCCTCATGTATTTGACATTAACATAGCTGGGTAATTTTGAAATTCTGATGATTGTATTTTTAAATGCACAAAACAAAGTTCCAGTGCAAGTAGGTATTTTTCACCAACCAAAAGAAAGACTTGAGTGTGTTGTAAATATTACAGAAAAGGCCACATTCCTGCTGTACTCCTATGGATTTATTTTCTGTGAACCCTAGATCTAAGCTTTGCAATGGTGTACTCACAATATCTACCTTGTCTATCACCTCAGGCCATATTCAGTATTTCCTCACTTAAAATCCATAAAGGTTTGGATGATCACATCTCTACACACCTTGGTCCTTTGGGCGTTCCTTTGATTCTTTTGAATTAGGAGATGATAGAAGTGGAAAAGGCCAGTGATACATATAAACCAGCAGTGCCCAAACTCGTTTTCTGTTGACTGACTGTGTCCAAGTCAATACACCTGGGGATCTTTAAAAACATACAGATCCTAGGACTTCAACGCCCAGAAATTCTTATTTAGAAGGTTTGCGTTCTGATCTTGGAATCTTTATTTTTGAAAAGCTGATGCTAAGTTGGATTTAGGAACCAATTGCCTCCAGCATAACACCCTGATTTTATAGACAGTAAACTGAGCTCTACAAAGAACAGAGGAAACACACACAGCTAGCTAGTGACCCATCACATACATTCTCAGTCTCTTCCATCCTGATCTCATCACCATACTTTAATTAGGATGACAGCATGATAACTCTGTCTACAACTACCTCTCAAGAGGTCCACCTACTGTGTACGCTTGCTTCTTGTACTATCTTGATGCCTCATTTTCTCTCATCCTTCTGAGAACACTTATCGGATATGCCTTCTCTGCTTCCTGGAATAATCAGCCCTCACCATCCTTTCTTATAGAACCAAGTGCCTTTAATGACATTTCTAAGTGTTTCCCAATGACAGTGTGAATGACGGAGTCAGGAGGCTGTTAATAATTTCCACTGGGAAACTGACCCTGGAGGGTTTCAGTGCCCATGATTTGGAGCAAGAAGATTACAGGTATACATGGAAGGGAGGAAGTCATCCTTAAAGGCGCTAAAGCTAATGGTTGTTCATAAGTCTTCTACTTGATTCTGGGGCTCCCAGAATCTGATCATCACTTCTTTGTTTTGATCAGAAGCTGAACCTTACTTGGTTACTCTCAAGGGGGCAACTTCTCAGTCTTAAAGTGATTTCCAAATCCCATCAAAACAACCCCCCGCCCCCAAGAAAAAATGTCTGTCAAAGTCTCAGCACTTAGTAGATGTGTGTTATGGGCTCATAAAAAAGAAGCCTGCAACTCCCCAGAGTACTTTCCTGATCAAGGCTTCTGGGAGGCACAGGATTCCCTCAGATTTTTTTAACGGGAATCTGGAGAAGAGTTTTAGGGTAGTTTTTCCTTTCTGAAGGTGAGTGAGGTGGTATGCGTGTGAAGGTGAAGAGAGAACATGCCTTTAGGGGTGCCTGTGTGTGTGCAACTGGATGTGTGGCCCCTTCTCTCAGGAACATATGAGGCTGCTCTGCTGGCAGGCAGGGGAGCAAGCAAGCAGGCCGGCCCAGGATTTTAAGGCTCTGGGTGTTAGGCTGCCTTCTGTTAGCATGGCTGGCTTCTCTCTAATTACCTCCAGTAACTCATTCCTACTTTGTTTGATCTTCTCTAGTTCTCAAGACAGATTTTTTTTTTCTTTTAGTTAGTTATGATTTTTTCTTCTTATCAAAGTAATACACTTAATATAGACTTTATTTTTCAGTTCACAGCAAAATTGAGCATAAAATCAGAGTTCCCAGCTAAACAGGTCCCCTCGCTCCCCGACAAAGCATAGCCTCTCCCATTATCGATGCCACGTAAGACTTAGCAACTGAACAACAGCAACATAATATTAATACTACATCCAGGTTTAAGTACGGGTAACATTTTGGCTGTGTAATCCACTCATCAGTATGTGTGTGTGTTCTTTTTTCCTTATCAAAATCATATTGGGAATATCATTTTTGCCACTCTTTTCAACTAACACCAGACCTTGAAAGTCTTTTGACATTCTTAAATATTCTAACAAATGATTTTCCATGGCTGCATAGTTCCACATTGAATGTCTGATCGTGTCTTTTCTAACCACAAATTATTATAAACACTTATGGCACGAACCTCCTCCGCACCTTTCCCTCCCTTAGGACAGATTCCCAGAGAGGAGCTGTGACATCAGAGGACACCATGCTATCAGACTGTCTTCACAACGAGCCAGGCCAGCCTTGGGAAGGGCCCCCAATGCACAGCTCTACCTGCAAAGAGTGAAACTGCCCCTTTATCTCAGGCTTACCCAAACTAGATGTTTAAAAAATCTGTTATATAAGCAATTAAAATATGCTGTCTCAGTTATAAATAAAATAAGGAAACAGATCATGTCTCTCTTCCTTGTTGTTGTTGTTGTTTAGTCATTGCTGTTGTTAGTCATTAAGCCACGTACAAGTCTTTTGAGACGTGGTGGACTGTAGCCCACCAAGCTCCTCTGTCCGTGGGGTTTCCTAGGCAAGAATACTGGAGTGGGTTGCCATTTCCTTCTCCAGGGGATCTTCCTGACCCAGGGATGGAACCCAAGTCTCCCGCATTGGCCAGCGGATTCTTTACCAATGAGCCACTAGGGAAGCCTCTTCCTTCCTACAGGTCCCTGCTGCTGCTGCTAAGTTGCTTCAGTCGTGTCCGACTCTGTGCGACCCCATAGACGGCAGCCCACCAGGCTCCCCCGTCCCTGGGATTCTCCAGGCAAGAACACTGGAGTGGGTTGCCATTTCCTTCTCCAATGCATGAAAGTGAAAAGTGAAAGTGAAGTCGCCCAGTCGTGTCCCTAGATATTCATTTAAATGAACCTGTTTAAGACCGCCAGCCCAGGTTCGATGCATGAGACAGGGTGCTCGGGGCTGGTGCACTGGGATGACCCAGAGGCATGGGATGGGGAGGGAGGTGGGAGCGGGGTTCAGGGTGGGGAACACATGTAAACCCATGGCTGATTCATGTCAATGTATGACAAAAACCACTACAAAAAAAAAAAAAAAAAAAAAAAACCACTACAATATTGAATAGTAATTAGACTCCAATTAAAATTTAAAAAACATAAATGAACCTGTTTAAATGGCACCTCTAACACTGTCCTAATTATTGGGGCCATTAAATGAATAAGTCATTCTCTCTCTTCAAGAATGTTATTCATTAGAGTGGAGATAGGTAAACACAGAGGATGAGATGGTTAGATAGCACCACTGACTTAATGGACATGAATTGGAGCAAACTCCGGGAGATAGTGAAAGACAGGGAAGCCTGGCGTGCTGCAGTCCATGGAGTCTCCAAGAGTCAGACATGACTTAGCAACTGAACAACAGCAAGAACAAGATAAATATAACTAAGTTATGCAATGTGCTACGAATTCTTTGTATATGGTTGGTACTCAGTAACTATTTTGAGTGGAGGCCTAGATGAAGAAGACTAGGGGACTGTGGAATTGCAAAGGAGATGGTCATTAATTTTTTCTGAGGGTCGTGAAGAGAGGCTTCCAGGTGGAGGTGTCTCGCCATCCATTCATTCTCCAGCTGTGTATAAGCACTGGGCACTCTTCTTTTTTTTCCTTTTAATTTTTGGCCATGCTGGGTCCTTATGTGGGCTTTCCCTAGTTGTGGTGAGCAGGGGCTACTCTCAGTTCAGTATGCAAGCTTCTCATTGCAGCAGCTTCCTTTGTTGAGTAGCACCAGCTCTAGGGTGTGAACTAGGGCTTCAGTAGTTGTGGCACACGGGTTTAGTTGCTCCTCGGCATGTGGGATCTTCCCGGACCCGGGATCAAACTTGTGTCCTCTGCATTGGCAGGCAGTTTCTTAACCGCTGGACCATCGGAGAAGTCCAGCATCAGCCCCTCTTCTAGGTACTGGAGACACGGTCATTGAGGCCAACAGAGCCCTTGACCTTATGGAGCTTCCATTTTTGCGGGGGAAGTGAGGAGGTTGGGAAACAGGCAACAAACAAGGAAACAAAACCAACAGCATGCTATGTCAGGTACATCGGTGACGTGAAGAAAATGAGGCAAGGGAGGGGGATAGAGGGGCTGTGTAGGTTAAGGTGCTCTAGCAGCCGACTTAAAGGGTCGTAGGGTTTCACCAGGCTGAGATGAGAAAAGCATCTGGGAAGGTGCAGAAGCCTGAACGAAGCCACAGGTGGGTGGTGTGATTCAGGGAGCCGAGGAGCATGTGGTTGGGGTGTGGCAGGGGTGAGGATGAAAGGAGCAGGGTGGTGGTGGGAGACTGAGGTGAGGAGGCTAGGAGCTGCAGGGTTTGGAAGGACGCCCTCCTTAGCTGAAGACCGACCAGCAAAATCGGCGCTTATCGTCTCTCCTCTATTTCCTGCTGAGCAGTTGAAGGACAAAGAGAAATTTGGTCTGATTACTAGCCTAGGGTGCCTCCTGGAATAGTATGAGGAAATATTTCATGCAGTTTTTCTGTATGTTCCTTGGCGGCTTCTCTCCTGCCACCAATCAGTAGCTCCTAAAGCCCAAGCAGTCAGGCAAGTTCTGGACCTTCAGAAAAGCAAGGCAGGGTGAGATAAAGTCACAGGGTGGTTAGAGGAAATACAGGATATCCATTAAATTCCACTCTCAGATAAATGTGCATATATATATATATATATATATATATATATATTTATTACAAGTACATCCCAAATATTGGATGATTAAGTCAGATTTAACAGGATGTTCTGTGTTTTCACTGCTAACCCTGGCTGGAAAGCCAGACCTGGATGTCTGGGTCACCTTACAAGGTCTCTGAGAGCAATAGAGAGAGAACGATAGAGAAGAACCCTTGTCCTATTTTGGTTTTATTTCTCCTAGGAATAGTTAAACTATTTGCTATGTGGCTTCTTCCTTTGAAAAGCCAGGAAGATGTGTCTTAATGAATAATGAACTAAAATAATAAGGAGTAACTGCTCTCAGGATGACTTCTGTAAGGGGGAGCTGGAAGGGAAGATCCTCATCACGTTCCTGGCAGATGGTGGTGTTGGGGGTACAGACTTCATAGACACGTTCCTTTGGGATTTAGTGCAGTTGAAGAGGGGTTGATCTAGTGACTATGTGTCCACATAGCCCAAGGCCGTCCTGGTTTACAGCTGTTGTCCAATAATAGTTCCACCTTTCACTGTCAAAATTATCCTGGTTTTAGATGATAAATAACATGGTCATTCCGTGAGGTGGCCTGGGAAGCCAGAGAATTCGGCTGCACATTTATGGGCTGGAGCAGTGCCATGGTCTTGCTGGGCCTCCCTTTCTTCATTTGTGAATGAGGGGGCATTGAGCAAAATTCGAAGTTCTCTTGCTAGCTTCCAAACTTGATTTTTACCGTGCGTCTCTGGGCAAGGCTAGCAGTAAGGGGATGTTGGCTCGCCCTCCTTTTGAGGAGGATGTCTATCCCAGTGCTTTATGTGTTGTGTTTGTTCAGGCTAACAGAGTTTCACTCAGTTCAGTTCAGTTCGGTCGCTCAGTCAGAGTTTCATTAGTTTCTAAAAATCTTTCAAGAGTGAAAACTTAAAAAAACTATTATTTTATCCCTGGGATCTGAAGACCACGTGGTAAATAGACTGAGATAAATGCAGTTTTAGCTAACAAACAATTGACCTTTGCTAATTTGGGCCCTGTTGAATAAGCAAATTTTTATACATAAAAATACATAAAAAAAGAGTCATTGTGCAAGTGATAGAGTTCAGCGAAATGTCCACCTTCTTACTCCTCTCCCAGATCCATAGTGTTCCCGCAGAACCAGTTGTAAATCCTTCCAGACCTGGTAAAAATAGGTTGTATTCATATTCATTTATGTAATACAATTTTTAAAACTCAAAACAGCATATTTTTAGTATTTTAGTATACTGCTCATAATATTTTTTAGCCATTCTTTCCTTTCATTAATTATAGATCTATCACACACTTTCTTTTATTTAGCTGTATGGTATTTCATAGTATGAACATACTAAAATGTGTCTAAAGAATACCTTATTGATAGACATTTAGATTGTTTCCAATTATCTGCTCTAACAAATAATGCTGCAGTGATTATCCTAATTTCTAGAAAAGGAAGCATTCATTTTAATAGTTGTTGCTATATTTTTATTGTAAAAGACTCTTCTGATTTGCATGTCAAAACACAGGCACTTTCCTGGAGATTGAAGAAAAATTTTGCATGGAGGCAAAGATTCAGGGTGTTGGTTCTTCTTGAAATTTAGTTCTGAGTAGCCTTTCTTTTTTGGCAGTTATTCCTTGGCTTGTGCAATTGGATCAAACGTGTGTGTGTGTGCATGCTCAGTCGTGCCCAACTTTTTGTGACTCCATTCACTGTATCCCGCCAGGCTCCTCTGTCCATGGAAGTTTCTAGGCAAGAATACTGGACTGGGTTGCCATTTCCTTCTCCAGGGGATCTTCTCAAGGCTGGGATCGGACCTTGTTTCTTAGGGATCAAACCCATGTCTCTTGAGTCTCGTGCATTAGCAGGAGGATTCTTTACCACTAGCGTGAACTGGGAAGCCCCTAGATCAAACCTAGACAAAATTAAATCTTATGTAGAAACCTGGTCTCCATGACCTTGTGTTTATCTGGGGAGTGATTCATTGGTGTAGGCTGCAGTCCAGCTATGAATGACTCTGATGGGAGGACATACTTATCCCTCCATCTATAGAAGCTGAATTAGGCTTACTAGGATTAACTGAGACTGAAGGACTTGTTCATCTACTTTAATTATCCTTCCAGTGGGAGCTTTTTCCCAGACTGGATTTTGGATCAGAAGAAGAATGGAGGCTGGAGGGGCAATGATAGAACAGTTCAGTTAAAGATCTTACACGAAAGGCCCTCAGAACTAAAGGCTGTAGCCTAATATGGATATATAAGATTTTTAAAAATCTTTTTGAAAAGCAAGCTCATATTAAAATTTAAAAAGATGCATCTTGTAAACTTTGAGTAATTTGTCTTCCCTATGAAATTATTTTTTTCTAGGAATTTCATTAAAAGAAAGGAATGGTTTTCTTTGTTCTGAAACAAAGCAGTCTGTCCCATACTGAAACTTGCACCCCCCACCCCCGACCCCATCAAACCAAAGTTAACAAAAGGATGAAGGCTAGAGGGATGAGGGATTTGGAGAGCTGAAGACAAAGGCTGGACAAAATGGTCATTGTGCCATCATTGTGTTCTCTGCTTCCCTCTAGTGGTCATGTGAGGGAGATGGGTATAAAAATGTCTCAAGGTCATCCTTACATAACTAGATTGTAGAAAGGAGAAAGGTGGCTTTAGGTAGTGCTTAAAACTGCCCATCTTGTCAACACTGTGACTAGTGATGAGGGAACAAATGTTCCAGGGTAGAAACCAGAGAATATCCAAGTGTATGAAGAACTGAGTGGGGCTGGAAAACAGAACACTCTACACCTAATTCAATGTGACTTTTATATATACAACATTGACTCTGTGCCAGCTTTTGTATGCAGCATTGAAGATGCAGGGAGGAGTTAAACATCACCCCTGTCCTTGGGGGAGATCCCAGTGTGGAGGGCTGGGCAAAAAACACACAGCAAGCTAGACCAGGAACAGTGTTATAAGAGGCATTTGACGAGACATTTGTTCTTGATAGTAATTCTCAAGTTAGAGTGAGATTACTCATTGAGCATTTTCATGTGTTCCAAAAAAGGAAAACATTTTCTTGTTCTGTACAGAGATGATGCTACAGGGAAGGGATAAAGTTTTCTTTCTTCTCTTCTCTTTTGTAAAACACTGAATTTGAACTGCTGAGGTGGCACAACTATAACAGCTCAAAGTTTCAGTCCTGGTTTGAAGATGAAAGCCAAACTGTGTACATGGGTTCTTTATTCCTTTGCTAAATAAATTCCTCTGTGAACTACGGGAAATGAAAGGCCCCACTGAGGGAGGCAGTGGGGTCAAAGATGGCAGCTCCCCCACCCTCTGTACGGAGCAGCACCTAATGCTCCTTGGGGGATCCTTATCTAGACTCCTCCCCATCGCTAACTTTTAGGAACTCTCTTTATTTATAGACATGTCGGCCTTGCTCAGTGCTGGAGCTTGTGTGTGGCGTTGAAGGTACAGGAAGAATTAAACATGACCCCTGTCCCAGTGTAGAGGGCAAGGTACAAACAAACAGCGAGTCAGACTAAGAACGGTGTTCCGAGAAGCACTTGCTAAGACATCTAACCGGGGCCTTAGTTAGATCTTTGGGACTGCACTTATTAAGAACTAATTTTCCACTCTTTGCATTAACTGAGAAGCCAGAGAGGGCCCACAGAAGAGGGTGGGTTGAAAGGGGTGGGGTTCCACCTTTAGTATCTAGAGTAAGGCTATTATTGTAAGATATGTGGATTTAGGAAGCTACCCTTTCCTTAATCTGGAATTTATTGGAAGACCAAGGACTATACCTCTTATGAACATTTTGTTTCAATCTGGCTAGTGTCCATTCTCCTGTTTTCCTCCATCCGCACTGGATTTTATGTGGGCAACCATCAGCCCTCACTTGCCTTCTAGAGTTCAAGCTCTCTGGAGTGTAAATCATGACTCAGAGTTTGATATCCTCAGGCTACTATGATAGGTTCAGGGAAGGCACAAGGCCTAGACTGGACCAGTGAGAGCAAATGGGACTCTATTCTGAGACTTTTGTTGAAACTACTGGGGGAAAGCATTCTTTCTCTTGTATGGTAGTCAGGGGCCTGAGAGATAAACCTGGGGCTGCGGACATCTTGCCACCACAGAGGGAGAAGTTATCTTAGAGTTCAGCCATTCTAGACTAAAGAAGAAAAATTGGTTCCAGGGTCCTAATGATGTTGTTTTTGAAGCCTCATATATGCATGAACTTTTCAGTTGTATGAACCAGTCTCTTTCTTTCTGGCTCTTGTTCAAGTCAGTGGTTCTCAGATTTTGGTGTGCATCAAATCACTTGAAGTGAAGTGAAGGTGCTCAGTCATGTCCGACTCTTTGCGACCCCATGGACTGTAGCCTACCACACTCCTCCATCCATGGGATTTTCCAGGCAAGAACACTGGAGTGGGTTGCCATTTACTTCTCCAGGGGATCTTCCCAACCCAGGGATCGAACCCTGGTCTCCAGCATTGTAGGCAGATGCTTTACCATCTGAGCCACCACGGAAATCCACTTGAGGAGCTTGTTAAAATACAGATTGCTGTGCTTCACCTGAAAGGAGGTCTGGGGTAGGGGCTGGAAACTTACACTTCAAGTAACTTTCCAGGAGATGTTGCTGCTACTGGTCCATGGGCCGTACTTTGGGAACCGTTGGCTGATAAGACTGTTTGATTTTTGCTGCTTATGACCAAAACTGTCCTGATATATCTTTTCTAAAGAGGAAAGAATCTTATTCTTAGAAGAATTAATAGAAGAAGATAACATAAAGTGCCTGGGAACTCATCAATAAGCACTTGAAAAACGACAGGGCTGAACATCACAACCATCACATAGGATCAGTGTGAAGTTTTCTCAAGGTGGTTTTCACACTGTTTCGACGCATACCCAAACACTTTGTATGGTTAAAGGCTAGGCCAATGGAGTATATGACAAACACGCAAAAACAGCAGGATGAATACGTGTTTTGTCAAAGACTTACAACCTGTGCGTTGAGAAAACGCACATTTTTTTCACAGTGATCCAGTCTGTCAACAAAATGCTTTTCGTGAGAAACATCAAAGCCGTTTCATCTGCAAATTTCATTTTTTTTTTGTATCCCTTAATCTATACCGTTGACAAAAATTTCTGTCAAGTGCCTCAAACCATTGTATTAACAAATTTTGTTTTGTCAATCATGATTTAGCCTGCTTGCAAATGCATTTTGTAATATTCTGCTCCATCCTGCAGGAAGAATACCTCAGTCAATGCCTTCATCTTAATATTGAAAGCAAGTGAAAGGGAAAATAAAAGTGGTGTCAAGCCTGTTCATTTAGCACATCTATTGGATGTTCCTGTGCATTTTAAATAAATCCAGCTCATTTGAAGTCTTCCCTCAGTAATGCAAGCCACAGTGCGGATAAGGATATTACAGTAACATCACAATTTTGCTTTCATCCAGTTCCTTGCAAAGAAAGAATCATCTTATATCTGACACCCTTGGAATCCCAAACTCTGTCTGGAAACAGTGGTCACTACAGAAGTGCTATGGTGGCCAGTGTGGGTGGCTGTGACTTTTGCCAGGGGGACCCTGTGTCCAGGATTGGGGCAAGTCCACTGAATTCTGCATGTTCTCTTTTACATTCCTTCTTGACCCCTCTAAGACTCCTTCACACTTCTCTTCTCCACAGCAAACTAGCCCAGTTCCTGAACTCACTCTTCCCAAACCATTCGTCATCTCCATGACCACCAAAAATGCATGCTCCCTCACATGACAAATTATGTGCAGCTAATAATAGACTTCCTGGAGCTCTGGACCCCAGAATTGCTGTCTACAGCCAAGGGAATCGAGATTGAGTGCACAGTTAGGGAGAAACAAATCAATTCTAATAAGTGACAAACAATCAAACTCTCCTTTCTGTCAGAAGCCTAAGCTGGTGGGTTAGACAGACAACGGCTTTCTGGACTCGTGGTTTCTGCAGAGTGGTCCTCAGAATGCATGTTCAGGGGTGTTGGGAGGAAAGGGGCCCTGGGTAGCCCAGAGGTGGAGAGAAGAGCAAAGCGATGGTCTCTGGCTTCAGGTTCTGCATGTTCTGCCCATGTAACCTTTACTTCTCGAAGCAGAGACAGGCCTACAACATGCACTACTTTATTGGGCTGTGTGATGAGACAGGGTTTTAGATTGCAGATGTTGGAGAATGTAGCTCTGACTGGCTTTGTTTCCAAAAAAAAAAAGAATGAAACTCTCTTGGCTTCTATACCTTACCCATCAAGGGTGTGTGCATGCTAAGTCACTTCAGTCCTGTCCTATTCTTTGCAACCCCATGGACTGTAGCCCTCCAGGCTCCCCTGTCCATGGGATTTCCCAGGCAAGAATACTGAAGTGGGTTGCCATGCCCTCTTCCAGAGGATCTTCCTGACCCTGGATCAAACCTGTGTCTCTTAGGTCTCCTGCACTGGCAGGTGGCTTCTTTACCTCTAGTCCATCTGGGAAGCCCGCCCACTAACAGTGGATCTTACTTCAGGTGCAGCTAGTTATAAGGACTCAAGTCACCACAGATGTGATTTATTCTCCATGTCTTGGCCCAGCTTTCTCTTTGGAGAACTCATTCTTAGATGCGTTTCTTTTCATGGTTGCAAGATGCCTGCTTCTGCTTTTCAGCGTCCCCTCCTGCTAGCTTCGAGTCTGGCAGAAAAGAGTTAGTTTTTATTTTTAGCATTCCCAGAAAACTTCTCTGACTTGGGAGCCTTGGGTCATGTGCTCTTACCCCAGAAACAGTGGCTCCGTGAAGAGGGTTGGGGCCTTTCATTGGCCTAGGCCTGGGTTGTATATTCTACCCATGAAGGTCTAGGAAGATTGAGATAGGACTGGATGGGCCTTCAGCTGGAAATCAGGACTGATAGTGGAAAAGGAGGATCCAGTAGTCACGGCTCAGTGGCAGAACACACAAATGGTTACTTTTCAGAAGAAAGCAATTTGCAGGATATTCAGTGCTTAGCAAATGGTTGGAGGAACTGGAGCTGGGCTCCAAGAATGACTTTCGGAAGAGCAATACAGAATTGGTCCACATAGGGAATGGCTCTGTTATGCTCAGGAAGTGGAGAATTGAGGAGCTGCTCTGCCACACTGCCTCCTGGTCATGCCACCTTCCTGCCATCAGAGGTTCAGGACATTTGCCATCAGAACCATTGGCTCCAGAGCTGTGCCACTCCTGGATCCACACCAAGAAAATGGTGCCCTGTATCCTGCCTCTTGACACCTACAAAGTTGGTGAGCCTCTTCCCTGGACTTCTGCTGACTTTGCTGAATAAAAATCAAACATTGTTAGGGCAACTCTGGCTGGAAGAAGTAAGAGAAGCATGGTCTCTGCATCACTGCTGCCTTCCAAGTCTTGTGCATTGGTGAGGCCAAACCCAAACGACATCCTGAACCCCGGGGAGTCAGAGAAGTAGTCTTTAGCTTTACAACATCTGCAGCCACTAGAGAGAGGGTAAAATGGAAGTGGAATGGCCATCTCCATCACTGCATGGAGGGCCATTAGGGATGTCTGCTGCAGTTAAGATCTGAACAATCCACAGGGCCCCACACGGGCAGTCTGCGTGCTGAAAGCTTTCCCCAGATGGAGCCATCTTGCTGAGACAAAGCTGCAGAAGCTCACGGAGGGACAGACACACCACATCAGAGAGAGTCACTCATGAACTGCCATGGATGCTCAGCCAGGGGTCTAAATGTGAACATCTAGCTGGGAGAAGAAACCCAGGGAGATAAACATGGAGAGACATCAAGTTCACGTGACACCTTGCCAGGGGACAGCCGCGAACCAGAGAGCAGAGAGCAGGCTGAGGAGGAAGAAGCCCTCCTGATGACCACCTTGGTTGTACACTCAGGGCTGTTCCTGCTCTGGTGAATCAAATCTGAGGCTGTTACTGCGTCTATTTCGGAGAAGGCAATGGCACCCCACTCCAGTACTCTTGCCTGGCAAATCCCATGGACGGAGGAGCCTGGTAGGCTGCAGTCCATGGGGTCACTAAGAGTCGGGCACGACTGAGCGACTTCACTTTCATTTTTCACTTTCATGCATTGGAGAAGGAAATGGCAACCCACTTCAGTATTCTTGCCTGGAGAATCCCAGGGACAGAGGAGCCTAGTGGGCTGCCATCTATGGAGTCGCAAAGAGTCAGACACGACTGAAGCGACTTAGCAGCAGCAGCAGCAATCCCTTATTTCCAATAGTCATGTACAGATGTGAGAGCTGGGCCGTAAGGAAGGCTGAGTACTGAAGAATTGACGCTTTCAAATGGTGGTGCTGGAGAAGACTTTTGACAGTCCAGTCAATCCTAAAGGAAATCAACCCTGAATGCTCATTGGAAGGACTGAGCTGAAGCTCTAATACTTTCGCCACCTGATGCAAAGAGCCAGCTTATTGGAAAAGATTGCTCTGCTGGGAAAGATTGTAGGGAAAAGGAGAAGAGGGCAGCAGAGAATGAGATGGCTGGATAGCATCACCAATTCAATGGATGTGAACTCAGGCAAACTCCAGGAGACAGTGAGGGACAGGGAGGCCTGGCGTGCTGCAGTCCATGTGGTTGCAAAGAGTCAGAAACGACTTAGTGACTGAACAGCAACAACAATCCCTCACTTGGACGAAGCTATGGACAGTGTTATGATATCCAGCGTTTCTTGTAGGCATACCACGGACCAGGTAGCCTTCTGTGACCTTCACTGGTATAATCCCATTTAAGTCACACTGTAGCCTCTGTGACAGGAGACATTGTTCATTCATTCAGTCACTCATTCATTCAAAAAATACTTGTTAAATGTGAGCAACGTAGCAGACACGGCCCTAAGTGCTGGGGGTACAAAATGTGAACAAAATAGACAAAGATCCCTGCCCTATGCTTTTTACTCCCTAATGGTAGCAATTATTATCCCCATTTTACAGGTGGAGGAACTAAAGGCACAGATGAGGTGAGTCACTCACCCAAGGTCATTTGGCCAGTGATTCGTGCGACCTGTGTTTGAACCCTGGCAGTGTGGCCCCAGAGCCCATGCCATCACCCTGCCCCATTTCAGCTTCCTTATGGCTGCCTGGAGACAGGGGGCCACAGCCTAGTTTTATCTCCCTTTCCCTGGTGGTAAACTGGGGCTCAGAGGCTCTTACTTGATGTGGCCAGGCTCACAGTAATAGAAGGAGGAAAGCTGGAGCCCTCCTACCAGGATGCAGAGTCAGTTAAGTCTTTTCATGGTAGTTTTCTGCCTCCAGGGTTTAGCCTGATATTACCACCACCCACTCCCTGCAGTGTTCCTAGTAATAGTGATGAAGATGTGGCTAAGGGCTGGCATTCGAGGGCTCTGTGCCAGGCTCCGAGCTAATCACTGCATGATTATCTCACTTAATCTTTACTACTCTGTGAAATATATACCATTATTATTCCCATTTTATAGGCGAGAAAACTGACTCAAAGAATAATAGTCCCAAGATCACACAGCTAGGAAAGGGAGAGCCAAGGTTTAAATCAGCTTTCCTAAACTAGAGCTTTATAAAATTCCACTTGAATGTAATCCTCCTCTCTCTGTCTTACCCTCATCCTTGGAGGAAATGCTTTGGAGCTCGGCAAAGAAAAATAGTTTTCTTGATGCGAGAAGCAGCTCATATTCTTACCTGTATTGTCAAAAAATAGGTTCAGAATTGTGGTGAAGAATAACCATTGTGCCAAAACCACTTTGGATAAGTGCTCATTCCAGCACATGAGCCAAGATTAGGTGGTCCTAAAAATAAACAAACAAAAATTAATAGCACAAATCATCTGCCTGCTTTTTTCTGGCACTCCTCCCCCCACGTCCCCTTGCTATTCTGGTTGAAGCAGACTTTTGGTTTGGCTCTGTCTCCGATTATTTGCAGTCATATTTCCAAAGGATATATTTTTATTGGAGCAATAATTTCCATCATAAGTTAAATAATTTGGCACTTTGCTTTTTCCATTAAAGAAAAAAGTCCCTGTAACCCTTAAATTTAACAGTTTCATGTCAGTGTCAGGAGCTTTTCTAGTGGGGCAACCTCTGGAGGTTGGCCCCTTATCCTTAGAATTATAGAATTGTATAATGTTAAGAGAGGAGCCTGGAGGGCTACGGTACATGGGCTCGCAGGACCTGGACACAACTTGGTGACTGAGCAACAACAAATAATGTTAAGAACAGCATTTCTCAATCAGGGCACAGCTGGTATTTCGGACAGATGTTGTTGCTGTTCAGTCACTAAGTCGTGTCTGAACATGGGGGTTTTTCTGTGCATTGTAAGATATGTAGCAGCATCTTTGGTCTCTTCCGACTAATGCCAGTACTGCCGCCCCACCCCCCAACACCCCCTGTTGTTGTTCAGTCGCTCAGTTGTGTTCAACTCTTTGTGACCCCATGGACTGCAGCACGCCAGGCTTCCCTGTCCATCACCATCTCCCAGAGCTTGCTCAAACTTATGTCCATTGAGTCGGTGATGCCATCCAACCATCTCATCCTCTGTCATCCCCTTCTTCTCCTGCCCTCCATCTTTCCCAGCATCAGGGTCTTTTCCAGTGAGTCAAATCCTCACATCACATGGCCAGAGTATTGGAGCTTCAGCATCAGTCTTTCCAATGAATATTCAGGGTTGATTTCCTTTAGGATTGACTGGTTTGATCTCCTTTAAGTCCAAGGGACTCTCAAGAGTCTTCTCCAACACCACAGTTCAAAAGCATCAATACTTGGGCACTCAGCTTTCTTTATGGTCCAACACCCTAGCTGTGACAATCAAAATATCTAGAGACATTGTCAGATATCTCTGCAGGGGGAGTGTAGACAGGCAAATTGTCCCCAGTTGAGAACCATTGGTTAAGAGCATGGGTTTAGGAGTCAGAATGACTTGTATTCTGAGTACAGTTTGGGCTGAGTGAACTTAGCAAGGTACCTGACTTATCTGTAGCTCAACTGTACGACAGAAATGAGAATGGTACACTTGTTGGTGGGATTAGCTGAGATCATGTGAAAAACCTGTGTTGGGAGAGATTCCTATGCATTTCCTGAAAGCTTCTCCATCTTCTTTCTGGACACAGAACCAGCTTACATTTCCCAGCCTCCTCTGCATTTCAGTTCAGTTCAGTTCAGTCACTCAGTCATGTCCGACTCTTTGCGACCCCATGAATCGCAGCACGCCAGGCCTCCCTGTCCATCACCAACTCCTGGAGTTCACCCAGACTCACGTCCATCGAGTCAGTGATGCCATCCAGCCATCTCTTCCTCTGTCGTCCCCTTCTCCTCCTGCCCCCAATCCCTCCCAGCATCAGAGGCTTTTCCAATGAGTCAACTCTTCGCATGAGGTGGCCAAAGTACTGGAGTTTCAGCTTTAGCATCATTCCTTCCAAAGAAATCCCAGGGCTGATCTCCTTCAGAATGGACTGGTTGGATCTCCTTGCAGTCCAAGGGACTCTCAAGAGTCTCTGCATTTAGGTGAGGTCAAATGACTAAGTTCTAGCTGTTGGAATATGAAAGTCATGTGTGTCAGGTCCATAAAAGCCTCTTAGAGGTGCACCTCCATGAGGGTCTTTCTCTGCCTTCCAGCTATTTGTAAGTCTCCAAGGCTATGGGGAATGAGGGATCCATATGAGGGAATCCATTGTGTTTCTGTTTGGCTGCATGGAGCACAACTAAACTCTTTACTCTGCCACTACTAACTGCAGTTTTAGTGAAAAAATAAGCTTTTATTATGTTAAGCCCCTGAAATGTGGGAGTTCATCTGTTATAGCAGCTTGTTTGATTGTAACTACATGTGGATAACAATACATTTGGGATATAGCAATCATCAACAGATGGGAGATAATACTCTCTGGTTCAGTTTAGTCACTCAGTCACGGTGTTCTACTCTTTGTGACCCCATGGACTGCAACACGCCAGGCTTCCCTGTCCATCACCAACTCCTGGAGCTTACTCAAACTCATGTCCTTTGAGTTGGTGATGCCATCCAACCATCTCATCCTCTGTTGTCCTCTTCTCCTCCCGCCTTCAGCATCAGGGTCTTTTCCAATGAGTCAGTTTTTCACATCAGGTGGCCAAAATACTGGAGTTTCAGGTTCAGCATCAGTCCTTCCAATGAATATTCAGGACTGATTTCCTTTAGGATGGACTGGTTGGATCTTCCTGTACTCCAAGGGACTCTCAAGAGTCTTCTCCAACACCACAGTTCAAAAGCATCAATTCTTCTGAGCTCAGCTTTCTTTATAGTCCAACTCTCATATCCATACATGACTACTGGAAAAACTATAGCTTTGACTAGATGTACCTTTATTGGCAAAGTAATGTCTTTGCTTTTTAATATGCTGTCTAGGTTGGTCATAGCTTTATTTCCAAGGAGCAAACATCTTTTAATTTCATGGCTGCAATCACCATCTGCAGTGATTTTGCACCCAAGAAAATAAAGTATCTCATTATTTCCATTGTTTCCCCATCTATTTGCCATGAAGTGATGGGACCAGATGCCACAATCTAAGTTTTCTGAACGTTGAGTTTTAAGTCAACTTTTTCACTCTCCTCTTTCACTTTCATCAAGAGGCTATTTAGTTCTTCTTCGCTTTCTGCCATAAGGGTGGTGCCATCTGTATATCTGAGGTTACTGATATTTCTCTCGGCTATCTTGATTCAGCTTGTGCTTCATCCAACCCAGCATTTAGCATGATATACTCTGCATATATCAGCCCCATATATCTGGGCTTCCCTGGTGGCTCAGAGGTTAAAGCGTCTGCCTCTAATGCGGGAGACCTGGGTTCGATCCCTGGGTCAGGAAGATCCCCTGGAGAAGGAAATGGCAACCCACTCCAGTATTCTTGCCTGGAGAATCCCAGGGATGGAGGAGCCTGGTGGGCTACGGTCCACGGGGTCGCAAAGAGTAGGATACGACTGAGCAACGTAACTTAACTAACTTTACTTACTCTGCATATAAGTTAAATAAGCAGCGTGACAATATACAGCCATGACATACTCCTTTCCCGGTTTGGAACTAGTCTGTTGTTCTATGTCCAGTTCTAACTTTTGCTTTCTGACCTGCACACAGATTTCTCAGGAGACAGGTCAGGTGGTCTGGTATTCCCATCTCTTTCAGAATTTTCAACAGTTTGTTGTGATCCACCCAAAGGCTTTGGCGTAGTCAATAAAGCAGAAGTAGATGTTTTCCTGAAACTCTGTTGCTTTTTTGATGATCCAATGGATACTGGCAATTTGATCTCTGTTTCCTCTGCCTTTTCTAAATCCAACTTGAACATCTGGAAATTCATGGTTCATGTACAGTTGAAGTCTGGCTTGGAGAATTTTGAGCATTATTTTGCTAGCGTGTAAGAGGAATGCAATTGTGTGGTAGAATGATTGGCATTGCCTTTCTTTGGGATTGGAATGAAAACTGACCTTTTCCAGTTCTGTGGCCACTGCTGAGTTTCCCAAATTTGCTGGCATATTGAGTGCAGCACTTTCACAGCATCACCTTTTAGGATTTGAAATAGCTCAACTGGAATCCCATCACCTCCACTAGCTTTGTTCATAGTGATGCTTCCTAAGGCCCACTTGACTTCTCATTCCAGAATGTATGGCTCTCAGTGGGTGATCACACCCCATTGTAGTTATCTGGGTCATGAAGAGCTTTTTTTTATAGTTCTTCTATGTATTCTTGCCACCTCTTCTGAATATCTTCTGCTTCTGTTAGGTCCATACCATTTCTGTCCTTTATTGTTCCTGTCTTTGCATGAAACGTTCCCTTGGTATCTCTAATTTTCTTGAAGAGATCGCTAGTATTTTCCATTCTATTGTTTTCCTCTATTTCTTTGCATTGATCACCGAGGAAGGCTTTCATATCTCTCCTTGCTATTCTTTGGAACTCTGCATTCAGATGGATATATCTTTCCTTTTCTCCTTTGCCTTTATCTTCTCTTCTTTTCTCAGCTATTTGTAAGGCCTCCTCAGACAATCATTTTGTGTTTTTGCATTTCTTTTTCTTGGGGATTGTCTTGATCACTGCCTCCTATACAATGTCAGGAGCCTCTGTCCATAGTTCTTCAGGCACTCTGTTTCTCAGATCTAATCTTTTGAATCTATTCATCACTTCCACTGTGTAATTGTAAGTGATTTGATTTAGGTCTGAATGGTCTAGTGGTCTTCCCTGCTTTCTTCAGTTTAAGTCTGAATTTGAAATAAGGAGTTCATGATCTCAGCCACAGTCAGCTCCAAGTCTTGTTTTTGCTGACTGTATAGAGCTTCTCCATCTTTGGCTGCAAAGAATATAATCAATCTGATTTCGGTGTTGACCATCTGGTGATGTCCATGTGTAGAGTCTTCTCTTGTGTTGTTGAAAGATGGTGTTTGCTATGACAAGTGTGTTCTCTTGGCAAAACTCTGTTAGCCTTTGCCCTGCTTCATTTTGTACTCCACAGCCAATTTTATCTGTTACTCCAGGTATCTCTTGACTTCCTACTTTTGTATTCCAGTCCCCTATAATGAAAAGGACATCTTTTTTGTGTGTTAGTTCTAGAGAGTCTTGTAGGTCTTCATAGAACCGTTCAGCTTCAGCTTCTTCAGCATTACATAGACTTGGATTACTGTGATATTGAATGGCTTGCCTTGGAAACAAACAGAGATAATCTGTCGTTTTTGAGATTGCATCCAAGTACTGCATTTTGGACTCTTTTGTTGACTATGATGACTACTCCATTTCTTCTAAGGGATTCTTGCAAACAGTAGTAGATATAATGATCATCTGATTTAAATTACCCATTCCAGTCCATTTGAGTTCACTGCTTCCTAAAATGTCAATGTTCACTCTTGCCATTTCCTGTTTGACAACTTTCAATTTGCCTTGATTCATAGGCATAACATTCCATGTTCCTATGCAATACTGTTCTTTACAGCATTGGACTTTACTTCCATCACCAGTCACATCCATAACTGGGTGTTGTTTTTGCTTTGGCTCTGTCTCTTCATTCTTCTGGGGTTATTTCTCTACTGATCTCCAGTAGCATATTGGGCACCTACTGACCTGCAGAGTTCATCTTTCAGTGTCCTATCTTTTTGCCTTTTCATACTGTTCATGGGGTTTTCAAGGCAAGAGTACTGAAGTGGTTTGCCACTCCCTTCTCCAGCAGACCACATTTTGTCAGAACTCTCCATCATGACCCATCCATCTTGGGTGGCCCTACACAGCATGGCTCATAGTTTCATTGAGCTAGACAAGGCTAGATAAGGCTGTGGTCCTTGTGATCAGTTTGGTTAGTTTTCTGTGATTGTGGTTTTCATTCTGTTGGCCCTCTGATGGATAAGGATAAGAGGCTTGTAATACTCAAGGATAAAACTCTTACTATTAATAATTGGTGAATCCTGTCTTGGTTTTCTTAACCTGATAGGCAATTGGACATTAGCTAGGGGAAGAAATGGGAACTGAGCTGACTGACATATATTACAATGTGTTTATCTATAAGTCATGAAATCTGGTGAGTGAGTCAGCATCAGCTTATGTCTGACATTCAGGAACAATCTTGTGAGCCCCACCCAGCATCTGAAAAGCTAGCTGCCTTGGCTCTGGAAGAGCATGGATCTTCCCTATAATTAGAATCTGTGATGCCCTCCCTTGAGGGCAAGCCCAGATCTATGCTTAGATCCAAGTAAAGAGCATGATTTAAAGGGAAGGCTCTTTGGGTCCCCAAATTTCTTTTGCTTCAAGTGCTGGAAGGTCATATTGATGTAGAGAACTGCAAATAATGTACTTTGGACAAAGACATTAGGAAAGGAAATACATAAAATAGGAGTCCAGATGTTGTAAAATGACAACAAGGATCCTCAGGCCCACAGGGAGGATCTGGTGGCTATTCTTCTTTGTTCTGGGCTATAATCCTCTGCCTTCCCTGATATAGAAGAGTCTTACAACACTGGGCTTTGGAAAGACTGCAAATATACCACACACTTCTTTTCTACAACTGCTGTTTGCATCCAGCTATGCTAAGCTGTGGAGAAGGCAATGGCACCCCACTCCAGTACTCTTGCCTGGAAAATCCCATGGACGGAGGAGCCTGGTAGGCTGCAGTCCATTGGTCGCTAAGAGTCAGACATGACTGAGTGACTTCACTTTCACTTTTCACTTTCATGCATTGGAGAAGGAAATGGCAACCCACTCCAGTGTTCTTGCCTGGAGAATCCCAGGGACAGCGGAGCCTGGTGTGCTGCCATCTATGGGGTTGCACAGAGTCGGACACAACTGAGGCGACTTAGCATGCTAAGCTGAATAATGGTTCCTCAAAGATGCCCACATCTTCACCCCTGGAACATGTGAAGATGCTACCTTCTGTGGTAAAGGAGACTTTGAGATATAATTAAGTTAAAGATCTTGAGATGGGGAGATTATTCTGGGTCATGTAGGCAGGCCTAAAAGTTCACAAAGGTTCTTAGAAGAAGAAGGGAGGAGGAGGGAGGAGGAACAGAATGAGTAATAGGAGATGTGACAATAGAAGCAAAAGCCTGGAGTGTTCTGAGGAAGCAGCCAGGAGCCAAGGAATGCAAGTGGCCCCAGGAGCTGAAACAGACAAGGAAACAGATTCCCTCAGAAACTTTCAAAGGAACCAGCCCTGCCAATACCTTGACTTTAGCTCAGTAAGGTTTATTTTAGATTTATGACTTTCAAAACTGTAGGACAATAAATGTGTTTTTTAAATATGTAGTTTATGGCAGTTTGTTAGAACAGTACTAGGGAACTATTATGCCAGCCAATTGTCATTTACAGGTTGAAGAACTGGGGAAAAATTGATGGTTCCCCTGCCCTGGGAGTGCTCATTGAGCTCACTGTCAGTTCATCAAAATGGACAATTAAAACTCTATTGCAATTAGTGCCATTTTCAGAGAAGATACACTAATCCAGTTTTGACAGTGGGGTCACTTTAAGGTCAGATTCTTTCAGTTGTGACAGAAAATCCAGCAAAAACTAGCCTTAGTAAAAAAAAAAAAAATTAATGGCTTCAGGCATAATTAACATGAGGAACTCAAGCAGTATAATCAAATCTCTCTCAATTTCACCATTATTCCTGCCTCACCACTTCCATCTCTTTGTCCTGAGCTTCTCCCCATTAGTCTTGCTCTCTTCCTTCATATGGGAAAATGGCTGCCAGCAACCCTAGAAAAAAATAAGTCCTTCTCACTGAGTGGGGAAACTGTTCTTCTTCCAAAGTTTATAGGATAACCATGCAAAGTGTTCTGATTGGCTGGTCTGGGTCACGTGCTAATCCCTGGCCCAATCTTTGGGACCATGGGACTCATATGGTGTGGGCACGTATGAACACCTGGGAACTGGGGACAGGACATGGTAATTGGCTGCCCCATCAGAATCACATAGAGTACAGGGTGAATAATTCTTCAGATTAAGTGAAGGATTTCTTTTCAGAAGAAGGAGAAAGCATACTGGACAGATCAACTTCTGATATGACCATTAAAGTCAGGAAAGATTGTGTGAAAGTGATAGGGAAAGTCGCTCAATCGTGTCTGACTCTGCGACCCCATGGACTATACAGTCCATGGCTCAGCTGGTAAAGAATCCGCCTGCAATGTGGGAGTCCTGGGTTCGATCACTGGGTTGGGAAGATCCCCTGGAGATGGGACAATTGTGTGAAGCTGACTATAATAAAAGTTTTAAGTGACTCGCCAAAGGGACCTACCTAAATGAGGACTGCAGTGGTTACCATCACCCCTTCCCTTCTTTTTTTTTTTTTTCTTTAATGAATGGCTGTATCTCCAGTTTCAATTTCCACTAAAAAAAAAGAAACTACTGCTGAGAAGGTCAGTGCTATCTTGGCTTCTCATTTTGCCATTTGCCCTATTATATTTTGGGCTAAGAACTTTGAAGAATCAACTCCTGAGCATAGCTCCTGAGGTCTGCTTTGCAAAGACTAACTCAAATGGATGTAATTAATCATTGTAACTATATAATTTTCTTACGGAGAATGTCAGTCTTCCCTAAAGAAGCAGCGCTCCTGAATTCTGGCAGTATTTCATACTTGGAATTAGCTCTCTGCCCCTTCTGCCCTGGCCCTGATCTTTTCTGCACATTAATATAGCTTATTTGGTTCCTGTGGAGTTGACCATGAGAGCCATCGAGTGAATTTTCTTCCACTGTGGTGCTGGATTAGGATAATGCCAGTGAGAACCTCCTGATTATCTAAAAATGACTCAAAGAGTGTGTGTCTGACTCTATTAATCTTTCCTAATTTGTGCCAGCCTGTTACATTCAGATTCAGAGCTTTTCTCCTTGCCTTGATATTTAAATACTCCTGGTTAAGCTCACCCTCCAGTGTTTTGTTTGGGCTGCTGTGGATACGTGTGTGTGTGTATAGAGGGCAGGGGGGCCTAGGTTAAGAGGGTACACCCCTTGCTCCTACCCCTTTGGAAAGCAGACCTGCTGAAATGGAAATGGGCTGGGACCCTGGAGCAGGTGCTACTGGGAAGCTCTGGGCTTCCTGCTTGTCATGCTCTGGCCAAATCCAGGCCACGCGGTGGGAAAGGGTTACTTCTGGACCAGTGGCACCTGTCTGTGTTGCCCGTGCATGGTCCATGCGTTAGATCTGAGAAGCAGGGTGCTAACTGGTGTTAGCCTTAAACAGTTTGGGGGAACAGTGAACTAACCCAAGTGAAACATGTTTCTTTCCTGCAGAACTTCTCAGAGGCTTTATTTTTTCTCATTTGGACTGGGAATCTCAAAGAAGAGGGCAAAACATGTAACACTTCTCAAACTTATTTGACAAGGGATTGAATTTTCGTGGCAGCTTTTTTCACTCACTTGTGTGTGCGTGTTTGGTGACTTTAGTTGTTTCCGACTCTTTGCGACCCCATGGACTGTAGCCCACCAGGCTCCTGTGTCCATGGGGATCCTCCAGGCAAGAATACTGGAGTGGGTTGCCATTTCCTCCCCCAGGGAATCTTCCCGACCCAGGGATTGAAACTGTGTCTCCCACATCTCTTGCTTTGCAGGCAGATTCTTTACCATTGAGCCACCAGGGATGCCCTTATTCACTCACTTAACAAATGTATATTTGGTGTTTAACACACACACACACGAGGCTCTCTGCTAGTTACAGGGTGTGCCATTTTGAGAAGAGTATACTCAGTTCCACATCTCCTGAGATCAATGTTTCAAGGAATCTTCTGGGAAATGTGGCCCTGGCCCACTCTACTTGCCTTGGAATAATAGGTTTCTACGGGGTTTCTGTCCTAATCTTCTTGCTCTCGAGGACTGATTTATGGACTGAAATGAAGCAGTTTGAAGGAGGGAATGGTGTATATTGTTTAGTGTCACAGAACACAACCATTAGAGAGATGAGCCCACTGTTTTATGGTCATTCATATTCTTGTACACTCTTATAAGTGGACATTTGTGCTGCTTAGAGGTTCGAATGGCTATGCTTACCTCTTTAACTAGGTGTTAAGCTCCTTGAAAATTGAGATCATAGCCTATTTTCTATTTTATTTCCTCTTCTCTTTCTGTGAGTTATAGGAACCAAACTTTAGGTAATTTCTTGGCTTTTATAATACAACAAGAACAGAGCAAAAGTAAAGTTGGCTTTGGGTGTTACAGATCCTGGGATAAAATACCCTGAAAACATTCCACCTTCATCCCTCTCTCTGTCTCTCTCATATACACATACCCATGGGTACACATGTAAGTACATGTGTGCACACATCACGTGCACGCACACATTTGCCTCTCTTTGTGTGTCACTTCACTTCGTCATTTCTGGAGTCATTTCCTCTACCAGCTGGGGATGTAGTCCTTTGACAGCCACAGAGACAGAGTTCCCCATCTCCCTGACCACAGAATAAAGAAAAGTCATCATCTCCAGTGAAAAAGCCCCAGAGCAGGGCTCTAAGCAGGCTATGTCTATGTGCCCATTACAGACCATTCCAGGGTTCCCCAGTGGCTCAGCAGTAAAGAATCTGCCTGCAATGCAGGAAACGTGGGTTCGATCCCTGGGTCAGGAAGATCCCTTGGAGGAGGAGATGGCAACCTACTCCAGTATTCTTGCCTGGGAAATCCTATGCACAGAGGAGCCTGGCAGGCTACTATCCATGGGATCACAGAGTCAGACACAACTGAGCGTCTGAGTACAGCACAGAATAGACCATTCCTGTGAGCATGGAGACAGAAAACACTCAGATGATTCACTGCCCTACTCCTGGTTGTGGGCACATGCTGTTTCATCCTAAGGGAAATATGTAGTGGGCAGTTGAAACAATCCCCATTGGTTTCATACCTCAGGGAGTATTGAAAAGCTTGGAGACACTTAGTAGTTACTAGATACATGGAATGATGAGACATAGAATAATGAATAGTAGCAGGATGTGGGGTGATTGGTAATTAAAGAATGTGTTTCTCCCTTTCTAACAGTCTTGGAGTATAGTAGATGCTTAGAAAAATTTGTGTAACGAGAGGTAGGATCTCTGTTTTGGCTTAGTATCCTATAAAGGTTTGTTGTATATTATTTTCATTTTATTTGGAAGCCTCTGAACTTAAGATCTTTATAAACATTTGTCTTTTATGCACTCTTTTCAGTGAATTTTGGCATGCTCCTGATGAGTACATGCCCCCCCGATAGATTCCCACTTTTCATCCTGAGTGCTGAAAGTGCTTCCTGTTTCTTCTTAGCCTCCTGGCTTTCTGGGTATTAGGTTCTTCACTTCTTGTCCTTGTAAAGGCAGCTGACCTTCACTTTATCACTCACGTTAATGAGGTTCCACACAGAGTTACTGGTCTGTATGCACTCTCCTAACTGCAGCTCAAGAAACCTCATGCCATTTTATAGGCTGATGAAACACACAGGCAGGGAAGGCCCACTGGTGGTTGGATGGTGACCTTGGGCTGGAGAATTAGAGCTGAGGGCCTCTGGACTCCTCTTCCCTCTGTCCCTCTCCTGAAACACAACTCCATGCCATCCCGAATCTAATGGCTGTCTTGTTAGGGAAGATGGAACTGAACACCTGTGTGTGTAGGGGGCTGTCTAAACATATGGCCGATTCCTCAGAGGCTGTTCTGCCAGTTCTTTGCTTCTTTTCTAAACTACAGAGAGGACTAGGCAGAGTTGGAGCAGAGAACAAAGATATCTTAGTCATCCTCGTAACAGCTATTTTATTTAAGGATTCACTACAAGCCAGGTATTATATTAGTTCTTTTAGAGTTCATGTCATGTGATCACCAGTCATTTGGATGTTTGTTTTTTTCCCCCTATTTTATAGTTGAAGAAACAGGTTTAGAAAAGTTAACGTTAACTAACTTGCCTGTATTCACACAGTTAGTAAAGGTGAGGTCCAGATTTTGAGCGAAGGCCATTTCATTCTAGAGGACCTTCTCCCACACCCCACCCACCCCTACCCTCATGCCAAATAAATATACACACTTGATTTTCCTGTGAAGCGGAGAGAGAGGAGGCATTTATATTGTGCCAATTAGTGTACCTGACAGTCTACTCCACACACAGGCCGGGCTGCAGAGTCCTGAAATGGGAGGCTCAAAGACCCTTCTGGGTCCTGGCATGATGGGTTCAACTGCATAGGAAGAAACAAGCTGAGAGAAGAATGTGGCAGGTCTGGGGTTTTAACTCCCAGGACCCCATGCTCCTTCCTAGAACCTTGTAAGACAGTGACATTCAGAGTGTGGCTCACTGGCCGAATGTATCAAAACCATTCTCAGCAATGGGGGAAACTGTCCGCCTGTGCATGCCTGTCCCCAGGAACTGGAACAATTCCTACATCTCAGTCAAACTCCCTAGAGAAACTTAAAAAAAATTTGTGAAAGTGGTTGTTGAGTTCAGAGATCAGAATTTTGTGTTGCCTGTAGCATGTAGAGGCAGCTGCAGCCTGGAGGAAAATAGGACTGAGTTTGAAGGTTGACATGTCCAATGTGGCTCATTTCCTTTTAGAAGCCTTAGTTTCTTCAGCTGCAAAATGAGCATCAGATACCTCCGTATCTCATAGAAGCGATAACATATGTGAATATACTTTGTGAACAGAAGAGCAGCCTCGTGTAGAAGTTAGCAGTGGACAGTGGAGCAGGGGGGCACCTAGAATGGAATTTGTATAGCTCCCGTGTCTACCCAGGCTTCCTGGGTGGCTCAGATAATGAAGGATCATGTGCAATGCAGGAGACCTGGCTTCGATCCCTGGGTAGGGAAGCTCCCCTGGAGAAGGGAGTAGCACCCACTCCAGTATTCTTGCCTGGAGAATTTCATGGACAGGGGAGCCTGGTGGCTACAGTCCATGGGGTCACAAAGAGTCGGATGTGGCTGAGTGACTAACATGATGTGTCCACCCTGGGAGCCCGTATGTAGGGATGGACCTGATGATCTGTGTGTTTGCCTCCCATTCAGCTCTCTGGGGTGGGAGGAATCCCAAGGGCAGAGGGGAACTTTAGGTGGTCAGTGAGTAGCTGACAGAACTTAGGTGGTTGTGTTCCCACCTGGCCGACTTCCTTTGCCTCTGGCCATCTCCACTATGCCTAGCTGTGGTCTGCCTGCCTCCCTTCAGCTGCCTTGGACGTCCCTCTGTCCCCTTGCATGCTGCTCAGATATCTCCCTTACCATATTGCAGTAGAAGTTTAGATTCCAAGAGGGCAGAGCTGGAAGAGGCTCTTGAAATTACCTAGAGATGAACGTTTCTAATGTTTCCAGCGTTTCTCAGAGCCCAGTACACAAACCACTGCTGGTACTGTAATTTGTTTAGTTGGTAATGGACCGATCCTCCACTGTAGTTATGTGAATGCATGTTAGAAAAGAACTTTGGTTCTTTAAATTTATGGTAAGCACATAACGTTTCCTTTTCAATATGTTTGTTAACAAATATAATAGTACAGGAGTTAAACGCAAGCATTGTTACAAAGACATGTGGAAGGAGAGCCAGTTAATGTTGACTCGAGTTTAAATGAGATTAGGAAAGTAAATCAAATCCCTAAAACATGCTCTCCAAGGCCAGCTAAAATACATTTTGGAATAGGATCTCTGTCTTTTTCTTTTGATTATGTGTTTGTTTATTGGTAATCCCCAGTGAGGAAAAAGCCAAGACCTACAGCACCAGCTGGGATTCCACGGCAGTGGCACGAGGGAGGGAGAGGCAGGCGGTGAATTGACTCCTCTCTGCTGAGTGGGGAGGTCATGATAGTGTCCAGGGCCATCGCCACCATGTCCTCAAAACCCTGACCTGTGCAGAGGAGTCCCAGGGCCTCTGTGAGGCAGGGGTCTGTGTGCCGGCAGCTGAGTTGAGTGAGCTTTGTTGCCATGCTCTCTCTGCATTTACCTAGTTTATAAGTCTGAGTGCCCCTGCCACATAGGGTTCTGTTTCAGTTTTTTAAAAGGGGGATTGGTGAGGGGTTACTTAGCAAAAGCTGAAAAAGTGCATGTATAGTGGAAAGAACACAGACTTTGGGGAAATCTGTGCCATACACCAGAAATGTGATCCAGGGTACGGTAACTGACATTTGTGCACCTCAATTTCTTCAGTTTCTCTGTTTCTTAGAGTTTGTTTTGAATATCAAATGAAGCAACATATAGGAAAGCACCTGACATCATTCTTGGCATGTGGCAGATACTAGATAACTGGGAAACTTTTTATTAATCATCATCATCATCATAATTGTGTCACCTCTCCCAAAGTTATTTGTGTTTTAAGAAGATGCAAAACTCTAAGCTAGAATACTAGACTCAGTAAGGAACTTTCAGGCATCTGAGAATAGGGTGTGTGTGTTTTAGGGTGGGTGGGGGACAGGGTAGATGGTAGAGATGGGATTTAGTTCCTAATATAAGTGACATCATCTCTCTGTAAATGCATGGTCCCTATTTTTGTTAGGGACCACAGTCACCAGTTATCCTCTGCTGATGCCACCAAATGCAGAGATGTGTTTCTTTTCTGAAAAAAATAAAACCTCTAGCACACAGGAAAGCAAAGGAGAGAGCCCTGGGTGCACACTCAGGCGGTGGTCAAGTGGGTGTGGGCATGTGTATTAGCTCATGTGTATTAGCATGTGTATTAGCTCAGGGTGCAGGAGCAGTTTCCATGGTGGTCACCCTATTAACCAATCCCCTTGAATGTGCTTTCTTTCCATAGGATGCCTCATTGTGGGGAAGGGAAAATAAATAGATCCATTCTACTTATGGATCTAGGAGATTATTCATAATGGCATTTTTTCTTTTTTTCAAATGAATTCTTGCAGGAGTCAGTACCCTGGGCCGGCAGTGCTGAGGAGGTCCTCTCATAACAGATTATCTGAAATGAACCCCATCTTCAGCCTTCCCACTCAGTCGTCCCGTCCTTCAGTCCAAACACTCCATTCTGGCCCAATTAGAAACACATAATGACTCGTGTTCATAAAGTGGGTTTTGAACTTTAAGTTCCCTCTTCATATTTTTCAGTCATTGCATTTAAGTCTAATTCACTAAGATTCTGTATTTCCTCCCATTTAATCTGTGAGCTGCTTTCGCCTACCTGTTGCTAAGACAACAAGTTCCTGCTCCAGCTTTCGCTTGTTGTCCAGGCTCAGGCTGTGTTAATTAACTCCCTGAAATTGCAGGCCAGGTAATCAATACCAAATGTATGGACTCGACTGGAATGTTTTAATTAAATTTACAGTAATTTTATTTGCAACTTCTTCTGCAATCTGAATGGTGGGCAATTGATTTTTATTTCAGATACAATGGTCTGCCTGCTAGCCAGGTCATTCTTCTCCTAAGTGTCTTTCTCCATCAGCTGAACTGCTGTCAAATGGGGAATAACCAAGGCAAATTATTAGTTAAAATAATAATAAAATAAACCTTAAAATATCAAGAGGATTGAGTTTTTGTTAACTAAATCTCCCCTAGGCTGCGTGTGTTCTGTAGGGAATGAATTCAGAAGATAGACCAGTAGGATCTTAGGGAAACCATCTGATTATGATGGGCAGGATACACAAATACTGCACATTTCAGGTACCTCTGTGCCCTTAAAAGATATGAACTGCCCTCCACCACCAATATTCTTAGAAAAGACGTGTCCTAAGAGAACCGAGCTCTGTGCCATTTAGGACAGCTTCTTCTGTATTCTTTAAGCATAGTGGTTAAATGTTTGGACTCCCAAGACAGGTAAACCTAGCATCAGCAATGTCATTAAGACAAGTTCATCAATTTTTCTTCCAAGCTCAAGGAGAGGTGATCATACCTCCTTTATAGGGTTATTGTGGGACTAAATAAAGTACACATGATGAGGTGTTTTAGCTCATGATGTGAAGACCACAAACTCTATCCGACAGTCTGAATTTGTGCACCAGCTCTATCACTTGCCCTTTGGATAACTTCAGGCAAAGTCCTTACCTTTCCAGAGCCTCAGTCTCCTCAGTTCAAGAAATGAGGATTTTTCCAACCTATCTCAGAATTACAGTGGAGATCTTGTGAGACAATGCATGTAAAGCATGGACCTCAATGCCTGGCACCTACGTTTGCCAGGGTTTTCTTGGGTTTGAGATCTCACTTTGTTGGAGGTAGCCATATAGTGTCAGCCAAGCAGGTTCCTTGGGCATAAGGACAAAACCTGTGTCAGTTGACTGAGAGTGATGGAAGTATATTTTAAGGATCCTTGAAGATTCCAGGCAGAACAAGAATCTGCCTCAGAAGTTAGTGTTAGTCACACTAACACTCTAGATTCTGTTTCTCCCCACATGCAAGCCTTCAGAAGTACCCCCTTCCCAGTCTTCATCTTCTTTACAGGTAGGAACCTGAGCTGAGTACCCTACCATCTTCTTCATTTATTCTGCATTCTCACTCTCCACAGTGAGCGTTCCCTTGGGTGGTTTCCCTCCCATCAGTCATGGGGACCTTTTACAGGACAAATTCCCTTCAACCACTTCAGGGTCAGCTGAATTTTCTTCCATTTGGGTATGACGCTGCCCCAGTCCTCAGTGGTAGGGCAAAGACTGGCTGTGGTGCCCCTACCGAAGGAAACAGCCCATGACTGAAACAGGAGCAAAACAAGATAGCCATAGCAGGGTGCCCTGACCCAGTAGTGGCACTAAGACTTTTATACCAGCTTGGAGCCAACTTTTATTTGCAGATAAAATCTTTTATTGTTTGACATACCTAGTAAAAAATTTACTAGGTATCACTGCATGAATGAAAGAGATTGGAACAATTTAGGGAGGCAAGCGTGATTTTCTGCAGTTCCTTCAACATGGTGAAGAGGCAGCCAATGACTTATTCTGCTAATGTGTTTCCATCGCCATTCTCTAAGAGTAGATTTAACTAAAGGCATTATTGGCCACAGGAGCTTGGAATGGCCATTGGGGAATAAGACTGAGATTTTCTTATGGTAAACACCTGACTAAAAATCCCTTCTCTCTGCCCACATTTTACATTCTAAGTAAACAGAAATTTAATGAAAATATATTCTTTTCCCTTCAAAGGCAATAGCAGAATATTGTGTTGGAGGAGCTTCAGCTAATAGAAAAAAAAATATGTGTCCCCTGGTGAAAATATAGTCATGCTGGAATTTGAGGACATTTCCCTCGGCAATAAAATTAATCTTTTTTTCATTGCTTAAGATGGTTTCTTGATGAGAGACACTGTGTCTATGGAGATATTTTTGCTAATTTATTTGAGTTCAGTTAGAGAATTGATTCTAGTTCACTTTAGCTAGGGGATGGCTGACCCTTGACAACTGGTTATTCTCTAGTAAGTTTTCCCGACAAGCACCTCTTTTCACTCACTATTTCTTCACATTTATCATGGAATCTAGACCCAGAAAAACACATTAGGCAGAAACTGAAATCTTGAAGAAGTCATGACTGAGAGATGTGAGGCCCAGTCATTCAACCTTTCCTGTAGAGATGAAGGAGTTGCCATAGGTGAAGAGGCAGCCACGACTCCGTGTCAGAATCCCTCCACCCACCTCAGGAGGCCTGACTCAGGACTGTGTAAGATTGCTGGAATTTCAGGGAGCTCAGAATTGCTTTGCATGCTAAGTCACTTCAGTCATATCCGACTCTTTGTGACCCCATGGAATGTAGCCCACCAGGCTCCTCTGTCCATGGGATCCTCCAGGCAAGAATACTGGAATGGGTTGCCATTTCCTTCTCCATGGAATCTTCCTGACCGAGGAATAGATAAGAACATAACTCGGGCCTCTTATGTCTCCTACAGGTTCTATACCACTAGCATCATCTGGAAAACCTTAAAAGAGCATTAATAGGGACTTTCTTGGTGGTCTAGTGGTTAGGACTTTGCCTTCCAGTGTAGGTGCTGAGAGTTCGATCCCTGGTTGGGGGCCTAAGATCCCACGTGACTTGTGGCCGAAAAACCAAAACATAAAACAGAAGCAATATTGTAACAAAAATTCAATAAAGACTTTAAAAAATGGCCCACATAAAAAAATCTTAAAAAAAAAAAATTAACAAAGCTGAAAACCAAACAAAACTCATGTGACTTTTTGGTCATTTGTCTTGTCATTGAACCTAAGCAGGTTTTCTTTTCGTTCACATATATGACTCCACATAATTATTATGTAGCTTTTTTTTTTTTTTTTTCTCTGGCATTTCTTGTCTCCTTCCCAACTGCCAAAATACCCACCCTGTGTGCATTTGCCAAGTTGCTGCTCTGTCCTTAAGACCCAAATTGAGTTTGACAGTCAACACACTCTGTGATCCTTCAAATGCAATTCTGATCTAGGAGAGTTTGATGTGGGCTCAGTGTTCATTATCTCCACAAATAAGACCAGAATAGATGCACAGATAATAAACTAACACAATAGATGCATCTACAAGGATATCCATGTACAAGATACCCAGTCCTTATGTATGTAAACTCATTTGATTGTCATAGCAGTCCTCTGAGGAAAGTACTATTGTTTTTAAAAAGTATTTATTTATTTGGCTACTGAGCCTTAGTAGTGGCACGTGGGATCTTTGACCTTTGGTACAGCATGTGGGATCTTTGGTTGTGGCATTTGGGATCTGGTTCCCTGACCAGGGATCGATCCTGGACCCCCTGCACTGGGAGCACATAGTCTTGGCTGCTGGATCACCAGGAAAGTCCCCTGTTACCACTTTTTTATAGGAGGAAATTGGGGCAAATTGAATTTAAGAAACTTGCCCCAAATCACACAGCTAGAAAGGGGTAAAGCCCAGATTCAAACCTAGAAGTCTGGCTTCAGAATCTGGTCCTGTTGTATTCTCAGTATTCCTACTTGACTCTTGAAATATTCAGTGATTTGCTTCCCAGTGGGTTTTACCTCCTAATTTCACTTGGGTTATTCATCTTTTTTTTTTTAATTATTTGCTCAATTATTCATCCATTCAAAAAATATTTACTTGGCACCCAGCACGACCCACTCTGTTCTAGGTCCTGGGACAGAAGCTGAGTACAGTGGCCACAGGCCTGCCTGGGAGCATACAGTCTAGCAGGGGAGGCAGACAAACAAGTAATTATAGGATTAACTTGCTGTTTATAATTTCTAGTTGCATTTAATACCATTACATTTAATACCTACTGATTGGAACAGTGGAAGGATGTGAACCGATTCATGGAGAGTGTATGAAAAGGGGCTAAGCACTGGGCAGGGAGGAGGAAGGGGGGTCTATTGCAGGAGGCTGGGTAAGAGAGGCAAGGCCAGAGTGGTGTCTGGGTTCTGAGACCTGGCATGAGGCTTTTCCATTCAAATATGACTAGATGCTAACAATGGACAATACTGAGTAAATTTAAAACTTTTTATTTATATAAAGAAAGGAACAGAGAAAATGTAGACTGGAGCATTTCAAACTTATTTTTGTTTCTTGAAAGTGGAGTGGAGTTTCCAGTGAGAGGAGGGGCTAATCTGACATGGAGTCAGATGTACAGACTGACTCATCTGGGAATAAGAGGCAGGCCAACGGACAGCCTTTAAATTCAGCCTAATGTAGTGAGTGTGGGAAGCCCTGAAACATCCCTTAACATTCTGAAGGGGAAATAGCCGGTCCACTTGTGGTCTGTGAGTAGCATCTCTCCCCACCTAAGGGAGCAGGGGGAAGAATCCGCCTCTGAACCCTGATGAAGTCATACGAGTCACATCTCTTTGCCCTGTCAGATGAGGGAGCCTCCTAAGCACGTGTGTTCCATTGTCAGATGTGGTGTTTGATAAAGTAAAGGCCTTGACTTCATGACCTAAGCCCTGCAAATGACAGGATATACCAACCTTGTCAGGGTGGGATTCTCATGTTAGCAGTAGATGACTGGGAAATCACTTCTCTGCCTGCTCTGACTTGAACCCCACCTGGAAGATGAAAGGATGAAACCCAGGATCATCCACTTTCAGAGATGGGAAAGTGAAAGTGTTAGTTGTTCAGTCTTGTCCGACTCTTTGTGACCCCATGAACTGTAGCTCTCCAGGCTCCTCTGTCCATGGGATTTTCCAAGCAGGAATACTGAAGTGGGTTGCCATTACTTCTCCAGGGGATCTTCCCAACTCAGGGATTGAACCCACGTCTCCTGCATTGCAGGTAGATTCTCTACCATCTGAGAGACAGAGGGGCCTCTTAAAGGTCACCTGACCATTGACTTCCAAATCTGACTGCTCATCCGAAGCAATTGAGAGCATTTGTTAAATATAGATTTTTTAAAAAATCTAGAAATACTGATTTAGTGTGTTTGTGATGCGACACAGGAACCTTCAAGCTAATGATTCAAAACCTGGATCTAGATTAGTGCTTCTCCCCTGGGGGAGCTTGTTAAAATGAAGGTTCTGTTTCAGTAGATCTGGGATGAGGCCCAAGATCCTGCATTTTTAATAAATGCTCCAGTGATGCTACTGATCCAGGGATCATCCTTCTTGTTGCAAGGACTTAGAATAACTTTTTAACCAGTGAGGTTCTTTTTCAATCCTATTTGAATTCTTCTAGAGATATGGAACTCTCAACCAAAAGACAATTCCTACTATTTGAGAGAAGCTTCAATTATTAGTAAGGTCTTTTCTTTTATTGAGTCAACATCTTATGTTAAGAACTTCTAGAAGATACTATGAGCCCTGGAAATGGACGACCTGATTTTGATCTTGGGTCTGACTTTTGCAAGCTTTGTGATTTTGATTAAATACATTGTCTTCCTGTACGTGTAAAATAAGGTAATAATAGTACCTACCTCATAGGATTTACTGTAAATTCATAATAGCATTAATCCATCGTCTGATCTAATAAGATTAGAACAGTGCTTGGAATAGAGTAAGCACTTACAAGCATTTTCTTATTGGAACAGCTGCACTTCAAGCAGAATCAATTTGACATTAATCCTATTTCATTTCCCCATCTGAAGTATTAATAGACCAGGTGACAACTTTTAAACCACTGCTCAGACGAAAGTTAGAATTTACTCTTTCTAGCATTCCACCAGCTGTTCCAACTTTCACACCCTAGAGGTGGACATTGCTATAGGTTTATTCAACTTGATCTATGTAATACTTTTTTGTACAGATAGAAATTAATAAAACATTTGGAATATGGAAAAGGACTTTTCTTCTAGGAACACAGTAATTTGAATATAAGCCATTCTGGTTTCATATTAAGCTTGGAAATTTCAATCCCCAACAACAAGTAGTGGAAAAAGAGAGAATTGTTTTTTCTTTTATTCTTAAAATTTACTTAAATATTTTGGACATACAAAAGACTACTATAACAAAGACCCATAAACCTACCTCCCAGCTTAAGAAATAGAATATTACTGCTGCTGCCTGCCAAGTCACTTCAGTCATGTCCGACTCTGTGTGACCCCATGGACTGCAACCTACCAGGCTTCTCCATCCATGGGATTCTCCAGGCAAGAACACTGGAGTGGGTTGCCATTTCCTTCTCCAGTGCATGAAAGTGGAAAGTGAAAGTAAAGTCACTCAGTCGTGTCTAACTCTTAGCGACCCCATGGACTGCAGCCTACCAGGCTCCTCCGTCCATGGGATTTTCTGGGCAACAGTACTGGAGTGGGGTGCCATTGCCTTCTCCAGAATATTACTAGCTACTTAAAACTCTCTGTATGACCCTCTCCCTGGTTGTCTCCCCTCTTTTTCAGAAGAGGCAACCACTATTCAGAATTTAGTATTTATCATATTGATATATTTGGGGTATTCTTTGGGCTTCCCTGGTGATTCAGGTGATAAAGAATCTTCTTGCAATGCAAGAGACCCAGGTTTGATCCCAGGGTCGGGAATATCTCCTGGAGAAGGGAATGCTACCCGCTCCAGTATTCTTGCCTAGAGAATTCCATGGACAGAGGAGCCTGGTGGGCTATAGTCCATGGGGTCACAAAGAGTCAGACATGACTGAGTAACTAACACTTAACTATAAACTTATGTATTCCTAAATAATGTAAGTATATTAAGGTCATACATGATTCCTTTTCTTTCTCTAATATACATTTAAAGTGAAAATGAAAGTGTTAGTCACTCAATGATATCCAACTCTTCATGACCTCATGGACTGTAGCCCTCCAGGCTCCTCTGTCCATGGGATTTTCCAGGCAAGAATATTGGAGTGGGTTGCCATTTCCTTCTCCAGGGGATCTTTCCAGGGATTGAACCCAGGTCTCCTGCATTGCAGGCAGATTCTTTACTGTCTGAGTCACCAGACCTGCATAGATTTAATATATGAGTTTAAACATTTAGTTCACTTCTTTGTTCCAGACTGTGTAAGCTTCCTCCTTCTCCCACTATTACTTCTTCTTAACCAGCTATTTCTGTTGATGAATAGAATCAGATGATTAATGGATACAAGGAAATGGGAAAAAGAGATTGGATGGGAAAAGAAATCTCAGTCAATATCTTAAAATAAATCTACCATACTGATAAGGACAATTAAATTGGAACTGATGTCTGTATGACTCTATGACTAGCTAATACTACTCATTAGCATTGAGTAACATCCTGCCAGTCAAACTCTATTAAATATGCCTGTCCTCTAGGAATCTTGTGATTGTGTAGATTCTGATACCATAGGTCTGGAGTATAAGCTAGCGTCTACATTCCTAGGAAGCTCCCAGGTGATGCAGATGCTGCTGGTTCTGGGCTAGGCTTTGAGTGGCAAAGGTGTATGGACACAGCACACAATTAAACCTGAGTTTAAACCTTGGCTCCATTGTTTTCATTATCATGGAGGAACTTGGGAAATCAGTTTCCAGTGTGGTAGCTTTTATTTCGGAGAAGGCAACGGCACCCTACTCCAGTACTCTGGCCTGGAAAATCCCATGGACGGAGGAGCCTGGTGGGCTGTAGTCCATGGGGTTGCTAAGAGTCGGACACGACTGAGCGACTTCATTTTCACTTTTCACTTTCCTGCATTGGAGAAGGAAATGGCAACCCACTCCAGTGTTCTTGCCTGGAGAATCCCAGGGACGGGGGAGTCTGGTGGGCTGTCGTCTATGGGATCACACAGAGTCAGACACGACTGAAGCGATTTAGCAGCAGCTTTTATTTTTGACTGCACATTGTAAGTCCCCTGGGTGAAAAATCTTATACTGAGGTTGCACCCAGATCAATTAAATTATATGTATATATAGGGATGAGACCCAGGCATCAGTAGTTTTAAAAACTTCAGATTTCAGTGTACAGCCAAGGCTGAGAATCATTGCTCCAAGGCAGAGATTCTCAAATTTTGGCCACCATCAGAATCACCTGGAGAGGTTGTTTAAACTTAGTTTCTGGTCCCAGCTCCAGAGTTTCTGATGCAGTAGGGCTGGTGTTGGGCCTGATAACTTGCATTTATAACAAGTTCCTTGTTGTTGTTCAGCTGCTGAGTCGTGTCTGACTCTTTGCAACCACATGAACTATGGCACACCAGGCTTCCCTGTCCTTCACTGTCTCCCAGAGTTTGCTCAGATTCATGTCCACTGAGTCAGTGATGCTATCTAACCATCTCATCCTCTGCCACCCCCTTCTTCTTTTGCTAGGTGATGCTAATTCTGCTGGTCCTGCTCTAAAGGCTTAAGTTCTTATCACTAAAGTGGGTATAAATGTTCTCCATCTTTTGGCCCATTGGAGGATCAATGAAATAATATACCTAATGATGTTTGACATGTAGTAGACCATCAAGAAATGGTGGTTTCCTTCTGTTGTTACTAATAGTAGTATTATGTTTAAGTTAGGTACCTATTTAATCATAAGACAGTTTACACATCATATTAGGTTATTCTAACTTAACATCTTCCTACTTAAAGTGTCTTGATACTTAAAGAATCACTTCTGACTGTGGTTCAATTTGTACTGGCACCTCTCAAAAGGATTTAACTCACCCTCTGGTTCCAGTGATATTCTTGTCAGAGACTCGCCTTGTTCAAGTTTTCCAGACCACCTGTATACATACCCAGTGGTTAACAAGTGACTCCTTATACACCATTCCCTGCATTGTGTCTGATAAATCCATTGTGGTCCTTACCTGGTGCTTTTTTTCCCAAGAAGAACCCCAGGGGTCTTCCCTTCCTGGTGGTAGAACCAAGAGACTTCAGGACTTCAGTTTGTGTAAGACCTGATGGTCTTCAGACGGGCTGGCAGGTGGGAATGGAGCGGGTAGAGGGACCTCTCCCTAGGCTGTGCTCTTTATGGGCACTTTCCTCCATTGGTATATACCCTGGTTTAAGCAATAACTCCATTGTGATTTTTCCTCTCTTGGATGTTGTATTTGCACACAGCTCTTTCCCAGTAAGAATGGATCCCAGGTGGTATTCTCTGGCCCGAAGGCTTCTACTTCATTATCGTCTTTGTTAACCTGAGAATACCCCTCTTTGGGTTCAGCAAAAGAGCACATCTTTCTCACTAAATTCACTGTGTCAAAAATGACTCCTTGCTGGGCTTTGGAGCCTTGTTGGTGAGCTGCAGCTATTGATCTTGCTTCCAGCATTGTGAATAATGCAGACAATACGGTTTCTGGGTGCCTTCTCTGAAAACTGCCCAGATTTTGGACTTGAGCTTGATGCAAACTGCATTATAAACATGCCAAGCTTGTGCTGACAGCACTGAAAGCACATTGGGATAAACATTTGTGTTTGCTAAAAATGCCTCTAAAGAATTGGAAGTATTTCACCAAAAGATTTATCTATGTGTTTCTGAGGGTGTTTTAAAGCTTTCCATGACCCAAAAGCAGTGGTTCCTGAGTGTCTCCTTTATCAGTTTCTGTCCGTTTTTAATCTTAAGCTTCAAAAGTAAAATGAAAATGAAAAGGTTAATTCTTGTTTAAAATTGACATGTGTCCTTTATGAGAGATAAAAGATTTTAATTGACAGGATGTTTGATAGAGTTTTTGGCTTTGATATGACTATTTGCTGTCTCTTTTAGACTTCTTAGCAAATCTAGGCTTGGGGATCAGATTTGTTGCCTAGCGAAAGATGGTTTGAGTTAATTAGGTCTGTCAATAATTCAGAGGGCAATTGGAGCAAAGTTGAGACAGATTTAGAGCCAAGGCTTGTTGCTGTTTTGTGAGACAATCTGAAATAAATAGATCTTTCTTCTATTGATAACTCTGACTTGAGTAACACTCCACCTTTGGAGTTGAGTTTAGGCAGCTGGACCCAGTAAAAGCTTTGTGTTTATTAAGATTCACTAGCCGTAGTACATTAAATTCTTCACTATTGTAGAGAGTAGCCTAAGCTGGGAGGAGGAAATATCCATTAAGGAGAGATTAATGTTGCATGTCAATTTGGAAACTCAGTCTGTGTCTATATGGTAGTAACCAATGTTGGGGCCATATTTTATAGATTATCTTTTAATGGGTATGATATAGTGCTGAATAGAATATATACAACAATATTGATTTTTAATACATGTAAGGAAACTCTTGTAATAATATTAGTAGTAAAAACAATAGCCATGATAATAATAATAGTGATTCTAATATCTTGAGTATCTCCTATGTACCAGATACTTGAATTCATGATTTCCAGTTCTCACAATGATTCATAAAGGTAGGGATTATAAACTTTATTTTGAAGATTAGGAGACTGAGGCACAGAGAAGTTAAATGATTTGCTCAAGGTCACATAGTTGATAAGTGGCAGAGCTGAGAACTTAAGACTTGAGAGTTTAACTCAAGACTATATTCTTTATATATTAATAAACATCCATCAGACCAACTTGAAATCTATGTCCACTTCTACTATGACCTTTTCTTTCCTTCCTTCCCAGAGATAAACATTATCATGAAAATTTATATGTACAGCCCATTTCTTCTACTTGTACTACATTACTGCATATATACCACATTCATTAAAACACATACAATTTTTTGTACTTTCCAAATGTGTTTGAAAGGACCATATGGCATGTTTTTCTGTAACTTGCTTTTATCTTTTAAGATGAACAGGTATGACCTTGAAACGTCTTTGAATTCCTGGTATGATGTATCATGTCCAAGTAAGATTATTTTTAACAAATAAACTGCTAGTTTCATTTTATTAACAATTTATTGGGAACTTTTACTTAAGGTTGGCCTATAATTTACTTTTCCTGACTGACTTTGCTTGCTTATGCATTGTGGTTTTAGTAGCTTATAAAAATGAATTAGTGGCATTTCACTATTGAAATGGCAATATGATTAGTTCTATGAATCTGCTCTTCAGCAAAGCAAACATAATTGTGGAAATTTATTGAAAAGAAACTCAACCACTTAAAGTCTCTGGAAATTTTCCTAAGGGCAAATAGTAAATGAAGAAAAATTCAAGAAAATATACTAAATCTTAGTAAGAGTAGTGACAATCTATGGCTTTTCAATCATGACCTGTTTCCTCTCTATCCTTCTCAGCTCAGTATTGAAACCATACTCAAGGCAGATACAGGCAAGAACATGGGACTTCTTATCCCATAAGCTGTAAGTTAAGATCTAAGTTATAGTTCTGGGTAGGGCAAGCTACTAGCATTTCCTATCTTTTCCAGCTACAGTTTCAGAGGCTAAATTCCAGGTGAATGTGGCTGAAGGTTGGGCTCCTTTCTTTCAACCAGCCACTACTAATAGTGTGGAAGCTCTACTTCAGTCATGACATGCTGGAAATCCTGGGTCCACTATCATCCTCACTCTAGCTTACTCATAGAGTGGAGATTCCGTGCCAGGAAAGACAAGCAAATAAAAACATAGGCTACTGCCCTACCTAGTAGCCTGCTCTTAAAGCAAAGTGAGTTGTTATTTAGAGAGAAACAAGGTTTCTGTCCTTGTATCCAGCTCTGGAGCTTGTGGCTCAGAAATTTCATCCAGGGAGAGAGGCAAGCCTTAATAACTGAGAACTTTAAAGCTCTTCCCAAAGGAAATGACTTTATTTCAAACTGTGTGGGGTAAGTTCAAACCTCAAAGTGCTCTCAAAGACAATAATGGTCTTGGAGGTAAAAGCAATAAGCTAAATACTAAGCCAGTTAGTTTACCAAGGAAAATCATGGAAAAGAGACATCTAAGAGCTCTTCCTTGGTCAGAACAAACCTCAAACAATAGCTTCAAAAATTACCCATGCAAAGGGATCCAGATTTAATTGGAGCAGACTGGAATCTTTTATGCTCCAGGGCATTGTCAAAAACAATACAGTGATTATCTGGTGATTAATGGAGCCTAATGGCTGGGTGTGATCATGGAAAGATACATTCAAAAGGAGTCCTGCTCAAACTTCTGTCATTCCAGGGTGACTGTGGTCATACCCAAAGCCGTACCTCTAGAGGGACAACATCAAAGGCTACATACCATAGGGATAGTGGTGAGGAATAAATTTAAAATACTCCAGCCATTACTAACAAAATGAACAAACAACAAGAGTCCCCAGAGATAGGGCACCAGTATTCAAAGTTGTTACTATATATGTATATATTTATATATATAAAATGTCACATCACCCCACAGCACAAAATATGTGTCATGCCAAGATACAGGGACATATGATACATAAACTGGAGGAAAAACCCCACAGACAACAAAAACTTCATGTGAAAGGAACCAGACGTTGAATTTAACAGAAGCTCTTCAAAGTCACCATTCTAAACATATTCAAAGAAAACCATGGTGAAAGAAATAAAGTATGATGCTAGTGTAGCATAAAATAAGGAGTATTGATAGAAATTATAAAACAGAACAAAATATTTTGTACAGTTGACCCTTGAACAACATGGGTACACTTATATTTGAATTTTTTTTCAATGCATGCATACTATAGTACTACATGATATGCGGCTGGTTGAATCTGTGGCTGTGGAGCCACAGATAGGGGGACCAACTGTAAAGTTATACACAGATTTTTGACTGTATGGAGGATCAGTGTCCTTAATAACCTCACTGTTGAAGGGTTAATTATAGTTTAAAAGTACAATAACTAAAATGGAAAACACTGATGGGCTCAATAGTAGACTTGAACTGACATCAGAAAAGATTCATGAACCTGAATGTCGATCGTTAAAGATTATGCAATCTGAAGAACACAGAGGGGCCAACAATGAAGAAAAATGAACAGACCATCAAATGTGTGATACACCAACATATACATAGGAAAGGAGAGAAAGGGTCGGAAAAAATACTTGAAGAAATAATGGTTGAAAGTTTTCCCAGTCTGATGAAAACTTCGATGCATCTAAGAAGCACAGCACACTGTAAATGGAGTAAATGCAAGAGAGCCACACACTGACACATCATAGTACAAATGCTGAAAGTCATATATCAAGATACTATATTGAAATAAGTGGAGAATAATGACTCATCACGGGGGTCATTATGGGAGTCCCCCATGTACAAGGGGACTCCAATAAGACTAAAGCTGACTCCTCATCAGAAAGAATGAAGGCCAGAAGTCAATAAGATGATATATTCAAAGCACTGTAATAGTAATAAAAAAGCTGTCAGTGACAAATTTTATATCCAGCAAAGCTATCTTTCAGAAATAAAGCCCTAAAGAAACTAAGAAAATATCTCAAAAATAGAGGGAAAAAATCTTTAAGCAATTAAATTGTTACCTTGGAAAATATTCACTTCATGCAAAAGAAAAAAGTTAAAAATAGAACAGAGAAAGAGACATATAGTAACAAAAAGTAAAAGTGCAAATTGCACAAATAATTACATTAAATATGAATGGATTAAACAATTCAATCAAGAGGCAGAGACTATTAGAGTGGAAGAAGAAAAATAATATCCTATAATGTGCTGTCTACAGGAGACATACTTTAGATTCAATGATATAAATAGATTGAAAGAAAAAGAATGGAAAAAATATATCATGCAAATAGCAACCATAAGAAAGCTAGAGTGATTATAATAGTATAAGATAAAATATTTCCTAAACAATGTTTTACTAGAGAAAACAAAGCATGGGACATCTTATAATGGTCTGTCCTTCAGAAAATATAAGTTATAAAATACATGCCCCCTTTAAAAGCAGAGCCCCAAATATATAGCATAAAAACTGACAGAATGAGAGTTAGAAGTAGATATTTCAACACTAATGTGAAAGCATTCATATCCCACTTAAAAAATATGTAAAACACCTATGCTGAAGATTAACAAAGATGTAGAGGGCAGTCCACAAAAAGGGAGAAAATCCTTGCAAGTCCCATATTTAAGAGGCTTGTATTTAGAATGTATACAGACTCCTCCAACTCAATAATAAAAAGACACATAACCCAACTGAAAAATGGGCAAAGGATCTGAATAGACATTTTTCCATAAAAGGTATAAAAATTGCCAGTAACTACATGAAAATAAGCTTTGACATTATTAGCCGTCAGGAAATGTAAATTAAAGGCACGAGATACCACTTCACACTTATTAGGATGGACATAATAAAAAGGACAGATAATAATAATTGCTGGCAAGGATGTGAAGAAAAATTGAAATCATCATACACTGTTGGTAAGAATGTGAAATATTGCAGCCACACTAGAAAACCATCTGGAAGTACCTCAAAAGGCTAAACAATGAACAGCATGTGACCAGCAATTAAACTCCTGTTTATATTCAGGATAAATGGAAGCATATGTTAACACAAAATGTATACTTGAACAAATGCTTGTAAGAGCATTATTTATAATAACCCTAAAGTAAAAACAGCCCACATGTCCATCAACTAATGGTATATCCATACAGTGCAGTGTTATTTCACAATAAAAAGGAATAAAAGGCTTATGCATGCTACAATATGGATGAATCTTTAAAACATTATGCCAAGTGAAATAAATCAGTTATAAACGACCACATACTGTATGATTCCATTTAAAATGTCCAAAATAGGCAGATCCATAGAGAAAGAAAGTAGATTAATGGTTTAGTGGTTTCCTAGTGCTGAGTGGGATGAGGGGAATGGGGACTGCTAAAGAGGATGGAGTTTTTTGGGGGTGGTGATGAAAATATCCCAAAATTGCCGTGATGGTTGCACAACTATGAATAAATAAATACTATCAACTCTTATGTTTTAAATGGGTGAATTATATGGTATATGAATTATATCTTAATAAAGCTCTTAATAATGAATGAATGAAAAGAAAAAAATAATTAGGGAAACTATCTTATTATTGCTAGTCTCTGAAACTGTAAAGCTGTGAAATGCAGGAATTATCTTTTTGCTGTTCATGGAAAAATTAGTGTAAAATGTCTGAGCATGGTATCTTTGTAAGGAAAAGATTTCTTTTTTCCTATTAAATTAGAATTATTTGATGATGATGAGTTTGTTTATGTATCTTCTCAAGTTATTTTTGACTACTTTTCTCCTAAAATATCAATTTCAACCAAGTTAAGAAAAATTGGTATAAATTAGATAATGGTATTTCTTAATTTTAGTATCTTATTTACTAAATCTATTTCCCAGTAAAAGTAGTTGGGCCTTCTTGGATAAGTGCTGCTTCCCAGGTTGAGGACACCAAAATATAAGATGAACCTAAAACATCTTATGATGTCCTAAAGAAAAGATGTGCTGCAACATAATGGTATCATGTTTAAAATACACAGAAATTCATCCAAGAGCTCCGAATGACCATTTCCTAGATAATTAGATGAACAATAAATAATAATAGCTAGTATTGAATGATAATTCATAGAATAAAATAAATACCCATGAATCCACACAGAATAACTGTATAAAAAAGGTCTTCATGACCCAGATAACCAGACAGTGTGATCATTCACCTAGAGCCAGACATCCTGGAGTGTGAAGTCAATGGGGCCTTAGCAAGCATTACTACAAATAAAGCTAGTGGAGGTGATGGAATCCCCAGCTGAGCTAGTTTACATCCTAAAAGGTGATGCTGTTAAAGTGCTGCACTCAACATACCAGCAAATTTGGAAAACTCAGCAGTGGCCACAGGACTGGAAAAGGTCAGTTTTCATTCCAATCCCAAAGAAAGGCAATGCCAAAGAATGTTCAAACTACTGCACAATTGCTGTCATTTCAAATGTTAGCAAGATTATGCTCAGAATCCTTCAAGCTAAGCTTCAGCAGTATGTGAACTGAGAAATTCCAGATGTACAAATTTGATTTAGAAAAGACAGAGGAAACAGAGATAAGATTGCCAACATTCACTGGATCATAGAAATAACAAGGGAATTCCAAAAAACATCTACTTCTGCTTCATTGACTATGCTAAACCCTTTGACTGTGTGGATCACAACAAACTGTGGAAAATTCTTGGGAATACTAGTTAACCTTACCTGCCTCCTGAGAAGCCTATATGGGGGCAAGAATCTACAGTTAGAATTGGATGTCGAACAATGGACTGGTTCAAAATTGGGAAGGGAATATGTCAAGGCTGTATATTGTCATCTTGCTTATTTAAGTTCTTTGCAGAGTACATCATGGGAAATGATGTACTGGGTGACATCATTTGATGGGCTGGGTGATTCACAAGCTGGAATCAAGATTTCCAGGAGAAATATCAACCTCAGATATGCAGATGATACCATTTTAATGGCAGAAATTGAAGATGAACTAAAGAGCCTCTTGATGAAGAAGAAAGTGGAGAGTGGAAAAGCTAGTTTAAAGCTCAACATTCAAAAACTAAGCTTACGGCATCCAGTTCCATCATTTCATGCAAATAGATGAGGACAAAGTGGAAACAGTAATAGATTTTATTTTTTTGGGCTCCAAAATTACTGTGGATGGTGACTGCAGCCATGAAATTAAAAGACATTTGTTCCTTGAACCTAGACAGCATATTAAAAAGAAGAGACCTCACTTTGTATTTGGCAAAACTAATACAATATTGTAAAGTTTAAAAAAAAAATCCATATAGTCTAAGCTATGGTTTTTCCCAGTAGTCATGTATGAATGTGAGTTGGACCATAAAGAAGACTGAGAACCAAAAAACTGATGCTTTCAAACTGTGGTGCTAGAGAAGACTCTTGACAGTTTCTTGGACAGCAAGGAGATCAAACCAGTCAATCCTAAAGGGAATCAACCCTGAATATTCATTGGAAGGACTGATGCTGAAGCTGAAGCTCCAATACTTTGGTCAACTGGTGTGAAGAGCCGACTCACTAGAGAAGCTCTTGATGCTGGGAAAGATTGGCAGGAGGAGAAGGGGTTGAGAATGAGATGGTTGGATGGCATCACTGACTCAATGCATATAAGTTTGAGCAAACTTTGGGAGATAGTGAAAGATGGGGAAGCCTGGCGTGCTGCGGTCCATGGGGTTGCAAAGATTCAGACATGACTTAGTGACTGAACAATAACAAATAAGTCCATATTGATACTGAAGTCCAAACACATATTGGATAAGTGTTTAAATAAATAAATGGAAAAGGACAGCTTTTCCTTACAGAGGATTTCAGTTAATAGAGGTGGAATGAATAATGATACAAAAAGTCATCACTTTACAAACATCATAGCAATAATTTTTGCAGATAAAAATCATCAATAGATGTTGAAATTAGTGGGAGAAATTATCATGCTATGACAGGTATTTGTATCGCCCCAGTGTATTTCCCTGGCAACCCACTCCAATATTCTTGCTTAGAGAATCCCAGGGACGGGGGAGCCTGGTGGGCTGTCGTCTATGGGGTCGCACTGAGTCAGACACGACTGAAGCGACTTAGCAGCAGCAGCAGCAGTGTATTTCCCCACAAGATATTCATTAATTCCAAAGAGAAAAAGGTAACTTGTTTACAATGGAGAAACTATCTTAACCCCATGGTTATAGTTAATATCACCAGTAAAAGGCACACTGATATTACATAGTCCTGATATGTTGTGCTGATAAGGACACACATCACTTCTTGATTTTGTTGCCAAAAATGCATAACCAAAGTTTAGTTGTGAGAACATGTAGGGTAAGCCCTAAGGAATATTTTATAAAATAACTCTAAAATATCAGTCATAAAGAGAAAGGACACTGTGGAACTGTCTCAAAATGAAAGTACTAAAGAGATAAAGACAATGAAGTGCAACCTTATGAAATCGTGGTCTAGATAAGGATATTAGTTGGACAATTGGCAAAATTCAAATTAGGTCTGTAGATTAGTTACTAATATTGTACTAATGTTAATTTTTTGTTTAGGATCATTATACTGTGTTAACATTGGAAGACATTAATATTTAAGGAAACTTGGATGAGGGTTATATATTTTCCAATACTTTTAAAATTCTGAAATTATTATAAAATAAAATTAAAAACATTTTAAAGTATTTAAAAATGTATTATATCTGTTATTTGGTATATTTTTAGTTTAGTAGTTTTTTATCCCTATTATTGTTGAGTGGCTTTTCCCTTTTCTTAGTTTATAAGTTGTTTTAAAATTTTTATCCCCTCCCAAACAGATTCAGCTTTTTTTATTATTGTTTCTATTCCTTTGGTTTTATTGTTCTTTTATTATTATGTTTATTATTATTTATCAACTTTATTTTTAGCTCATCCTTCCTTTGAATTTTGTTTTAGTTACCTTTATAGTGTCATTTCGGAGAAGGCAATGGCACCCCACTCCAGTACTCCTGCCTGGAAAATCCCATGGATAGAGGAGCCTGGAAGGCTGCAGTCCATGGGGTCGCTGAGGGTCGGACACGACTGAGCGATTTCACTTTCACTTTTCACTTTCATGCATTGGAGAAGGAAATGGCAACCCACTCCAGTGTTCTTGCCTGGAGAATCCCAGGGACAGGGGAGCCTGGTGGGCTGCAGTCTATGGGGTCGCACAGAGTCGGACACGACTGAAGTGACTTAGCAGCAGCATAGTGTCATTTAGTGAATTTATTACATAAGACTGCTATAATAAAGTACCAAAAACTAAGTGATTTAAAAAAACACAAATTTATTATTTCCCTGTTCTTGAAGCTAGAAGTTTAAGATCAAGGACCATGTTCTCTCTGAAACCTCTAGGAAAGGACCCATTTAAAAATTGTTTTAAGTTGGAGGATAATTGTTTTACTGTGTTGTGTCAGTTTCTGCTGTACAACAGTGTGAACTAGCCATAAGTGTACATATAACCCCTCTGTCTTGAGCCTCCGTCCCACCTTCCCATCCCACCCCTCTAGGTCATCACAGAGCACAAGGCTGAGCTTCCTGAGTTATACAGCAACTTCCCATTAGCCACCTGTTTCATACGTGATAATGTATATATTTCAGTGCTTCTCTCTCAACTCATCCCACTCTCTGCTTCCCCCCACACCGTGCCCACAAATCCAGTTTCTGTGTCCCTGTCTCTATTCCTGCCTTGTAAATAGGTCAATCAGTACCATTTTTTTCTAGATTTCATATGTATGTGCTCATATGGGATATTTGTTTTTCTCTTTCTGACTTATTTCACTCTGTATAACAGGCTCTAGGCTCATCCACCTCAATTCAACTGACTCAAATTCATTCCTTTTTATTACTGAGTAATATTCCATTGCATATATGTTTAACTTCTTTATCCATTCATCAGTCAATGGGTGTCTAGGTTGCTTCCATGTCCTGGCCATTGTAAATAGTGCTACAGTGAACACTGGGGTACATGTGTCCTTTTGAATTATGGTTTTCTCAGGGCATATGCCAAGTAGTGGGATTGCTGGGTCATATGGTGGATTTATTCCTAGCTTTTTAGGAATCTCCGGACCATTCTCCACAGTGGCTCCATCAGTTTATATTCACACCAACAGCACAATAGGGCTCCCAGAAAAGGGCCCATCTGTGCCTCTTCCAGCTCCTGGTAGCCCTGGCTGTTCCTTGATTCGTGATAGCATCACTCCAGTCTCTGTCTCTGCCTTCACATGGTCTTCTTCTTGTGTCTCTGTCTCTTATTCTTTAGTAAGGACATCAGTCCTAATGGATTTAGGGCCACCCTACTCCAGTTAGACGCCATCCTAACTTGATTACTTCTTGAAAAGACCCTAGTTTCAAATAAGGCCACACTCACAGGTACCAGGGACAAGGACTTGAACATATTTCCTGGGGTAGTACAACTTAATTGCTCACATTTTTTTTCATATTTTTAAAATTTTCTGATTCATGCATTTAAAGGACATACTTTTGTCTCTAAGTAACATTTTAGCTGCATCCCACAACTTTAAAAATAAACTTTTGCAGATGTGTCATATGAATAGAAACAAAAGTATATTAATAAGTACAATGCTCTATGAATTTCAATAATTCAACATACCTGTGTAACAAGTACCCAGATTACACAATATTTCTTGTACTCTAGAAGCCGTCTTGAACATCTTTCTAGTCGCTATCCACTCAAGAATAATCAGTATCCTGGTTTCTAAAGCATGGATTAGTTTGGCTTATTTAAGTTTAAGTAAGTGGAATCATAGATCATGTAGTCTTATGTAACTGGCTTCTTTTGTTAAACGTTTTGTTTGTGAGATTCACCCCCGTTCTTACATGGTGTTGACAATGATTCACTCCTGTTGTTGTCTAGGATTCCATTTTTTGTCCATTCTCCTCTTGTTGGGCATTTAGCTAGTTTCCAGTTTTTAGTTAATAGCTGCCATAAATAGTCTGTATGTCTTTAATAAACACACATATGCATTTCCGTTTTGAATTACCTGGGAGGAGAATTACTTGGTGACAGAGTTGGCAAATGTTCAGTTTTTGTCAGTAGTGTCATATAGTTTCAAAAGTGGTATATCAATCAACTTTCTCATCAGCAACGTAAAGAGTTTGTTAGCTCTTGTCAACAGTTACTATTTTCTGTTTTTTTTTTTTTCCTTTCCTTTTAAGAATTCTGGCTGTGTGGTATTATCTAAAGGTCCTATTGAAGTGTCTTGTGAAGATTGGATGAAAAACAGAAAAGTCAGCCATACTCAATTTAAAAGAAAATAAAATTGCTTTCTTAGAGGACTTTCTGAGTTGGCTAATTAATAATGTGCACAAACAATAAAAGAATATGTACTTATTTTTATTCTCACTCAAACCTTTGGCACATGACTTTCTCTAAATGGCTGGAGGTGGTGATATATGAACAGTCGATAATTTCTGAGCACTTTCATCTTTACAGTACACATCTAATGAGTTTATGTCTTCATTCTTAATTACTTCAGCAATAGATATTATATGATCCCATGTGAAAAGACATATTTAATTAATATTGCCTCTTAAAGCTTTGTGAGGAAACATTTCCTCCGTTTGTCGTATAAATTTATAGGCTCCATCATGGATATCACTCATGCAATAAGTGCCTCAGGAAAAGAGTGCTAAGCAAAGCCACTCAGCAGTCTGGTGTCAAACAGGAAGGGAGGCGGCAGCTTTATTTTCAACGTAAGGTCCCGGAGTGGAACACAAATAGATGTGGATCATCTCAAGTGTTACCAGATTTATGACAGGCTCTCCTCTTAACCAATTTTTAGAATGAGGGAAGGGAGGTGGCAGTGATTCTTCTGATAATTTGAGGGGAAAAAATAGAAGGCAGACGGCTGGGGTCATCTCCTAAGATTTTGTTGTTGTCTTTTTTGACATTTTAGAAACCCTTTTTAAGGTTTGGGTTTCTTTACTACTGTGAGAAAATTGGCAATTAGAAAATAGTTTAAAAAGTAGAAAAAATTCCAACACCCTGGTATAATCACTATTGTGGTATAAATTTCTTTCCAGCCTTCTTCTTTTTTAACATGGTTGATTATCCTATATATATCTTCAATATCACTTCACAGTCTTTACAAATATCACTTTAATACCTACAAAGCATATTATTTAGATATTGCTTAAGTTGATTATTCATTTCTTCACAATTACTCATTTTTGAAAAAGAGATAATGATAGTTTTGTGGCTATTCCTCAAGTAGTTAGCTGACTAACCTTTTCTGTATCTCCATCTCTAAAATGGAATTCTGGATCATTGCACCTCTTCTTTCTATCGCTGAATCCATACACATCTAAATATCCAAGACAGCCATTGACATTTTGTTGAGGTGAAGAGCTTTTCATAAGAGATTTGGGATCCAGAAGGGTAGACCTGGGGTTAACAGTGGACTGATTTTCATGCATTTTAATTACTGACAAACCCAAATTAGATTCTCAGATAAAATAGCATCAGGTATTAACAGGGACCAGGAGGTCAGAGGCTCTGCCAACTTTACCAGCCATCAATGCTATAATTGATTAAAGCATCACAGGGTAATATTTTGCTAAGTGTGTCACAGCATTTCTTCTCGTTAGGTGCTACATTTACTTGCTGCTGTAAAACATGCTGAAATAATTAGATTACTGGCAATCATAGGGAAAATAACGTCTGCTATGGGTAGGATGTCACAATATTTTAAGGAAAAAAAATCCAAGATACTTCTTTCATAGCCTGCACATTTTCTGTCTCATTTTTATCCTTTGTTCACTTGCTAAGTCCTCACCGCTTTGCTAACAGGCAGAAAAGAGTCAGATTTCCCTGGGATGTCAATTGCACAATACTTGACTGTGTAGATAGAGCTGATATGTTTCCCTGGAGGTCTTTAGAGATGGAATATCTATCTGGATATTTATATAGAATATCAGAGTAAGAACTTTTTTAAGACTCTATAGATTTTACAATATTATAGTGGGTGCTCTGGGGATCCTAGAAGGAACCCTGAATTGGAGACTGTTAGTTTTAGGGTCCCATTTCTTGGCTTTTTGTTGTCTAATGCTACCGAGCTTCACTCTCTTTATCTGTAAAAATAAGGAAGTTGAATTATGGATTCAGCTGCCTCTTCTTGCTTTAGTTGGCTGTTAGAAAAAAATTTCTCTTTTCAAGCTGCCTACAGAGAGAGAGCAAAAGATCTTATGTGTTAAATCCAAGAAGCAGAATCAGAGAATAGAAAATTAAGAAAGCTTGGAAGCGGGTGAGGGGTGCATCTGAAAAGGTCTGGTGTCATTGACTAATGGGAGCAACTGGAAATTAACTGACTTGCTGTTGCTTACTGCACCTCCCCCCACGCCCCCCACCCGCCCACCAGAATGTGAGGTCCATGAGAGACTGCCCTGTCTTTTATTTCAGTTAGGTGACTATTGCCTAGTATAGGTCTATAATACTATTCCTATAATCCAAAAGTGTCAATAAGTATTTGTTAAGGGGTGAAGTAATGGATAGGTTTGCTCAGTAGTAGAAATTTGTAATATGCGATGCAGGTCTGTGCAATTACTATTCACAAGGAGGAAAGACAAAGTATCTTGGCAAAGTATCCTCATCTTTTAATTGCCTTCACACCCAAGAATTGAGCTGGAGGTGAGTCTATGTAAAATCTAGAGCTGTCTTCTTAACTGATTGGGTGGCAACTGGATTGACTTTCAGGGATACAGTTCTGGAAATGCTAGATTGGTTTTACTTTTCATTTTGAAGTTGTTCACCTAAATAAGTCCTAAATCTTATTATTCACACTATTTTTGTATCCTTTCTTAAATACCAACTTTATTTTTTAGAAGTTTTAGAATTCCAGAGAAAAATTTAAAGTTTTTTACTGGAATATAGTTACTTTACAATGTTGGGCTGGTTTTTACTGTACAGCCAAGTGAATCAGCTAAACGTATACATATATCCCCTCTTCTTTGGATTTCCTTTGACAACATAGTGCAGAGAATTCCTTTACACCTGCATCCAGTTGCCCTGTTGTTGATATTTTACACGAACATGGTACATTTGTTACACTTGTTGAACCAGTATTGACACATCACTATTAACTAAAGTTCATAAATCCCTTAGTTTTACCTAAGGCCTTTCTCTGTTCCAGTATTTAGTTACATTTAGTTTTCCTGTCTCTTCAAGTTCCTCATGATTGTGACACTTTCTCAGACTTCTCGTTTTTAGATGACCCAGACAATTTGGAGGAGTACTGGTCATCTTTTTAAAATGCCACACTACTGGAATTTGTCTGATGTTTTTCTCATGATTATACCAGAGTTGTGAGTTTAGGGGAAGTGAAAGTGAAGTCGCTCTGTCGTGTCTGACTCTTTATGACCCCATGGACCATAACCTACCAGGCTCCCCTGTCCATGGGATTTTCCAGGCAAGAATACTGGAGTGGGTTGCCATTTCCTTCTCCAAGGGATCTTCTTCCCTACCCAACGATCGAACCCGGGTCTCCCACATTGCAGGCAGATGCATTACCGTCTGAGCCACCAGGGAAGCCCGAGTTTAGGGGAAGAAGATCACAAAAATAAGTACCATTTTCATCAAGGAATTACACGATCAACGTGACTTGTCACTGTTGCTATTGACCTGATCACCTGGCTAAGAAGTGTTTGTCAGGTGTCTCCAGGTGAGGTCACTCTTTTCCTTCCTCTTTTCTTTCCTAAACACTTTATTTTTAAAAAAAAATTTAATATAAATTTATTTAATGGGAGGCTAGTTACTTTACGATATTGTATTGGTTTTGCCATACATCAACATGAATCCACCACGGGTATACACGTGTTCCCCATCCTGAACCCCCCTCCCACCTCCCTCCCTGTACCATCCCTCTGGGTCACCCCAGTGCACCAGCCCCGAGCATCCTGTATCCTGCATCGAACCTGGACTATATATTCGTTTCATATATGATATTATACATGTTTCAATGCCATTCTCCCAAATCATACCACCCTCTCCCTCTCCCACAGAGTCCAAAAGACTGTTCTATACATCTGTGTCTCTTTTGCTGTCTCTCGTACAGGGTTATTGTTAACATCTTTCTAAATTCCATATATATACGTTAGTATACTGTATTGGTGTTTTTCTTTCTGGCTTACTTCACTCTGTATAATAGGCTCCAGTTTCATCCACCTCATTAGAACTGATTCAAATGTATTCTTTTTAATGGCTGAGTAGTACTCCATTGTGTATATGTACCACAGCTTTCTTATCCATTCATCTGCTGATGGGCATCTAGGTTGCTTCCATGTCCTGGCTGTTATAAACAGTGCTGCGATGAACATTGGGGTGCACATGTCTCTTTCAATTCTGGTTTCCTCAGTGTGTATGCCCAGTAGTGGGATTGCTGGGTCATAAGGCAGTTCTATTTCCAGTTTTTTAAGGAATCCACACTGTTCTCCATAGTGGCAGTACTAGTTTGCATTCCCACCAACAGTGTAAGAGGGTTCCCTTTTCTCCACACCCTCTCTAGCATTTAATGCTTGTAGACTTTTGGATCGCAGCCATTCTGACTGGCGTGAAATGGTACCTCATTGTGGTTTTAAAGTTACTGTGCACAGGCCCCACTTAAGGAGCAGGAAATTATGCTCCACCTCCTTGAAGACAGAGTGCTTCCCAGGTGATGCTAGTGGTAAAGAATCCACCTGCCAGTACAGGAGACTCAAGAGATGAGGGTTTTATCCCAGACTCAGGAAGATCTCCTGGAGTAGGAAATGGCACCCCACTCCAGTGTCCCTGCTTGGAAAATTCCATGGGCAGAGAAGCCTGGCGGGCTACAGTCCATGGTGCCACTAAGAGTCATATACGACTGAGCACACATACACACACACACACCCCTGGAGGAGAAAATAATATAGAAATACTTGCAGTTCTTCTGAATGACAAATTCATCACTTCTCCCCTAATTTAATTTGCTCAACTATGTCCATAGGAACTCATGGATACTTATAATATACTTTGAGTTATAATCTAATATTATTTAATTTATATTGCTGCCTAATTGTTCCAGCATTGTCAGTTGGGAGTGCTTTCAGCTGGCTCCTTTGTCCCTTTGATATATCCACATCAGTGTAGATTTTTTGTTTTTCTATGCTTTCTAGTTTTTTAGTACATCTTTGCTTTCAGCTATGAAGAGATGCTCCAGGCTCATTTTGTATATCTCTTATCCCAAACCTATACTTCTCCTAAGATATGGAACCTTTAAAAATCTACTTTTTTCTTCCTTGAGAATGTTTTGCTTCTTATTTTCAGCTCTAGCTGTGCTCAAAAACTTTTATTGTTAACTTCTCCATATGTCAGTCCAGAGGTGCAGGTATTAAAAGAAAGTTTCCAGGTTCTATTACTAAATAGGAGTTTAGAAATAGTCTTGCAATTTCTCTTCTGAGGCTCCTATATCACTAGTGTCAAATGCTGTAGCTTGTTAACAAGAAAGCTACTACCCAGAGAGGGCTTAGAAATGCCAATTAGAGTCAGATCATTTATTTATAAATGTACGATTTCATTTCACGTTTTATCATGGGGCAAAGCATGCCTTGCCCCTTTAAGTGTCAAGATTACTGAGCTGGGCAGAACGAATGACATGTTCTCCAAATGACATTTCTGACTTACACAGCTGCTTCTTTTCTCCCTAAAGGCTCCTATCTCTCCTGAATTCATGGAGGGCAGGCTTTTTATTGCTTTTAAAGATTGTTTTCCGTGGAAAGAAGAAAAGATGAGCTTCTCTTGGTTAAGTAATAGGTATAAACAGACCAGTTTATGCACATAAGAAGGATAATTTTAACCCTGGGCAAGTTCTTGGGTTGGTTTATTGAGTGATATTTTTTTAAAGTGGCAACATATAACACACACTCTTTCCCAAATCATTCTAGGTCTCAGATCTGTGAAGAAAGCCTTTCCCTTGGTAATGTGTAGATTCTGACAGAGCAAAAATATTCCACTGGGATTCTCCAGGGTATCTTGTCTGACTGGGGAGCAATTTCTTTTGGCCTGGGGGAAAATTGTACATTTGGGTCTGAGAAAAAGAGAGGCCACCTCTGGCACTGTTTCCTGCTTCTGGAGACTCAGATTGTTAACATACTCTTTGCAGCTGCATCTCAGTGGACTGACCAGAGGCGATGTAAATCCCTGTCTCTGAAATCAGGCAGCAAGTGAATTATTCCAGGTGAACTCAATTAACAACACCTATACCTGTCATAATATTGTAAACAAGATCCACAATTTAGAGTGTGTGTGTGCTTAGTCGCTTCAGTCGTGTCCGACTCTTTCCAACCCCATGGGCTACAGATCCCCAGGCTCCTTTGTCTGTAGAATTTTCCTGGCATGGGTTGCCATGCCCTCCTCCAGGGGATCTTCCCCACCCAGGGATCGAACCTGCATCTCCTGCATCTCCTGCATTGCAGGCAGATCCTTTACTGCTGAACCACCTGGGAAGCCCTAATTTAGAGTAGAAGCAGCATTTAGCCACATCTCAAAAATGTGGCAAGGTAAACTAGGAAAACGGAGCAAGGAAGTTTTATTTTTGATTTCTACTAAGATACCCGATTGACTTGTCAATAACTGTCACAAGCATGTTTTTAGTTTTATAACTACTTAGAATGAACTTTAATTATGTGTATGTCTGTGACTGTTCCTCAAAAATTTTTTTTTTTAAATACCATAAAGTTGTTGACCTGGGTTGACTGAGATCTGAAAACTTCAAAATTCACATTGCTGATAGGGTCTCTCTCCCTCTCTCTCTCTCTCTCTTAAAATTCTTTTCCTGGATGAGTCATTTGACAAACTCAAACCTTCCTCTTCAGATACATAATGAGATGCCATTACTACTGGAATTGCTAGACACCCTTTGATACATTAAACCTCACTAGTTCAATCATATTTATTGTAAGCTGTGAAATAATTATTAGCTGTAACTTTCATTCAGGCAAGTTCAACTTTTCTTTTGAACAGCCTCTTCTTTATATAGGGCTCTGCTTCCAAATTAACCATCAATCAGGAGAAATTTCTGTTGAGGCCAGCTTTCTGGACTTTCTACCCTGGAGCCCCAGATTTACAGGTCTCCATTGACTTCACTTTTGGTGGGTAGAATCAGATGTGATGAGAGGTGAAGGGCTCTCACCATTCCCACTAAGTGACCTCATGGTTGATACAGAATGGGAACTCAAATTGCAGGGCTATTAAACTGAAAGGCCTCCTTTACACTTGCCCATTTCCAGGTAGAGCTTGAAAGATATCCACATTAAAGTTTACTACATATGAAATGTACATAATGGTGCAAGGCAAAATGTGTGACAGTCTCCTGGCAGGATTCATCAATCATTGCGTGCTTTTTTTTCAGTAGGGATAAAGGGCTCAGCATGACTCGAGTAAGGGTTTACATCCCAGGAATCTTGGTTTAGTAGAAATATATCCTCTGAGTTATTTTTTATTAATAGCTCTTTGGGGAGAAAAGGTTGTAAGAAAATTCCCCCTTCTTGGACCATGGATTTATTACTAAAAGCCCATATCAAATCTCTTGATCCATTAAGTACTGTGTGTTACTATACATCATAGGTGACTATCTTTGGGGAAACAGTGACACAGTGTGTAAGACAGACAATACTTTGTGGATTGAAGCTGTTCTGTACACTTTGCTGCTCTCATTTTTTTTTTTTTTTTTAACCACGAATGATCAGGAAATGGGATATACCATGCAGTTAGAGATTTGATTAACTGATAATTACTAATTTGTTGCTAATATTTTAGCAATTTTCAAAGATTAAAGGATGATGAAATATTCATGCTTTTAAAATACTCCAACTTTTCACCAGACATTTTTAGCTAAAAATAGGTAATATTTATTGAGTGCCAGTACGTGCTAGACACCCTATTAACTGCTTTAGGTGCATTGGCTCACTGATTGTTCTCCATTTTCTCTGAGGTCAGTGTAAGTATTGGCTTCAATTTAATAAGTTGGTAATTGAGGCTCAGGAGGGTTAAGTGTTTTGCCCACGGTTTCACAGCTGTTCAGTGTTGGGGCTAGCATTTGAACCAAGGCAGGCTGCCTATATTCTTGACTTTTCCTCTCAACTGCCTGCCAAATGATATAAATTGCTGCTGAGGTCTAGTCTAACCCCTTCTAACATTCTAGATGTAGGCCAGCCTCAACATACCTGACGGAGAACTCTCTGAACCTCTAGATAGTCTTTTGTGATTAAAAAAACAATTTTCCCTTATTATCTAAAAATCTCCACTGTTGTATCTTTTTAATTTGTTGCTTCTAATTGTCCCTAGTATATATCAAGACACTTTAGGAACTAGAGAGTCTTGTGTGGGCCTTGAGTGTTTTTATTTTAATTATTTTAGTTATTAGTCAGCGAAAGGTGAGTCCTGCTTCTGAGTGTTAGCCCACTTGTATTTAAAGGCAGCTATGAGAAGGAAATGGCACCCTACTCCAGTGTTCTGGCCTGGAGAATCCCATGGACAGAGGAAGGCTACTGGTAGGCTACAGTCCATGGCTTCACAAAGAGTCAGACACGACTGAGTGACTTCACTTTCTTTCTATTATGACCCTTCAGCCCCATCCACTACTTTCTCAGGCTGACCATCATCAGTCCCTACAAGTATCTTTAATATAAAATAATGATGATAATAAATGTAATACCTAACAAATCCAGAGGAGTGTGCCAAGTACTTAGACAAGGAGGAATGCACTGAGTCTTATGGAGACCCTGTAATATTTTTCCATTTTATAGATGCAACAACCGAAGCTTAATCATTTAGGTTACACGTTCAGGCCTTGTAGATGGCAGATGAATTTCAAACCCAAGTCTGTCTGTCTCTCGCACATTTGTTCCTTCTGTGATGCTCCTCCTGGTGGCAGCCCTCCTGCAGCCTTTCTATGGTTAATCCCCAGAATCCATTATCAGGCGTGGGACCAGGTAACCACCCTGTGATCTCTGTTTCTGTCCTGATTTTTGATCCCATTGCCCCAGTCCCCTTCTCATCTGGATAACTACCTATATTTACTGTCTTTTTTTGTGGAGGCCTCTATCAAACTGGCTGCAGAATGGATTCCAGTTTCTTAGGCCCTATTCCTTTCCTTTTTCATTCCTTACAGGTATTCCAGTGGAAAATCAAAACATTGCAAACGTATCCTATATTGGTAGCCTCTAACCAGTCTTTCATCTGGGAGTATGGTGACCACTGGTTCCAGTTTGTTTGAGACTTTTCCAGTTTGGGCATTGAAAGACAACATCTTAGTACCTCTTCAGTCCTGGGCAAATCAGGGCATTTAGTCACCCTAACTGGGAGGGTAAATGGACAAGCTCTTAGCATGGAGGGCTTTTGGATGGGCTTGGGACAGAAGGGGAGTATAACCTCCTAAAACTCAACACAAACATTCATTGATTAGAGAGAAGGTTGTAACCATGCTGCCAGTAAATGGCAGATCCATCTTTCAAACCTATGCCAGGCTAAGTCCAAGTAAGACATAGTTGGGCCCTTGTCAAACACTGGCTTTAGGGTGAACTCTCCTAGAAAAGTGCCAGGCACATAGACCTAAATTCCTTGAGTTACTAAAATTTCTGTGTAGGAAGAGATTCCCAGAAGGTAGCATTTCAGGCATATTCTAAGTTATGTAGACTAAGACTTCTCCTTTCCAAGTACTAACGAGGCCCAAGCTTCTTAGCTTCTGAGATCAGACAAGATCGGCCACATTCAGGGTGGTATGGCTATAGACTAAACTAAGACTTCTAGGTCTGTTCTTCTAGATATTGTATCTTTATTAATATAGCTTTAAGATATAGTCATAGCTTTATGGAGGCAGCCTCATCATTTCTGACTCTAGAGTCTTATTCCAGTTTTTTTTTCCACTTTAACTAATGTTAGTCTAGGATCCTGACATTTGTATTTTTCTTTTCCCTCTATTATTTTTGGTTGCCTGAAAATGCCCTTATAATTATTTCAGATTTCTGAATGTTAGTTTGTATTCTAGATTTTCCTGTGGCTAACATCTATCTAAGCATGTAAGCTAAGTGCCTAGTGACGCCTCAAAATAACAGTGTTATAGATAGAAAACAATTGCATGTTCACTGGAATTATAGATAATTGCATGGTTTGGAAGCTTCTTGCCTTTTGGAATATGACAACTACAAATAAAACTTAATATGAACACCTTAAAAGTTCTATTTTGCCATCAGGAAACATTGATTTCTTTCTTGCTATAATAATAGCTGTTAAACTATCTGGTTATCCAACCTATTTCAACCTGAAAAAGAATAAGAAGACAATATGAGCTCATATGTACACAGGTATCATTAAGAAAGATTTCTCACAAATAGTTCTTATGCAAATAATAAGTTGGTTAAACACTACTACATATGTTACTTTATTTGGTCTTCACAACAAGTCTATGGGTTTCTCAGGTAGCTCAGTAGGAAAGAATCTGCCTGCTGATACAAGAGATGTGGGTTTGATCCCTGGGTTTGAAAGATACTCAGAGGAGGAAATGGCAACCCACTCCAGTATTCTTGCCTGGAGAACTCCATGGACAGAGGAGCCTGGCAGACTACAGTCCATGGGGTTGCAAAGATCAGACATGACTGAGTGACTGAGCATAGCACATACAAATTTATAGTAATCACTGACATTAACTGAGTGCTTCCTATGTGTCAAGCACTGTTTTTAGTATCTTGTATCTCTCATTTAATGATGACAATATCCCTAGGTGGAAAGATTAGGAATACTTTCTAAACCTGGTCAGAGTTAAACTGGTAAAATCACTTACTGTTTGCTTTATAGGAAATCTCAAAGCAGGCCTTACCAGTGCTCAATAATGTCCCTAATGCTTCAGTCTCCTTTGACGCTTTTTTTCTAACAACTTCAATGAATCATTAGTGTATTGAAAGATGGCTGCAACATCCCCAAGCATGACATCTTCATAGAAAAACACCCAGAGCAGGAAACAACATAGGAAGTGTCATAGGGCCCCTTCTTTGTCCAGCTCTTTAATACTCAGAATGAAAATCCTTCCTAGGGGACCCCAGAAGATTCCATTTTTCAATTCATTAGTTAGAATTAAGTCATACCATCATGCTCATCTTCCAGGGAAGCTGGAAAAATGAATATGTGGCAAAGGGAAATGAAGTTACCTTGCTGGGCTTAGAAGCGTCTGTGTGCTCAGTCATGCCCAGCTCTTTGCAACACCATGGACTGTAGCCCGCCAGGCTCCTCTGTCCGTGGGATTCTCCAGGCAAGAATACTGGAGTGGGTTGCCATTTCCTTCTCCAGGGGATCTTCCTGACCCATGGATTGAATCCGTGTCTCTGTCTCCTGCATTTGTGGGTGGATTCTTTACCAGGGGCTTAAAATAGTGGTTCTCAAACATTTTGGTCTCAAGACCTGTTTTCACTATTAAAAACAGAGAGCTTTGTTTATATAAGTTGTAGCTATTGTTATTAGTTATCGCTAATAGAAATTAAAACTGGTAAATTAAAAAATTAGTAATGTGTTAAAGATAGCAAGAAAAATGCATCTTAATATTAAAATATTTTTACTAAAAATATTTTCCAAAAAATTAGCTAGAAGAGTGGTATTGCTTTATATTTTTGTAGATCTCTTTAATGTCTGACTTAACAGAGGACACCTTTATTCTCATAGCTCCTTCTGTTCAATCTGTTGTGATAAGTTGTTTTAGCTGAAGCATGTGAGGAAAATCCAATCTCACACAGATATACAGATATTTAGTGGGAAATATTTAGTATATTTTTAAAGCCCATTTTAGGTAAGTGTGGATATTCTTTCTTGACACTACCCAGACTCACCAAGTGGTAGTTTCTTAAGATTTATTGCAATGTGAGACCTGAAACCTTATCAATAAACATTTTGAATTCTGTTTTATCAAAATCCACTGGTCTGTTTTGTAATTTGAACGGTCTTGCACCCACATATGACTTTGTAACCTCGTGCATTGGTCATTTGGAAAATATTGGTTCACTGAGTTATGCAGATCTTCCAAATATTATATTTTATTACACAATATGCAAATCATATTCATCCATATCACCATTGATCTCATCACAAATCTTTACATATTGGGACCTTATCAAGCTCTCAGTGGCAGATACAAGTTTTCCCAAAATTCCAATTTTCACTTGAAAGCTCATATTTTGTTATTTGCAGTAAACACTATCCGTTGCTTTCCTTGAAGTATGAAGTTCATATCGTCTGCCAGATACCTAAGTCTGGATAACCACGGTTTTTTAGTTGTTCTTTTAAGTAAAACTGATGTTCCATGATATTAAAAAAATAAAAAAAGTGGTTAGTTCAGCCTGTAACTCAAACCTTTGCGCAGGTTGCCTTTCCTTGAGACACAGTCCTTCAGTATGCCCAGAAATGCTTCCTGTGTGCTTCTCACTTTACTGCACATGATCACTGAAAAATGGATATTTGAAGGTCAGAATTTAACGTGTTAGGACTTAAATTAAGGTCAGGACTAATGTGTCAGTAATTTTATTGCTCCATCAAGGGTTCTTTTCAGTGAAACTGACCTTATATTTTTTATGGTGGTACCTGGCTACTAAAGCAGTTTGGTGCCCTGTTTTGATTCATTCTAGGGTACCAGCAATTTTACCCACTACTAATTTCACCACAGTGAAAACAGATAAATCATGTCTTAGCATTCTTATGAAAATAGTTCATTTCTTGCGGACTCCCTGAGAGGGTCTTAGGGACCTCAAGTGTCTGTGGACCACACTTTTAAAACTGCTCTCTTAGACAATTAGTAATTCACCTCCTGAAGTTATGGACAAACAGCTAACCAATCAAAATCAAACTTTTATTAGCAGTGACGAGAAAAGAATGGCTGTTGTATAGACACAGCTGCAGGGATTTCCCTGGTGGTCCAGTGGTTAAGACTGCTCTTCCAGTGCAGGGTGTATGGGTTCGATTCCTGGTCAGGGAACTAAAATCCTGCATGCTGAGTGGCACGGCCTAAAAATTAGACGTCCCTGCTTGCCAGACAAATCTGAGTTCTGAGACAGCAGGCCTGGGACTCAACTACAGGGCTTCTTGGCTCCTTAGCATTTGCTTTAATCACTATTTTTTCTTCTGCCTCCCAGGAGATATGGTTAATGCCCAGCCCATAATGCTAGTCTGATCTTGCTGTTCTTCAGTTCCCCACCCTTCTTGGAATTCTTGCTCTCTATTGTCTCTGCAGGACATTTCTGCAACTTGTACCCTTCAGCTTTAGCTATATGCAGCTCATTCATTTCCCAGTCACACGCTACCCCTTGCTGTTCACGTTCCCCACTCACAGAGTGGCACTTGCTGCCATCACTATCTGTTGAAACCCCACCAAGACCATATACCACCTCTTCCATGAAACCTTCCCAGTATGTGCATCAAATTAACCTATCTCCTGTGACCTCATATTATTATAACATTGACTGCACCTTGATGTGTATTACATAGAGTTGTTTCCATGCCTGTTTCTCTTACTAAATTTCAGTTTTATGGTTGTGGCCCATGACTTGCTTCATCTTTCTGTGTTACGCTAGAAAGCACAGGTCCTAGTGTCTCATGGATGTTCATAACCTTTTGTTGGGTGGAATTTCACTCACAAAGTGTTCTGATACACAGAGCACAAAACATACTAGTGAATGCCTAAAATGATCTATCCTGACATTGGCTAGACATAACATAGGACAATTAGGATTGATTTTTGATACATATTCATCACTAACTTGATGTATTTTTGGTCTCTGAGAGTTGCTTCATAATCAGATGTAAGTGTAGAAACAAATATCACCTCTTTGATTTTATTTTTATTCTACTATTTCCTTTAACAAGTTTTATTTCCTCCATACCAATGTGCATGATGAAATGAGAGATCATTTTTGGATGTATAAAGTCTTCCCTGACTCAAAGTCTTTGAGGTGGTTGATATGAAAATTTGACACAGGTGTGTGATTCTCTGCTAATTTAAGCTGCTTTATCAAATTCAATGCTGATGCAAATGAAAACTCTGGATTAAAATTTTTTCAAGTTACTGAAATAAAAGTGTATGAAAAAATAAAGCTCTATCTAGGTTCTTCCTCCTAAAGGCTAGATAATGAGCCTCAGTTAGTAGTTTGCAAACCTAGGGTATAGCACAGTTGGATAATGGAGGTGACAGAGCTTGCTCCACCATCACTCTCAGGAGCACTTATCAAATGCCTTTTTTTTAAAACATAAATTTATTCAGGATCAGCAGGGAATTGCGATTTAGGGTCTGCAACCATGGTGTGTGTGTGCGTGTGTGTGTGTGTGTGCGTGTGTGTGTGTGTGCACGTGCTAAGTCACTTCAGTTGTGTCCAACTCTGTGCGACCCTGTGGACTGTAGCCCACCAGGCTCCTCTGTCCATGGAATTCTCCAGGCAAGAATACATGAGCTGGTTGCCATGCCCTCCTCCAGGAGATCTCGTGACCCAGGGATCAAGCCTGCAACTCCTGCATTGGCAGGCACGTTCTTTACCACTAGTGCCACCTGGGAAGCCCCCAAAATGCCTCAATAAGGAGGACTTCTCACTCTAGGGTGTTATACAAGCAGCTCTGTAGAAGACAGAGAAACTAGGATTCAGGGAGTGGTGAACTTGTTGTTAGTCAGGTTTATTTACATCCAGTAAAACTCATCCTTTTCAGAGTTTTGACACTCAGTTGCGTCACCACCACCACCACATTCGGCAGCACCAGAAACGGTGCTGCCATCCCCCCAAATGCTCTCTTGCTCCTTTGTACTGAACCTCTTCTCCACCCCAGCCCTGGGAACACACATCCATTTCTTTTTGTCTTTATAATTTTTCCTTTTCCAGAGTGTCATATAGATCAGATCAAACAGTGTACAGATTTTTGTGTCTGACTTCTGTCATCTAGCACAATGCATTTGAATTCATTTATGTTAAAGCAGATATTGGGAGTTGGTGCTTTTTATTGCTGATTAGGATGGCATTGTATCAATATACCATAGTTTATTTGTTGACCAATTAAAGGACATTTGTTTTTAGTTTGGGGATAACATTTGTGTAACAGGTCTTTGTGTGAATTTAAGTTTTCATTTCACTTGAGTAAACGCCAAGTCAATTTGCAGTGGGATTTCTTGGGTCATATGGTATTTTAGGTTATGGTATGTTTAAATTTATAAGAAAAAAAATTTCTCATGAGAAAATTATGACTATTCATGGTTACTGAGGTGAGCAGAATCATGAATCAGCTAAAACACTAGATGATAATGTTATTGTTGTTTCGTTTGAGTAGACATTGTATGGTAGCTTTGCAGGAAATTTATCTTCCTAATTACATTTGCTCTGAGCTGATGTTTAAATTAGTCGGTGTTCCCTGGGTACCCACCGGTGTTGCAACCAAGCAGAAGGCTGCAGGTCAGAAAGGGGGCAACCAATTGAAGATATCAGTGTGGCCACAAATAATCCACAAAGTGGATAACAAGCATGCAGGCTATCGATTGATGCCTACAATATTCTAATAGCTACATTGACAATTGCCCCATTTTGTTTGTGCAGGATGGTGAGTTTTTATTCTCAGAGTGCAATATGAGTTAGAATGACCACCTTTCCTTAGAGTGAAAATATGAAATTCGATTTTTCCCAAAAGGCACATTCCAACTTCCACTTCATCCAAGTCAGTCAGCAACTGCCCATCGAATGCCCACTCTGATTTTCTCCACTTTGATGCGTGCTGGGGGAGACTTTACCATGTGAAAAATGGTGTTTGTCCTTAGGAAGCCTTACTTAATTTGTTCAGGGAAATGAGGTTTGTTTAAGGAGACACAGTGCCTCACATCAGATAATCTGTCATTGTGAGTGAATGGACAAGAGCAGGAGTGTTTTAGGAGCACAGAGTAGGGAAGACTCATGTTACAGGGTAGGGCAGTTAGCAAAGGCACAACGAAAGGGATGGAGACTTTGAGGCCAGTCTATTGAAGTGATCTCCATGAAAGTTAGGACCTCCTTGTCTCTGTTGTGGCCCCCAATGTCTGATGTGGCCTCTGCATGAGCAGATATTTATCAGATACATGATATGTAGGGAGTTTTATTTCGTGCCTCCTATTTAATTAATTTATTTATTTTGCAAATTATAAGTGATACATGCCCATTGCAAAACCACCAAAGATTATAGATTAAAGTAGGAAAAGTGTGTAAAATCCTTGAGGTAGCTGTGTCGTGTCCTTGAAGGATATAGCTGCTGGTAAGTTTGATATTTATTCCACAGTTATTCATGTGTACATCCACTCCCACATCCTCACAGCTATACTATTCTGTTGCATGCTTTTGTCACATATTCTCGCATCTCAGCATACAGTTTTATTTCATTCTTTAAAAGCCGTGACATATGACATCCTTATTGTATAGATGCACCCAGAACTTATTTGTTCACCATCTTATAGATGGGCCACTGGACTTTACTGGGGAGTGCTGCACCACGTCTTTGTCGTGATAAAAAGGCTTCTATAATTATGGTGTGTGGGCTCTAGAACATGCGCACTCAGGTACCTTGAGGCATGTGGGGTCTTAGTTCCCCAACCAGGGATTGAAGCTATGTCTCCTGCATTGGAAAGCTAATTCTTAACCACTGGGCCACCAGGGAGGTCCCGCACTGGGCTCTTTAAAAGGGAGGCAGTTAGAAAGGTGGCGAGGAGTAAGAGAAGACTAGAAACACCAGTGATGGGGAGAAGTTAAGAAGAACTCTTCTTCTGGGAAGGGAAAAAAAGAAAAGAAAAATATGAGGGGAAAGTCATTGGTGAAAAATTCTACATCTATGATAAAAGCCATAGCTTTCTTAAAGATAAAATAACTTAGAGTGTGAAAAGCCAGATTATAGCTTGAAGAAAATATAGGAGGATATTCCTATGACTTCAAAGTAGGGAAGGATTTCCTAAGTCTCAAAAAGTGCTACAAATAAAGGAAAGGATAGATGAATTTGACTATATTAAATTTGTTTACAGTCCTTCTCACTAAAAGATACCATAAAGATTGAAGAGTAAGGCACAAATGGGGAGAAGAATTTGCATTACACATAACTGACAAAGGATTAGTATCTAATATATTTGAAAACTGATCTAATCATAAAAAGAAGCAAAGAAAAGGTAGAATAATGCACGAAAGATAAAAAACAGATGTTTCATAGAAAATACATTTGAATAGCTTATAAACATATGAAAAGATACTCAATCTCATTAGTAAGTGAGGGAATGCAAAATAAAATATCACCAAGATATTGTTTCGGACTCACCCAATTGATATGCATTTAAAATTCAAACAACAAAGTGACAATGTGGGCATGGAGGATTGGGAACTTTCATCCACTGCTAGTTAGGAGTATAAATTATTACCACCACCAGGGAAAAGGATTTGGGGTTGTCTTGTGTGTTCATTGTATTATGCTGCACAACATACCACACAATTGAGTGACTTAAAATAACATTTATTGTTCACAGTTTCTCTGGGTCAGAAATCCTGGAATGGCCTTGCTGGGTTCTCTGTCTCAGGGCTTCACACAAGGCTGTAATCAAAGTATTGGCCTAGGCTCTGATCTCATCTCAAGGCTTGACGAGAGAAAAATCCACTTCCAAGCTCAGCTGCATAGTTGTTGGCAGGATTTGGTTCCTTATGTATTTTTGGACTAGGGGGCCTTGGCTACTTGCTGTCCACTGCTGAGAGGCCTCTATCAGATCTTTGCCAACATAAGGCCTCTCACAACATGTCAGCTATAGCTTCATCAGAGTGACAGTGAGAATGAATGACAGAAGCCACAGTCTTTTCTTAAAAGAGCTTTATTGAGTTATAATAATTTGCCCATTTATAGTATTTAGCTTAGTGATTTTTATATTCACACATTTGTGCAAACAATGCTACCATCTAATTTAAAAATATTTCCATGGCCTTAAAAAATCTCATCATAAACACAACCAACTGATCTTTGACAAAGGAGCAAAGATAATACAGTGAGGCAAAGAGGGTCTTTTCAATGAATAGTGCTGGAACAACTGGACATTCACATACGAAAAAAAATTCATTTAGACATAGACTTTACATGCTTCAAAAAATGAACTCAAAATGGATCAGAGCTAGATGTAAAATGAGAAACTATAAAACTCCTGGGAGATAAACCTAGGTAATCTTGGGTATGGTGATGACTTTGTAGATACAGCACCCAAGGCACAATCCATGGAAAAAATGGTTGATAAGTTGAACTTCATTAAAATTTAAAACCTCTCTCCTCTATAAAAGATAATTTCAGGCTGGGAGAGAATATTTGCAAAAATATCTGATAAGAAACTGTTATCCAAAATTTACAAAGAACTCTTAAAACTCAACAATAACAAAACAAACAACCTGATTTAAAAATAGGCCAAAGACCTTAAAAGACACCTCACCAAAGAAGATATACAGATGGGAAATAAGCATCTGAAGAGATACTGTACATCATATGCATCAGGAAATGCAAATTAAAGCAACCATGATATAATGTTACCCCTATTTAAAAAATGGTCAAGATCCAGAGCATTGACAAAACCAAGTACTGATGAGGAAATGGACCAACAAGAACTCTCATTCATTGCTGATGAGAATACCAATTTGATGATTTATTATAAAACTATACATATTCTTAACATATAAACCAGTGATTTTTTTCCCCTTGGTATTTATCCAAAGAAGTTGAAAACACATCCACACAAAAACATGCACATGGTCATTTATTCTTACTTTATTTCTGATTGCCAAAACTTGGAAGCGACAAAGATACCCTTCAGTACGTGAATGGATAAACTCTGGCACATCCAGGTAATGGAATATTATTCAGTACTAAAAAGTAATGAGCTATTAAGCCATAAAAAGACAAAGAGGAACCTTCAGTGCACGTTGCCAAGTGAAAGAATTTAGTTAGAAAGGCTACAAACTCTATGATTCCAAGAATATGACATTCTGGAAAAGACAAAACTAGGGAGACAGTAAAAAGATCAGCCAGGGCCTTGGGGGAAGGACAGGGAAGGAGGGATCAATAGATGGAACACAGGATTTTTAGGATGATGAAAATACTCTGTATAATACTATAATGATGAATATATGTCATTATACATGTATCCAAACCATAGAATATACAACAGCGTGAGTAAACCATAATGAACCATGAACTCAGAACTGTTTTCCATAGCAGCTGTACCATTTTTACATTCCCACCAGCAATGTATGAAGGTTGCAATGTTTCCATGTCCTTATCCACTTATTATTACCTGTTATTATTATGTTACTGTCTTTTTAATTATAGCCATCCTCGTGGATATAGGTTTTGATTTGCATTTCCTTAATAATTGACAGTATTAGTCTTTATTGGCCATTTGCTATCTTATTTGGAAAAATATCTATTTAGATCTATTGACTGCTTTAAAATTATGTTATTTATGTTGCTTTATAATAGTTATTTGTATGTTATGAATGTAAATCTCTTGTCAGATATATTATTTGCAAGTATTTTCTCCCATTTTGGGGGTTGTTTTTTCACCTTCTTGATGGTGTCCATTTTTTAAAAAATTGTTATTTTTTATTAAAGTAAAATCATTTTACAGTATTATATTAGTTTCAGATGTACAGCAGAGTGCCTCAATATTTTATAGATTATACTCCATTTAAAGTTTTTACAAAATAATGGTTATAATTCCTTGTGCTTTACAATATGTCCTTATTATTTATCTATTTTATACATAGCAGTTTGCATTTCTTATTCCCATATCCTTATTTTGTCTCTCCCTTCTTCCATCTCTCTATTGGTAACCACGAGTTTATTTTCTGTATTGGTGAGTCTGTTTCTGTTTTGTCTGTTTTATACATTCATTTTATTTTTTAGATTCCACATAGAAGTGATAATATACAGTATTTGTCTTTTCTCTGACTTATTTCATTATGCATGATAGTCTCTAGGTCCATCCATGTGGTTGCAAATGGCAGAATTTCAGATGACATGGTATTTTAACATAGAAAACACTAAAGTCTCCACCATAAAACTATTAAAACCAATAATTCATTAAAGTTTCAGGATATAAGGTTGATATACAGAAATCTATTGCTTTTCTATACACTAGTAATGAACTATCAGAAAGAGAAAGCAAAAAAAAAAAATCCTGTTTAAAACCTCATCAAAAAGAATAAAATATCTATGAATAAACATAACTAAGGAAGTGAATAACCTATATTCTGAAAACTATGAAACACTGATAAAGGATTGAAGATGATACCAAAGCACAGAAAGATATCCCTTGTTGTTAGGTTGGAAGACTTAATGTTGTTAGAATGGCCCTACTACCCAAAGAAATGTACAAATTTATTGCAATCTCTGTCAAAATACCCATGACATTTTTTACAGAACAAGAACAAATAATCCTGAAATTTATATGGAATCACAAAAGGCCCTCAAAGCAATAGTGAGGTAGAAAGAACAAAGCTGGAGATATCAGTGCTTCCTGACTTCAGATTATACTACAAAGATACAGTAGTAAAAATAGTATGATGCTGTCCCCAAAACAGAAACATAGATCAATGGAATAGAATAGAGAGCCCATAAGCCCACATACCTGTGTTCAATTAATCTACAACAAAGGAAGCGACAATATACAGTGGAGACAGTCTATTCACTGAGCGGCACTGGGAAAACTGGAGAGTCCCACAGGAAAGAATGAAATGAGAACATTTCCTCACGGCATACGCAAAAAGTAAACTCAAAGTGGATTACAATTTTAAATGTAAAACTTAAAACAATAAAACTCTAGAAGAGAGCATAGGCAGAACACTATGACTTAACAACACTTACATATATATATATATATATATATATATATATATATATATATATATATTTGGATCTATCTCCTAAAGCAGAGGAAATAAAATAAAAAATAAACAAATGGGACGTAATAAAACTTAAAAGTTTTTACACAGCAAAAGAAACTATCAACAAAATGAAAAGACAACCTACTGAATAGGAGGAAGCATTTGCAAATGATATGAGCAATAAGGGAAAAATATAAACAGCTCATACACCTTAATATAAAAAGATAGCATTATTAAAATAGAAGACCTGAATAGATATTTTTCCAAAGAAGATATACAGATAACCAACAGGCATATGAAAAGATCAACATCACTGATCATGAGATTAAATGTCACCTCACACCTGTCAGAATGTCTATCATCAAAAAATCTACAAATAAAAAATGTTGCCAAGTATGTGAAGAATACTCTGTTGTGAGGAATTCTCATACACTCTTGGTGCAGCCACTATGGAAAACAATATGGAGGCTCCTCAAAAAACTGAAAATAGAACTATTGCGTGATCCAACAATTCCACTGCTGGATATTATATCTGAAAAAAGCAAAAAACAAAATCGCTAATTCAAAAAGATACATGCACCCTCATGTTTATAGCTGCTGCTGCTGCTGCTAAGTTGCTTCAGTCGTGTCCGACTCTGTGCTACCCCATAGACGGCAGCCCACCAAGCTCCTCCGTCCACAGGATTTTCCAGGCAAGAGTACTGGAGTGGGTTGCCATTGCCTTCTCCACTTTAATGGTCTGCTGCTGCTGCTGCTGCTAAGTCGCTTCAGCCGTGTCCAACTCTGTGCGACCCCATAGACGGCAGCCCACCAGGCTCCCCCGTCCCTGGGATTCCCCAGGCAAGAACACTGGAGTGGGTTGCCATTTCCTTCTCCAATGCATGAAAGTGAAAAGTGAAAGTGAAGTCTCTCAGTCGTGTCCGACTCTTAGTGACCCCATGGACTGCAGCCTACCAGGCTCCTCCGTCCATGGATTTTCCAGCAGTATGACTCAAATACCATAGTTAAGATGTGCAAGCAACCCAAGTGTCCAGAAATAAATGAAAGTAAAAGAGATGTGGTACACTTATACAATGAAATACTACTCAGCCACAAAGATGGTTGATGGTGTCCTTTTATGCACAAAAATTTTAAGTGAAGTCCAGTTTGTTTTTATTTTGTATCTTGTGCTTTTCATGTCATACCTAATAAAATAATAAAATATTGCCTATTCCAATGTCACTGAGAAGTAGCCTACTGCTTGTGGTAAAGGTGAGCCTGCATTTTCCCAGTAAACCAGCTCTTTGTGTCCTCCTAAATATGAATCATGTATGGATGTGAGAGCTGGACTATAAAGAAAGCTGAGCACTGAAGAATTGATGCTTTTGAACTGTGGTGTTGGAGAAGACTCTTGAGAGTCCCTTGGACTGCAAGGAGATCCTAAAGGAAATCAGTCCTGAATATTCATTGTAAGGACTGATGCTGAAGCTGAAACTACAATACTTTGGCCACCTGATGCAAAGAACTGACTCATTTGAAAAGACCCTGATGCTGGGAAAGATTGAAGGCAGGAGGAGAAGGGGATGACAGAGGATGAGATGGTTGGATGGCATCACCGACTCAATGGATGTGAGTTTGAGTAAGCTTCGGGAGTTGGTGATGGACAGGGAAGCCTGGCGTGCTGCAGTCCATGGGGTCGCAAAGAGTCAGACACAACTGAGCAACTGAACTGACCTGAAATATGAATCCTAAAGAAAATCATTTTATGAGTGCACATCAAGAATATTCAGACCAGAATAACACATAGTATTAAAAAACAGGAATGAAACTTTTGTTTATTAACAATAGAAAGGATGAATAAATTTTGCTAGTCATTCAATGAGCATGAAAATGAATGAGCTATAGATGCACACTTCAACACAGTAAGTATCTGAAATATTGTATATTTTGTGAAAAAAAAGCAAGACAGTAGAATATACCTGCTGTTTTTATAGGAAGTTCCATGTGAAGCACAATTAAGCAGAATTTTTTTAGGAGTAAATGTATATATGTATAGAAAAGCTTTAAGAAGAGAACAGTATGAATGCAAAATCCAGAATATTGGTTGCCTTTGGAAGAGAGAAAAGGGGTTTGATAAAAAGAAATATACATGAGCTTTCTAAGGCTCTATTTCTTATCAATATAGTTGGTACTTAGATGATTCTTTTGTTATTTTATTGTTGTTGTTCGGTTGCTCGGTCATGTCCGACTCTTTGCGACCCCGTGGACTGCAGCACTCCAGGCTTCCCTGTCCTCCTCCTGGAGCTTGCTCAAACTCATGTCCATCGAGTCAGGGATGCCATCCAACCATCTCACCCTTTGTCATCTCCTTCTCCTCCTGCCTCAGTCTTTCCCAGCATCAGTATCTTTTCCAATGAGTCAGTTCTTCACATCAGGTGGCCAAAGTATTGGAGTTCAGCTTCAGCATCAGTCCTTACAATGAATATTCAGGACTGATTTCCTTTAGGATGGACTGGTTGGATCTCCTTGCAGTCCAAGGGACTCTCAAGAGTCTTCTCCAACACCACAGTTCAAAAGCATCAATTCTTCAGTGCTCAGCTTTCTTTATAGTCTAACTCTCACATCCATACATGATTACTGGAAAAACCACAGCTTTGACTAGATGGACTTTTGTTGGCAAAAATGATGTCTCTGCTTTTTAATACCCTGTCTTTGTTAGTCATAGCTTTTCTCCCAAGGAGCAAGCGTCTTTCAATTCCATGGCTGCAGTCACTATCTCCTGTGATTTTGGAGCCCAATACTTACTTTATTAACTTTTATACATATATTACATATCTCTGTATTATCTTTCTTTGAACCATTCTTAAACACTCACGTCTTAATAATAAAAATGAACAATTTTCTGAAATAGATAATAACATTGTTGAAATGCCTAAGACCTTATTCTCTAACTTCCTACTGAGCTGAATCTTTTATTTCATAGACACTGCAGGTCTTAGTTGGAAACTTTCAGCAACAGAAATGGTGTCTAAATCCACCGTCATGGAAGCTGGTGTTAAATTTCTTAAAAGCATGACTCCTCCCAAGTCCTTAATGTGTTGAATTGAAAACTGTTTCCTAGTGACTTTTGCTACTGGTACTAGTGCTGCCCAAATACGTCAGGTACAGCTTTTTAATCTCTCATTTAATTAGACCTATCCCTGGTTATTCAAAAATATCCACATATATCTTTCCTTTGACACTCTAGCCTTCTGTACCAAATTTCCTTGGTAAGCATGCTCCATTTCTTGAAGGCCAGACTAGATAAGGAATGACTGGAGCCATTTTTATCCAAGGTCTTTTTTTTCCAAAGCTTCCTGGTTGTTTCTCAGAAAAGCTCATTGTCTATTTGGGAGAAGTGAGTTGAACATAGGAAATGAATTTAACTGTCAAAGTCTGTGAACAGACAAAACATACTAAAAGAATTTAAAAGATAATTCTCAGGAGAAGACTCAGTTATGTTTAAAAGAAGGATAAAACATTTTATTATTTGATTAGTTGTGTCACAGTTTAAAATTTTAATCTGACTTCATCCATTGAATAACAAGGCTGCAAACTAAAAAGAAATATACAATTGCAATTGAATTTAGCTTTGATTTTACAGAGTAAGACTTGCCCCTTAGAATTCATGAAATATATTAACATACTCTAAACATCAATATTAATAACATCAGCAGTCCCCAACTTTTTTGGTACCAGGGACTGGTTTCATGGAAGAAAAATTTTCCACGCACCAGGGGTGGATGTGGGGGTAGGTAGTAATGGTTTTGGTTTTACCCACTGTTCACCTCCTATTATCCAGCCTGGTACCTGACAGGCCACGGACCGGTAGTGATCTATGGCTCAGAGGTTGGGGGATCCCTGAACAACATGATGAGCGAGAGATCTCTTATGTCAGCCTTTAAAAATAGTGGTCCCTTCCCTTCCTCTGGGACAGGGATCTGCCTAGAATTTATTCATCATGTATGAATGGACATTTTTGAAACACCGCTGTGTTTTTTAATTAAATCCCAAGGGAAAAGATACCCAGATTCTTTTTTTATCACTTACTAGCTGTCATGTTGCTCCTTGCTTTCCCATCTGTATGTTGGTGATAAGAATTATACCTGCTTCATAGGGTGGTAGTCAGGACAGGATGTGGTGATGTCTTTGAAGAGCTTAGCCCTGGTCCTGGCACATGTTAAACTTTCAATAAACACAGAGCTAGCTTTGCTGTAATGTACCTCACTATGTCCAAGGAATTCTACAGTTCCACAGCCCCAGGTGTCTTCTTGCGTATTCTTGGGGATTTCTCTTCTGGAGGATGTCTCCCTTTGCAGACCGGACTCAGGTATTTGAGGTGGTCCTAGCATTCCACCATCCTGGACACTGAAAGGGGAGCACTGAGTTCCAAGAATTCTATTCAGTTTGCCTGGCAAAATAATAATAATAATTTGGAAAACTTGAAAACTGGAGGATTTCACATAAACATCTACAAATCCTAGTCTCTTTAAGAACTATACTGTCCACCAGCTCTGGGACTGTGGGTCCTGTCCTCAATGCATCATTGGCTAGAGCTGAACAATGTCTTTTTTATTTGACAAAAAGAATGCTTTTTCCGGGCTTCCCAGGTGGCAATGGTGGTAAAGAACACATCCGCCAATGCAGGAGATGTAAGAGATGTGAGTTCGGTCCCTGGGTCAGGAAGATCCCTTGCAGGAGGACATGGCAACCCACTCCAGTATTCTTGCCTGGAGAATCCCATGGACAGAGGAGACTGGTGGTCTACAGTCCATAGGGTCGAAAAAAGTCAGACACGACTGAAGCGACTTAGCACCCACACCATGCTTTCTCCAGTTCCCAATCATCTCCTGTGTGGTCCCTTCTCTCGTAGCCACACATTCAGTCCCTGCACTCAATGAGTTTTCAATCTTTCCTCTTCCTAACTGAAAAGGACTTTCTTTATTGAGAACATGAGTTTGGGTTTTGCTATGTCAAAAAGGCAGAGAAGGCAATGGCACCCCACTCCAGTACTCTTGCCTGGAAAATCCCATGGATGGAGGAGCCTGGAAGGCTCCAGTCCATGGGATCGCTAAGAGTTGGGCACAACTGAGCGACTTCACTTTCACTTTTCACTTTCATACATTGGAGAAGGAAATGGCAACCCATTCCAGTGTTCTTGCCTGGAGAATCCCAGGGATGGCGGAGCCTGGTGGGCTGCCATTTATGGGGTCGCACAGAGTCGGACACGACTGAAGTGACTTAGCAGCAAGTGAAAAAGGAACATTGTCTGCCATTCCAGTAAACAAAGAATGTTGCCAGTCATTCCATATCTACAAGGATCAAGTCATCAACCACTGTGGCTGCCTCCCCAGCTCCATGGTACACCCTAAGGGGAATACAGGTTGGAGGAAAACAGGAAGCATTCTGTGCTTTGGATACTGGCTTTAGATATTGAAGATGTATATCAAAGGAACAATTTCAACAAGCCCAGAGTCTTGCATCTCCCCATACACAGAAAAGCACTAAAATCATTAATTTGAGATGTCTAATTTTTTTGACTATCAGTAATACTTTGATATTTGACTACATGTTTTTTTTTTTTTTTTCAACAACAAAAAAAGAAATCTATATCTGGTTCTTCCCTTAGGTCTTCAGAGAAGTTCCTCAGAGCTATCTGAGGGACTGTCTCCAGGGTTTTATGAAAAGGTGAAAGGCTTAGTCACTCAGTGTGCCCTACTCTTTGGGCCACTATGGACTGTAGCCCGCCAGACTCCTCTGTCCATGGGATTCTCCAGGCAAGATTCTGGAGTGGGTTGCCATGCCCTCCTCCAGGCAATCTTCCTGACCCACAGTTTGAACCCAGGTCTCCTGCAGCACAGGTGATTCTTTACCGTTTAAGCCAGTAGGAAAGTCTAGGGCTGGCTTCCTTCCAGGGCTATAGTCCTCAGTCATGTCCCCAAACTTGCACTTTTTAGGTTGTGTGTTTTTCTTCCATCAACAACTATCATAGATTTTGGGTTTTGATTTTTCAGTTGATTTTGAATTTTTTCTTGCTTGTCAGAGAAACCTTTTTTTTTTTCTGCAGCAGGTTTCTTTTTGTACTCTCCAAGAACAGCTTGCTGGCTTGCAAAAATGAAGAAGCAGGGCTCTTTGAGGAGCTGTCAGAAAGAGCAGATGCAGCCCCAGCATGGTGCTCCTGATCCCCGCAAGTGGCACATAACACTTTATTTGTAAAGAGAAGGACAGAGAACTTCTCTTCTCCCCATGTTTTGATTCGCATTTTATTAGGCACCCAGTAGGATGGTTTGCAAATCGCCATCTTCACTCACGTATTTCTCTATCAACCCCGAACCTACCAGAGGGCAAAACACAGGCATGCAAAAAGCAGAATGGTGCTAAAAGGAATCAGAAGAATGCAGCTCACAATTGTGACATTCTATTCTTCTCTAAAAAGTGCCTTTTGTTTATAAGACTTCTGAGAGAAATGAGTGGTTTCTGCCCAGCTAAGTACAGGTGGTACAAGGTTAAGCAGAGGAAGGCTATTGTAGGGGAAAGAGGCAGAGGCTGAGGTTCTAGATTTAGCACCTCCACTTGCTGGCTGCGTGTTTTGGCATAAATAACTTCATGCCTAACCCTCAATTTCCCAACAATTTTTTCCATAGAGTTGGCCTGGATGCAGGGAATCAATGCAAGCAACTTATCTGGCCATCGCCATATGGTCTCCTTCATCTTTTCTGATGATGATCACCCTTTCCTTATCTAGGACTTCCCATATTAAATTTGGCCTCCATAAGCACTAGGAGGACTGTACCTTCCAAAGAAGAGCTTTGCTTTACTCAGCTGTTATATTATTTTAATCACTGTAGAGAAGTCTTGCTGTTTGAATAAGAAAAATTATGATTCCGCCCCCCTCCCCCGAATTTTATTAACTGGGAAACTACAGCATGAAATTCTGATTACCTTCAACTGGGAAATGTGTCCTAGGAAATCTTTTGAAACATGGAAGAAAGCACAGATTGTGTTTGGTTTATCTTTTTTTATATAAATTGATTAATTTAACTGGAGGCTAATTACTTTACATTATTGTGGTTTTTGCCATACATCAGCGTGAATCAGTGATAGGTATCCATGTGTCCACCACCCCCATCCTGAGCTCATCTCCCTCCCCACCCCATCCCTCTAGGTTGTCCCAGAGCACTAACTGTGTGTGCCCTGCTTCATGCATCAAACTCACACTGGTCATCCATTTTTCATACGGTAATGTATATGTTTCAATGCTATAGTCTATGTATGGTGTAGGCATCCTTTGGTGTCAGGACTTCTTGGTAACTGGCCGTTCTGTAAGTGGTTCAGCATGTCTTCAGTACAATTTGGATTTAAAGTAAAGCTGTCAGCCATTACTGAGGCAATTGGGAGGTAGAATCAAAGTTTGGGGTCAATGCTAACTTCTTGTCTTTCTAAGTATATTAGAAGTTTTATTTTCATAGATACATGGCAATTGTATTTGCTCTAGCTCTTTTGTTTCTTCAGGATTTGGAGAAGGGATTGGACTCTTGAGTTGAGTTGCTCCTAATCTTTCTCAGGCTAGATGCTTAAGGTTAGAGCTTCCAAGGTGCTTAGGAGGTTAAAGTTAGTGATCTCTCAGAGTCTCTTCCAAGCCTGGGCTCAGTGAGGTGCCACAAGATTCACTCTCTGGACTGGCAGACTCCATATCTCTTTATCTATGTTTTTCTTATACCTCTTACCATGAAGCAAAGACCATCTCCTGTAGTGATTTCCTCTATTATAATCCCTTAATGCCATTGAAGGGCTTCATTTCATCACTTAAACCATTTCACTGTAATTATCTGTTTATCTGTAATTATCAGTAGGCATTGGTTGCGAATTTCCTGATGACAAATACCAGGTCTCATTCATCTATTTATTCCTGGACTTCAGATAATGGGCAAGTATTTTGTTGGGGGTACAAACAGTACTGTGTTGAATGAAATTGAATAAATGAATATGGCCCCTGATGCAGGCAAAGCTGTGGCCCATGTTTTTCTTGGTCTCATGTATGTACCCTCAACATAGGAAAGTTTAGCCAAACAGGGAAAGGTTTGGGGGAGAAAAAAAGACCCATCCATGTTCCAGCTCTTTAACTCAGCTTTACCACTTGGAGAGGGATGGTGGGAGGTAGAGTAGGACATGGTCAAGGGAATCAGAGAAAAATAGTGGGAGGGATTTCTGAATCAAGCCACTCCGAAGCTTATTTCAACTCCAAAATTCTCAGTTACATGATATAATAAAGGCATTTATGAATTGTGCTTTATACTGAAACATATTAATTGAGAGAGCTCATTGAAGTATACTGGTCTATGACTGGAAATAATGAGTAGACCGCTTGGATGGGGGTTTGAGACTGTGAGAGGTGAGGATGATGAGGGTCTGATGTTGGCTTGTTGAGGTGATACCAAATTCTTGAGGGTCTTGAATACTAGACTGAGGCAGAAATATGTGGATAGACATCAGTGCTCTTGCTTGCTAATAGGGAAAGGGATCCTAACATTTTACAAAGACAAAGAATGAGACTGGCCACTAAAACTCAGACTCAGAAATCATATAATGAGCTTTGGGAAGACCCTCATCTTAGTTTTCAGTTTCTCTTTTCCCCAAAAGGAAAACCCACTGGGGCCAATTAATACCTCCCCAAGCCTTTATTTTGCCAGATATCATCTTTATACCAGGCTTCTAGAACTGTTCTCATAAAGTTTAAAAGTTGATGTGTATAAGTTTATGTGTTTCCTTGTAAAATGCATTTGCTATATTGCTTCTGCTTGAAATAAAATGTGTTTTCAAAGTTATAAATATGAAGTTTAGAAGAGAGCATATTTCTTGATAGAAATTTATTTCCTGTGACACAGTTTGAAGTTTATTTTCCATTTTTTCTTTATCTCTGTTTCTTCACAATGGTGTTTGTTTTTTGCCATTATGCAAAATTTGCAGCCAGCTTCTCTGTAGTGTTTGTGTATTACTCTTTAATCAGATGAGAAAATCACTCTAAACTTCATCTGAAAATGCCCATAGTAAGTATATTTTTAAAAAATTCAAGTAACTCTATATAAGGAACTAAACCTCTGTAAGTATGAACCCTGTATCCATAGTAAATGCAAACTATGTGCAGATAATGCATAGTACAGGTTCACACGTATTTCCAAGCTAAAAGTCTATTTACACTTTCAGGTTATATTACTTAACAATAAGGAATACCTTGTACTTTGTGATACATTTCAAAACACACTATTTCTTTCCACTGTACATCATTGGTTTTGGAACCAGTGTAACTTCTAAGCACTTGCCACCACAGTTCAGTTCAGTTGCTCAGTCATATCCGACTCTTTGTGACCCCATGGACTGCAGCACACCAGGCTTTCCTGTCCATCACCAACTCCCGGAGCTTACTCAAACTCATGTCCATCGAGTCAATGATGCCATCCAACCATCTCATCCTCTGACATCTCCTTCTCCTCCTGCATTCAATCTTTCCCAGCATCAGGGTCTTTTCAAATGAGTCAGTTCTTCACATCAAGTGGCCAAAGTATTGGAGCTTCAGCTTTAGCATCAGTCCTTCCAATGAATATTTAGGACTGATTTCCTGGTTGTCTCTCCTGGCTGTCCAAGGGACTCTCAAGAGTCTTCTCCAACACCACAGTTCAAAAGCATGAATTCTTCGGCACTCAGCTTTCTTTATAGTCCAACTCTTATATCCATATATGACTACTGGAAAAACCATAGCTTTGACTAGATGGACCTTTGACCACCACAGATACTGCTTAAAAACAGTATCCCTCTGCCATACATTAGAGCACTGTAGCTCTGGGTGCCCCCCTAAAGAGGCTGTTGACCTTGGGAGGACTTGGGCTGACGATCTGAGCATTAGGTTTAGTTGACCAGTTGCAGTTTTGTTTTCAGGATCAAAATCAGTGATCAAAATTCAGTTTTCTGAGTCTTTCTGTTTTCTTGTTAATATTAATACTTTCAAACTGTGGTACTGGAGAAGAATGAAGAAAGCAGTTGCTCAGTTGTGTCCGATTCTTTGTGACCCCATGGATGATATGGTCCATGGAGATCTCCAGGCCAGAATACTGGAGTGGGTAGTTGTTCCCTTCTCCAGGGATCTTCCAACCCAGGGATTGAACGAGGTCTCCCGTATTGCAGGCAGATTCTTTACCAGCTGAGCCAAAAGGGAAGCCCAAGAATACTGGAGTGGGTAGCCTATCTCTTCTCCAGGGGATCTTCCCAGCCCAGAAATCGAACCAGGGTCTCCTGCATTGCAGATTCTTTACCAACTGAACTATCAGGGAAGCCATGTATGAAAACACTAGTTGTTTTTTAAAGGGAGGAGGGAGGAACTACTGGGTCCAATGAACAGGGTTTTCAATAAAAAAAATTCTGATCAGGATGTATATATGGAAAGGTATTTCACGATTTATTTGATTCAATCATGTAGTCATTGATAATGACACACAATGAGAGATTAATTTGTTTCAAGAACTGAGCCATCTCTAGCAGAGCCCCAGAATCTTAAATTGGCTAGCAATCAAATTCCCAATTAGACTAGAGTATGTGGGTGCTCTCAAAGAGGGAAATGTTGGAACCAGAAATCAACAGAAATGTTAGATAAAATGATGCCACGGTGGATAAGTTTTCCTTGTCTACGACATTATTTTCCAGCTGGGTGATCATGTAAAACAAATGTGTTTAAAAAACAAAAGTTTAATGGTGAGTGAGAGTCTTTCTCCTATTCCTACATATTATGCTAACTTTGTTTAACCTGGTAAGGTTCTAATGCATTAGTAGATTTTTATTTGATTTAATACAGCATTCCTTAAGGTATGTTTCATAGAGTTCTACTCCTGCAAAATAGAAAATCATAGTGTGGGAAGTTCGGTGAATTTTTATAGACCCTCCTTAGAGGATTATCTGCATACTAAAGGCTCTGAGAATTCCTGCAGTAAAAAGGCTTGTTTAACTGACCCATATTTTTCCTAATTTACTTGATCACATTTTATGCCAGTTGTGGTTATGCCTTTTTCACTCTCCCTCTATAAGAGAGTTAACACTGACACAGAAACAGACAGGCAGCAGGCACCATGGTGGCTCTGATGCCAAGAGAGCTGACAACAGGGCACCGGGAGAGCAAGAGTCTGATTTTCCCCAGCTCATGGCTTCTTCTATGTACCGTGATACCAGTGAAGAGGCAAGGCAATACGGATATGTATCTACATGATTTATTATCTATAATGATCCACTCAGACTTAATAGGAAAAGAAATGAGTTTGTAGTACATGAGACGTTTTCACACATATAAGATTTACAAATTCATTAAAAAAAAAAAAAAAGCAAGCACTTTCCTTGCCCTGTTCCCTTTCTTTGCTCTATCTGGCTTCCTACCCAGTATCTGTTTTGATCTATCAACAATGCCGTCTAGGGACTTTCCTGGTAGGCCAATACCTAAGACTCTGTGCTCCCAATGCAGAAGGCCCAGATTTGATCCCTGGTCAGGGAAGTAGATGCCGCATGCCTCAACTAAGAGTTCACATGATGCAACTAAAGACCTCGAGTGCTGCAACTAAGACCCGGTGCAAGCAAATAAAGTAATTAATTAAAATATTTGAAAAAACAAATAAAAAACCAGTGCCATCTTTCATAATGTCTCACAAGGCTACTGGCAGGGACTCACTGAGATCAACTTATTTCTACGCTTGATTACATACACACACACATACTCTATTCATTAGCATCTTTTAACCTGATACTAACAATAACAGAGCCCCTATGGAACATTATTCTACTAACAGAAGTATCATCTACAACTGTTTATTACACACATTGGTATGAAAGTCCTTTAGGCACAGGTAAGTGCCCCCTGTGGTTCCGGTCCTCAGGCAATTAACCATCCAGTTGAAGAGACAGACACCCACATCGAAAGGAAGTGGCAGCCATCTTGCTAGGATGTTTGGGGTCCAATCGGGTGTTGAGTGTTGAGTTAATAAGGAGAAGACTTTCAAGTGGAAGTGATACCTCAACCAGAGCTAGAAAGGAGGGATTCTTAATGACAGGGCTTCATAATGACAGAATGTCAGAGCTGATGGCTTCCATAATCACCACTGTGGCAATGCATTTTCCCATCTCCCTCTCTGGGAAGATCCCTGGACCCACAGTGCAATAGAGTCTTGACAATAAATCCCTCCATTTAAAAGGATCATAGAGTTGTGCTCCCCCTTTTCTCAGTGGTAACAGTCTAGTGGCAGAGACAACACAGCAAATGTGAGGAGTTATGACAAGGCAAGGTAACAGGCATTATGGAGTGCAGATGGGCAACCAGCTCAAATGGAGAGTTAGGGGCTCGAAAAAGAAAGAGCTCAGAATTGAAGGAGGAGAAGAGCTCTGCTGACCTGCTTTGCAAAGCACAGAGGACACCTGTGCAAAGGAAGAGAGGGATGAGATTTGTCGCCCTGCTCGGGGATCCAAATGAGGGGGCTAACATTCATTGGTCAGGGGGTGGGAAGTCCTAGGTTCCACTTGCGTGTGGCCAGGTGCTGTTTGTATAACACTGGTCTTCTGTCTTTTGGCCTGGGGTTCTCCATCTGTATGCAGGGAGGATTAGCCTCTGAGGTATCTTCTTATTCTAAGCTGTGTATGATCTTTTCAGTAGAGTGTTTAATAAGTTATGGCTTCTCTTTGCCTCGCTCCTCTTCCTGCTCTGCTTTTGTCAGAAAGCCTTTCCTTGAACAGGGTTGGTTGACTCGTTGCATTCATGGAGGGGAGTTTTCCACTTCACCACGTTAGGAAAAGTCCACTGTTCTCTAGAGCTCTTGACCTTTGTGTTAGAATAGAACAAAGCGCTATTTCAAAGTCAAACTGGAGTGATTAGTATTCAGACCTTTTGCCTCTTCCATGCTGTGTGGTCTTTTTCATATTTGTATGACTATTCTGTTTTCATTGGACAAAACACAATGAATTTAATGAACTCTTTATTAAATTCCATTTTGTATAACTGGAAAGAATTCTCCCTCCTCTCCAGTTTATGGGCTTGTACATATTACTAAATACTTGGGCTTTTAAAATATGTTTTGTGGCTATTTGCTGTTTTATTATGACCTAACTTGGTATGAATATTTTTGAGAAATTGAAAAATTGAGAAAGTAGAAAATATAATTCAAATGTGTTTTCACCACCCAGAATTTAACTGTTGTTAAAATTTTTCCACTTTTGCCTCTGATTGAATTTAAAATTTTTAATAAGATAATAAAATCATTTCAGATGAATGTAAACTTTCCTTTGATCACTACCAAAAGTCTGTTCTCCAAATCCTTACCATGTGCTCCATTTTGAAATTTGAAATGCATCCATTTAACAATATTTATTCAAATAAAAATATCCAATGGACGTGTACAATAAATAGACTTCCATGAGTTATATTAGTGTTTGTTTCTTGGTGTTTTAATTTTTTTATGTATTCCAAAAAATAAAATATAGAATTAAATTATATCAAGGGGTAATCAGGTAAATAAGAATTGAAATAATGAACTAACACCACCAGGGTAACAGGAAAAGGTGGGAGAACAGTCAAGTGACCATTGAGTTGTTCCACTGGACATGGCTCCTGGCCCTGTGTTACTTCCAATTGGTCACTCCTCTCATAAATTGGATTCTACCTTCTACCTGTGAATATCGGCTGTGGTGCCATTTACCTTTCCTTTATCACAGTTCAGGGTCCAGACAGGGTTTTGCTTTCCCTATGGAAATAAAGGGAAAGATCTTTCTTGTTTCTGCTCTTGAAGAGCTAGGGAATGATGGATTCAAGTGATCCAATTCAGGAGTCTGAGTCTTGGGAAAGTGAGGCAAAGGCTCAGGGCCAGTTGAGAAATTATTCATGATATGATTTGCAAAAATAGTGAGGGTCAGTGATTTTTCCAATTTATTTTCAATGGTATGTGGCAGGCATCATTGTAAATAATTTATATATGGTATCTCATTTGACCCTCATGATAGCTTTATGGATTGAGTACTCTTATGTTATGGGCTTCCCTGGTGGCTCTCCAGGTGTCTCTGTAGTAAAGAATCTTAGTATTTTGCTAAGGTAAAATGCATGGTTTCGATCCCTGGGTTAGGAAGATCCCTGAGAAGGAAATGATTACCCACTCCAGTATTCTTGCCTGGGAAGTCCCATGGACAGAGGAGTTTGGTGGGCTACAGTCCATGGGCTCGCAAAAGAGTCAGACATAACTTAGTGTCTAAACAACAGTGACAACTCCTATGCTGTCTCAGTTTACTACTAAGGCAGGCAGGTTGCTAGATGAAACCCCAGCCATCCGAGCTTTAAAAACCCAAGCATGTTTAGCAAAAGTCCAGAAACATCATGTGAATCAAACTGTTCCTATTATGTAACCTAAGTCATGTTTCATTATGTCCCATCTCTCTCGATTTTTTTTTTCTCAAAGTCAGAGCTGAGCCCTGTAACTGCCCACTGATTCATAGATACTTTAATGAATTTTTTTCCTTCTTAAGTTAGCTGGAGTTGGATATGGTTGCTTAGAACTAAAAATCCTGTTTGTTCATAGGCTCTGCTTTCAATTTCTTAATTGTGTAACACGATCCCTACTCATTTTCAAGAAACTGCTTAAAATACCATTTTAAAGACTAAGCTTGATATTACAGGTTAGATTTACAATCTCACATGCAAGTTACATTCAAGTTACTACCTCTATTCTATTTACTCTCTGTGATTAGTGCCTAATTTTAAAAGAGAAGTCAATTTTATTTCCCTCTAAGGAACTTAATTAGTTGATGTGTTTGGTGGGATAATATCCCCCTAAGATATTTAGGTCTTAATCCCTGAAATTTGTGAATGTTAATTTATATGGCAAAAAGGACTTTGCATATGTGACTAAGTGAAGACTCTTGAGTTGGGGAGATTATCCTGGATTATTTGAGTGGGCCCTACATATAATTATAATGTGTTTATAAGAAAGAGGTAGGAGATTTGACTTCAGAAGATAAAAAGGAACTGTGATGAAAGAAACAGAGATTAGAGTGACGAGCTTTAAGGAAGAGAAAGAGGCCACAAAACAAAGAATCCAGGGATCCACTAAAAGGTGAAAAAGCGAAGAAACAGATTCTCTCCTGAGAGTCTTCAGAGGGAACCAACTCTGTCACCACTTGGCTTTTATTGCTCTCAGACTCATTTCAGACTTCTGACCTCTGTAACTACAAGAAAATACATTTGGGTTTTTGTTTTTTTTTTAAACCACTAAGCTGCTAGTAATTTGTTACAGTGGCAATAGGAAACTAGGTATTGATGAAATCAGATCATTTTTTAGGCTTATGCTTGGTTTAGAAAACAGCACATTTTGACTCTATTATGTTTTCGGCCTGGGGAAGATCAATGGCAGCTCACACGCGTGCACTGAAAAGTGTTCAGGCAGTTAGTAGGAAATTATGTCATGATTTCTCTTGTGAAGAAGGCAGAGCACTTGTATGATCAATGAATTTTAAGGTGGATAATGTGAAAATTCCAGGTGGCACAAAGTTGACTAATTGCAAAAGTTTGTATCTCAAATTATATTACGATTTTTTTCATGAAGTATAATTAGCAATATTTCTGCCACCAGTTTTTCTACTGTTGGGAGTCATCCAGTGTTGCTAAGAGTGGTAGCAGGAATTTAGTTTGGCTGGAACACCAATATAATACAACCTACATCTAAAGGAAAATCCTAGGAAAATTTCTAGGAAAATAAAGCTCTTTTTTTTTTTTTTTGCTTCTAATTGCCATTTACCTTTTAGAGAATGGTAGTATAAATTAATCCCTGTAACCAAGTCATTTGAAATATTACAAAGCTTGGAGAGTAGAATTCCTGTATGAAGATACCATACTCCTGATAAGGTTTTAGAAATTTAATTGAAAAAATGTTATAAAAATTTTAAGTGACCATAGGATGCTTTTTTGGAAGGGGAAAAAAAAGAACCCTCTGATTCTTCTCAAAAGGGGTGTGTGTGTGTGTGTGTTTTGATGTGTCGAGGGTAGTAAGGTAGAATGAATGAATACCTGTTAGAATTCCCTGGAATAATGTCTCAATACATTGCCACTGTTAATAAAATTATGGTTGGTGCACCAAGCAGAATACATTTGAAATAGCTTCTTAACCGATATTACAGAGATTTCCAATATCAACTTGTTTCTGTTCCATAGTGTGTGGATAAAATGGGACGGAAGACACGCACAGGGTCATTGCTTATGCTGTGGTTATATGTCTTACAATGCCTGACTGATGTTTCTAAAAGAGTGGCTGAATATTTATACCATCCAGGATGGATATTCTCTCAGATGCTGACAAACACACATCTATCTAAATAATAGAACTGATTTTTTTTTTTCATGTGTATTTGTTCACATAAATACAACACATAGAGCATTCAGCTGTGACTCATGAATAAATCTTGAAGATGCACGAGAAGACACAGCATTCAAATTTGATTTTCAACTAAAAGTCAGTGGATGGAGGAGAGAGATCATTCCATGGGAAAGGATGCTATTTTACTCAATTCCTGTGGTTTCATCAGGGAGGTGAGGCTGCACATTATGGAGGCTTTGCATGTCTTAGATTCAAATTGTGCTCATAAAAACAGGATGGTGAGTGGGTTTTGTTGTTATTGTTACTCTTGTTACCTTGACAGCATCATGATCTTTGCCATCTAGCTCAATGGAAGGCCATTTTAATTTAGTTGATTTAATGAATGAATCCACATTGAGCAACTAAGGTGTACTTAAGTTCAGTTCTGGAGGATTAAAGAAAAGCAACGGTTCATTTCCATAAAAAACTAAGAGTAGAATGAGTAAAGTATAATTCCCAGTTAGGATCAGCAAAATGTGGCACACATACTTACTACTCTTCAGTGTTCATGGCAGGTTTTGCTAAGCACTCAGTCCTCTCCTTTCTTTTGAACTTGGATGTATCTTCTCTTCTCAGCATCACACTCCAAGAAGCCACTACCAGTGGACTGAAGATGATATTTCAGTGAAACTTCTTTGCTCTCCTTGTTCTCAAACTTCTATAGATATCTCTGTCAATTTGGGCTGCTGTAGCAAAAAAGTACCATAGATTGGGGTGGCTTAAACAATAAGCACTGACTTCTCACAGTCCTGGAGGTTGAAAAGTTCAAGAGCAAGGTGCCAGCAGATCCAGTGTCTGGAGAACACTCACTCTTGTATCTTCATATGGCAGGGGATGCTGTCTAGCGTCCGTCATCCACTATCAGAGGCAGAATTTCAAGTACTTCTGCCCACTGTGTCTTGGTGTTAGAGTCACCGAGGAAAAGATAAACCAGGCAAGTACTGGATAGAACAGTGCTTTACTCATGTAGAGAAGAGACAGGACAAGATGTGGTTCCGTTGTGGGTTTCCATGGCCAGCAGGTCGCACTCAGCAGCCTTCAGTCTGCACACACCCTGTCTTGTGCTGTAGCAGAAGGGCCTTGTTTCTTTCTGGAAGAGGACAGTTACGATAGTGGGCTTAGGCAGGTGTTATATGATGCACATGGTTAGACAAAGCAGAGGGGTACACACTGAGTCTGATTTCCCTGATAAGATTTCCCACATAAGGTGACAAGTCCAGCTCTTTATCTCTTGGGTGGCTCAGTCAGTAAAGAATCCACCTACAACGCAGGAGACCTGGGTTCAGTCCTTGCTTCGGGAAGATGCTGCTGGAAAAGGAAATGGCAACCCACTCCAGTATTCTTGCCTGGGCAATCCCATGGACAGAGGAGTCTGGCAGGCTGAAACCCACAGGACTGCAAGAGTTGGAAAAGATTTAGCAAGTAAACCACCACCACTGAAGTGTTACAGGCCCAAGGCCCATCCTTCTGTGTCCAAATAGGGGTCAAAAGGCTGCATGCAAGAGATTGTTTTTCCAAATGAAATTAATCTCATCTTGCGGGCTCCACTCTTGGCTTACTGTCCCCTACAGGCCCCACCTGTTAATACCATCTCATTGGAGATTAGGCTTTCAGAATATGAATAGCAGTAGGTAATCCAGTCTCATTCAGTGACCCTATTTATTTACTTGACAAATGAGGATAAAAATGTCTACCCTCAGAGGAGTTGCTGAAATAGTATAGGTGAAAGTTCTGACCTGTTGAAAGGCCAAAGGTAGGCGATATTATCCCCTGGGTGGCTGGATGAGATTTGTACATGCGAATTAAAGGTTGTGAATAATACTGCAATTACTAACAACTTCTGATAGGCCAGGAGTTGGTTTTGAAACCGAAATCCCAGCAAAAGTGAGAAATTTCCCCTTGTATCTTTCTTTCTTTCTCTCTCTCCCTCCTCCTTCCCTCCCTCTCTTCCTCCCTTTTCTTTCCTCCTTCATTCATTCAACAAGGAACATACCTACTCTAGGCCAGCATCTGTGCTTTTTGAGGAGACTTCACACTAGTGGGAGGAGAAATGCCCAGGATGCACACTGTTTTGTATCTCAGAATTGTCTGCAGCTCTGGGACCAATTAGCATTTAATTTCAATAAGTGGGGCAAAATGCTCTCCACGCTAACCTAGTTTGTTGCAGTCCTACCTAAGCTCACCTGACTCACAGATCATCCTAGAATGAACAGAAGAAGCTGGAAACACTTTTTTGATGCCCAGATGGGGCCTGTGTGACTTTTCAGCACAGAAAATTTAGCATCTTTTTCTCAAGCCATTGCAGCCTTTGTAGGGGAAAAGAATTGTCATTCAGCAGATTGGAAATATTCCTCTGTAGCATTTTTTGGCACCTGCTAATTATGCAGATCTCTTGGTAAATGAGCATTTTGGAAGTGATATGTTTGGAACAACAATATGTAGCAAATATATTAAGTTTTTCTTTTTTTTCCAAGATGCTTGTGTGCTTATGGAATCTTGACTGAAAGACTCAAAATGGTATCAGGATTCCTTCTGCACAGGTGAGCATGCTCACATAGTTCTCATGCCACCAGTATGGCAATCACATTAAAGACACTCCTGTGAAATGATGAAAATATCATTTGTATTTTCTGGTGGAAGTGAAGATAAATGACAGGAAATTAAGAAGGTGAGAGAAAGAAGCACATGAAAAGGACATTCATTTAAAAATGACAAAAAAATTCTGTTTGCTCTCTTAATCAAGCAAGGATAATAAAATCTGTATTGCCTTACAGAATTGTTTTGAGGTACAAATTGTGTAAGAGATTAACATTCCTTAGAGAGTTGGAAACACCAAGTGTGTTCTGATGTCCTTTCCAGTTCTAACTTAAGATAATGTGTTTGAAGTCACAGAAAGTGAAATTGTCTCCAAGTTGCTAGGAATAGTGCTCGATGGATGTAACATGTTAGCTGAAAGGGGTAAATAGATCCATGACTGGTTAGAGGCAGCTAGTCTGGGGGCACTGTCCCCACCTCAAGTCCACCAGGCCACTTTGAGAGATGAGTGGGTCAGATTCTTGTCATACCTGCCACCCAATGGTGTCTTTATTGGATTGCTTGTGAAACACCACAGCTTCAGGAACTCTCACTTCTGTGGGCTCCATGCAAGGTCTGCACCTAATTTTGAATCCATGCCAAGTCACTCTAGTCGTGTCCGACTCTGTGCGACCCCATAGACAGCAGCCCACCAGGCTCTCCCGTCCCTGGGATTCTCCAGGCAAGAACACTGGAGTGGGTTGCCACTTCCTTCTCCAATGCATGAAAGTGAAAAGTGAAAGTGAAGTCACTCAGTTGTGTCCGACTCTTAGCGACCCCACGGACTGCAGCCTACCAGGCTCCTCCATCCATGGGATTTTCCAGGCAAGAGTACTGGAGTGGGGTGCCATTGCCTTCTCTGTTTGAATCCATAGGATTTTTTTTTTTCAAAAAATGGTTTATTATTTTTCTTCAATTTTATTGAGATATAATTGGCATACAGAACTGTATAAGGTATATAGCATAGTAATTTGACTTAAATACGTCATGAAATGATTATCACAATAATTTAGTAGCAGCAGCATCTATACATCTCAGATCACTACACAATTAAAGAACTAGAAAAAATTTTCCTTGTTATGAGAACCCTTAGGATTAATTCTTTCAACAACTTTCATATTAAACATACCCAGCAGTGTTAATTATATTTATCATGTTGTACATTGCCTTCCCAGTGATTATCTTATAACTGGAAGTTTGTACCTTTTGACTGCCTTCATCCAAATTTCCCTCCCTCCATGCCCCTACCACTGGTAACCACAAAGCTCATGTGTTTTTTCCACGGTTTCATCTGAAGTGTAACTGACCTATAACATTATTACTTCCCATTTTATACAACACAGTAATTTGAAGTTTCTATACATTTCAAAATGATCACCACAATACCAGGCTCCTCTGTCCATGGGATTCTCCAGGCAAAAATACTAGAGTGGGTTGCCATTTCCTTCTCCAGGGCAACTTCCTAACCTAGGAATGGAACCCAGGTCTCCTGCATTGCAGGCAGATGCTTTACAGACTGAGCTACATGGGAAGCCCTAGTTATACTAAGTCTCACCATACATATTACATAGTTATTGACTATATTCCCTACATTGTACATTTCTTATCTATGAATAATTTATTTTGTAACTGAAAGTTTGTACCTCTTAATCTTCCTCACCTATTTATTTTCTCCCTCCAACCTGCTTTCCCTCTAGCAACTACCTGTTTGTTCTCTGATCTGTAACCCTGCTTAGGTTTTGTTATATTTGTTTGTTTTGCTTTTTAGAGTCTACATATAAGTGAAATCATTCAGATACAGTATTTATCTTTCTCTGACAGTATAATACCATCTGTGTCCATCCACACTATCACAAATTGCAAGATTTCACTTGCTTTTTTATGGCAGAGTATGGACAGGGAGGCCTGGCGTGCTGCGATTCATGGGGTCGCAAAGAGTTGGACACAACTGAGCCACTGACATGAACTGAACTGAACTGAATACCCCAATAATAGAAGATCCACCATCTTCATCCATTTAACTTTGCCCTGATTGTAGGAAATGTATTTCTAACTATTTGGCTTAAATCATTTCCCCTTTCTGTGCATTCAAACATCCTACCTCTCTATTCATCGGCCATATGATAATTCTTTCCTTATTTTGCTAGAATTTCTACCAAAGTGGTAACTGATGATTTAAGATTTTCTTCTATAAAGACTACCTATCAACAGGAAATTTTAGAAAAAATAATATATAAAACCTCTTAAGATTCACAAAGGATAATTAAAGATGGTGAAATTCCAAGCTCTGGCTTATAGAGAGAATCCTGTTCCTTAACCATCAATCACATCGGGGAGGATGCTACCTCACCCCTTTTTTGGTGTCACAGTAGCACAATAGGAAGCCCTGGAGGGACACCTGGAGTGTTCATGAGGCGTGGAGGATCAAACACTGATCTAGAGTTGGCAGGCTTTCCTATGAGTGGGGCCTGGATAAGACAAAACCTCTATGATAGCTCCATATATTCTCATCTGTAGAATGAAGACATTTGTTTCAATCTCAAAGACATTTGTTTCAGTCTCCAGCAGCAAGGTAGATTTGGGGTGCCATATTATCTAACAATGCACTAATTTAAATTTATGATTACAGAATTCAATTCATACAAACAGAACACTGACTTTGTAATTTGGATTAATTTAACCTTTGAAAACCATATGCTGTAGTACAGTGGCTTGGAAAGTTGTGTTTCTTTAAAATCATGTCATCTCTCAGCAGATACTAATTTTCATTTCTGGTAAGTGCTGGCCAAATTATTTCCATCCATGTTGGCACTGGATTATTATGTATCAGAAGAGATCTGTCAGAGAGTTATATGTGAATAGAATGCATATGAATTACAATAGTTTACTTCTAAGCAGTCTATAATATGCTCAGATAGCACTTAGAAGCCTTTTTTTGAAACGTAACTGTGTTAAAGTGGTAAAGATGAGAAACTAATTATGCATACATAGTAATACCAATATTTGTAATTAATTTGATTTACAGTACACTAAATAATAAACTGGGTTAAAATTTTAATAAGTTATGTGAAGAGTCATTAATGTGTTCCTTTTCTGTTGCCCTGTTCATTTTTAGAAGTACATTAAATGAGTTTTGATGTTTTTAAAAGGAGATCAAAGGCATGTGCAGCCCAGATAAAGCCCAGAGAATGTGATCATTTAGCAGCAATGCAGATTGTTCTTATAGCTTTCCCTCAGGCCACTGTGATACTGTATATTTCAAGAGATGAAAAGAACTCTGGAAAACAATTAATTTCTGTGAATTGGGCTCATTCATTAGGACAGAGGCAGGCCTTGGGAACCATGAATTGTGATGGAAAAGGAGGTTGGTGAAGGTACATCTTGGGTCATGTTCTGTCCAGGAAGTTACAAAAAGGTGATGATATATAAACTCATATGTTAGCAAACAGAGCCAAATTGAGATGACATATTTGAGTCATGATTCCCTGGTGGCTCAGACAGTAAAGCATCGGCCCACAATGTGGGAGACCTGGGTTCGATCCCTTGGCTGGGAAGATCCCCTGGAGAAGGAAATGGCACCCCACTCCAGTACTCTTGCCTAGAAAATTCCATGGATGGAGGAACCTGGTGGGCTACAGTCCATGGGATCACAAAGAGTTGGACACGACTGAGCGACTTCACTTCACTTTGTGACACTATATGGCACTAGAGTAATACAAAGTACACTCTGGAGTCCTTACTCCATTTCTAGAATATACACATTTCTGTCCTCCTTCCACCAATTGATCCTGACAACTCCATAATTATTCGTTTCTTCCCTGGTATGATAGAAAGATCCCGGGTACATATGTATCATAGCACCTAGTAAGGTGCTAGATTCATTTTAGGTGCTGCACAGTTAATTGCTGAATGAATTGTTAATTAAGTAGTTATGATGTTCTGGATTAAACCAGACTCATAGTTCTCCTCTTAGGACTCTCCTCCTCAGTAGAACTTATTTTCTATTGCTTTGCCTTGATGCGTGTTTGTTCTTGTATGAACATGGGTTGCCTGTCTTGTATTCCTGCTTAACCCAATCACAAACATTCCCTGTGGTTCCTCAGAGGCTTCCTTTCTATTCTAGATTTTTTGGTTGCTCTAGGGGAAGCAAAAGACGCTTACTCCTTGGAAGGAAAGTTATCACCAACCTAGATAGCATATTCAAAAGCAGAGACATTACTTTGCCAACATAGGTCAGTCTAGTCAAGGCTATGGTTTTTCCAGTGGTCATGTATGGATATGAGAGTTGGACTGTGAAGAAGGCTGAGCGCCCAAGAATTGATGCTTTTGAACTGTGGTGTTGGAGAAGACTCTTGAGAGTCCCTTGGACTGCAAGGAGATCCAACCAGTCCATTCTGAAGGAGATCAGCCCTGGGATTTCTTTGGAAGGAATGATGCTAAAGCTGAAACTCCAGTACTTTGGCCACCTCATGTGAAGAGTTGACTCATTGGAAAAGACTCTGATGCTGGGAGGGATTGGGGGCAGGAGGAGAAGGGGACAACAGAGGATGAGATGGCTGGATGGCATCACTGACTCGATGAATGATGAATCTGAGTGAACTCCAGGAGTTGGTGATGAACAGGGAGGCCTGGCGTGCTGCGATTCATGGGGTTGCAAAGAGTCGGACATGACTGAGCAACTGAAATGAACTGAACTGAACTAAGGGGAAGGGTCCCCAACTTCTGGAGTCTTAATGCCTGAGGATCTGAGATGGATCTGGTGTAACAATGATAGAAATGAAGTATACAATAAATGGATTGCATTTGAGTCATCCTAAAACCAATAACCACGCCCCCCTCCACCGAACTGGTCCCTGGTTAGAGGCTACTCTGCTCTAGAGAGAAGAATTCTCTCATTTCTTAGCCCTTGGAGCAACTCTGTAGCTATTTGTCATATGTAATGATGTGGCATATAGCTGACTGTAATATATGTCAATATTGTCATTACTGAATTCAACAGTGACTTGTGAAGAATAGTTAAATGAGATATAATGGCAACTAAATTTCTGGTTCTTACAAATGTTTTATTACAAAATATAATATATGTAGCACATATTTGGGAGAAAATCACTAGTATTAGCACTATTACCAAGGAACGCTGCTCAGGTATCAGACAAGTTTTCCCAAGACTCTAGAACATTTCCCACAACAGAAGAACATGCCGTTTTTTATTTGAGTGTGCAATTAGGCAGCACTTAGGGGCAGTGTGGTCAGATATTGCCCTGTAGGGCCTACAAATGAGTTGAAGGAAATCTAAGTAGTATTAAAAGAGAGAAAATACAAGGAGGGGTTTAGATTTTATAAAGAGCATGAAAACACAAGTGAGTATATAAGAACTTCTCGAGTACCTACTTCTGGGTCATGAGTCTTGCAAGCTTTTTCATGCTGCTTGGCCCATGCCCTCCCTCCCCCTTTGCTTCACTGTGATGCTTATGTGACTGCAAAATGGTGGTGTTTGTGAGCTGGCTGAGATTGTGTGATCTGACAGGCAGTCACTCTGAGCAAGCTGCTCTCCTGTTCCTTGTGATACCAAGAAAAAGGCAAATTGCTGAGGAGGAGGTAGACACAGTCTTACATGATTCATATGTGCATATGAATAATAATGAAAACAAAGAGCAACATCATTATGACTCTTTCCTGCATGCTTGCTATGTTTCAGAGTTCTAGGAGATAAAACCTCACTTTAAGAAAAATATTTAGTTTAGACTGGAGGAAGCTGAGCTGCTCCTAGCGAATTTGTGGCAGAGTCAGGACCTGTCCTTCGTTCTGTCCTGGATCCATCCTCAGATCTCTATCTGTCCCACTCCAAGGCCTCTTTGCCTTTACACTGCCTTATCTGTCTAGATGAAGAATTCCCATGGGGATAGGGTTCTATTTTATGTATTTTGGTAGCTGAACACCAACATATGCTATAGTTGACTAAAATAATAGCTAAAGGAGTGCTACTCTCCCCCCACCCCTCTTATTCTAAAATATTTAAAAAAACCTGTGTGTTAACACATATATATGGAATTTAGAAAGATGGTAATGACAACCCTATATGCGAGACAGCAAAAGAGACACAGATATAAAGAACAGACTTTTGGACTCTGTGGGAGAAGGTGAGGGTGGGATGATTTGAGAGAATTTGAGAGAACATGTATATTACCGTATGTGAAACAGATGACCAGTCCAAGTTTGATGCATGAAACAGGGTACTCAAAGCCGGTGCACTGGGACAACCCAGAGGGATGGGATGGGGAGGGGAGGTGGGAGGGTGTTCGGGATGGGAGACACATGTACACCCGTGGCTGATTCATGTTAATGTATGGCAAAACCCACCACAATACTGTAAAGTAATTACTCTCCAATTAAAATAAATAAATTATTTTAAAAAGAAAACTGTAAAGAATATCAATCTAATAAAGTAGTAGTTTGTAAACAAGGATGTTTTTGCCCCCAGGGACCAATTTGACAGTGTCTAGAGATGTTTTTGATGGTTGATAAGGGGCAGTGGTACTGGTTTCTAGTATGTAGAGGCCAGAGATGCTGGTAAACATCTTGCCATGCACAGGAAAATCCTCCACAACAAAGAATTATCTGTTGCAAAATGTCAACAGTGGAATGGTTGAAAAAATAAATAAATGGTTTAATAAACCAGACATTTTGGAAACCTTTCAATATCCATCCTTGATTTCTCCTTTATCCCTGAGTTAGGTGTCCCTAGGAATTCTTTTTATATTCTTTTATATCTACTGTAATATATTTACTACTAACATAAGTATCCATAAGTAATACAATGGATTGCTTCAATATCATTCAGCAATTTGATTTTTTTCACTTAAAATGATCTTTTTGATATTTATCCACTTCTATTATATGAACATACCACCATTTTTATCCATTCACTTTTGAATATTTTTTATATACAGTGATTCAATTAATATCCTGTACATGTACCTGTACACCAGAGTTCTTCTAAGGTTTATACAAAAAGGTCAGATTTTCTGGATTGTATCAATATGCATTGCCAGCAAAAGTGAACCTAAGTTACCATTTCCTCACATCCTGTCCAGAGTGTGATATTGTCAACTTTAATTTTTGTGAGAAATTCCTTTGCTTACATTTTAAAGTCTGTTGGGAGTCCTTAATACTTAATCTTAAAGGATTATCTTATTCCTTTAACAGTTTATGTGAACAGTGATTAATATGTCCCATTTCTATTGACTTCTATTTTTGTTTAGAAGAAAATTAAATTAGTATGAGTGTCTTTTTTCAATAGGTTATATCGCCTCTTATCCAGTTGCGGACTAAACATCTGTTCCTGAGGTTGAATGTCCAAGCTGAAGTATTACACCCAGGGGTTACCATGGACCCTTCCTTTACTCCTGACCACACCTAGGCATCCCAGCCTCGACCATTTGAGTTCATTCCCTTCTCTCTGTTCTTGCCTCTAGTCCCTTTATCTGTCTTCATAATCACTTACGGAATTTCAGCAACAAGTCTTAATTGACCTTCTTGTCCTCAGTACTATTTTTCTCTAATCTGTTTTCCATACATAGTATGGAATAATCTTTCTAAAACTCAAAACTCTTCCCCTTCAAACCTTTCACTGGCTCTTGCCAGTAAAATTCACCTTAGCGTGACCTGACACCTGCTTGCTTCTCTAGCCTTCTTGCTAACTAGTCCCTCCACAGTCTAGTCTACATGTCGCTCAAATGGAAGTACCAGCATCCATTGTAAAGCCAGGCTTCCCACACCTCTCCCCTTAGACATGCTTATCTCAGTGCTGTGATGTCATCAGTAAATCCTTTGCCCAGCTACTCCTGTCCATCCTCCTCGTTTCTGAGATGTCATTAGGATGACATTGGAAGACATTAGGATGTCTTCCCTCACCCTTCGTTCACCCCAGGGCAAGTGAACATTCCTCTCTGTAGTGTCCTGACTATGTTTTATTTTACCAATCACATTCCATTTTTGTTATCTCTCTCCTCATCTAGTTTCTTACTAGGTCTTCATTTCTCTGATTCCCGGAACAGAAGAAGTGTTCATTTAATGGATAGGGAGAAATGGTAATGGCCTTCTTAACTTTGAAGTATCTCACATCTCTCTAAGTCATGAACCCAAACAGAGGTGAGCCCTGAGCTTAGAGGACTGACTCCCTCTTTGAAATCTCATGTGAGGCGTCAGAGGATCTCCTCTATCAGAACCAACCTGCTCCAAATGTTCTATATATTTTAGATTCACCATTTTGTGGAGTGTGTTTCTCCTAAGGTATTTCCATTAGTTTTTAAAGCCCACATGCGTCTTAAAGGAAATATAAACCACATGTTTGACATTCATTTACACTTAACTACGTTATTTTTTTCTATAAAAAAGAAAAATGTAAATTGATGTTCACATGCCTTTGGGGCTTTTTAATAAATACAACTTTCAAGTCCTTTTTCTTTCCATGGAAGTATTACAAAGGAAAATGCCTTTCAACAATAGAGGGTTATGGCTCAACCCCAAACTCTAAGTAAATGGTGTTTTAGTAGCTTCCAAACTTGGTGAAAGCCCTTATCCCACAGCTCTGAACCACAGATTCCCCATTGTATTTGCTCTGTTCAACTGTCAGAGGCAGAAAAAGAGGGTACCAACCTTCGATTTATCTTTGCATCTTTAATTTGTCCAAGAAAACGTTCTGTACTTAGAATCAGAACATCTGGGTCATAGCCTTGATTCATGCTAGAAACGAGGGTGACACCCATATTGAACCTGCTTCATAACATTGGTGGGATCACCGGGTGACATGAATGTGAAAGTTAGCAGACACAGTAAAAAGCAGTGGTCACAGTCTGGTGGCGAGAGGGTGAACTGATGCAAGCTCTTTAGAAGGACATTTGGCAATATCTGCAGGAATTTTAAACAATGCATAGGATTCTTGACTAAAAATATCTAACTGCTATATAATCACAGAACTGTGGATATATACTCACAGAACTATGTCAGAAGATATGCTTAAGAATATTCATTGCACAGAATTTTTTCATTAGAAAAAAATTATGTAATCTAAATTAGCTTATTGGGAGCTAGTTAAATAAGTTGATAGAATACTAAATGATTGTTTAAAAATATATATTTACATACATATAGGAAAATAGCACCAGGATATAATATATGATAATAAAAGCTAAGGTACAATTGCATATATTGGATTGTCTCATGAATGAAGAACAATATGGAGGAGGAAACAAACAAAACAAAATATGGAGGAGGAAATACATGTATTTTGCAAGTCATTACAGAATACTTTTTTATTGGTAGGATACAGAAGAAAATGTACAAATACCATTAGTTAAATCTATTCCTTTTCATCTTATGTTACTACTACATGTGTATTTTCATGTCATGTCCATGTGTAGGCAATGGATTTGTGGTACATTTTCCCTTTATTTTCCATACTCTTTTACACACACATACATACACAGACATACACACATACATACACAGACGTACACACATTCACACACATAAGAACACATATAATTTTAAAAGAAAAGCAAAAGTATCCACTTCCTTAGCCTAACAATAAAGAACACAATCTTCAGAGCAGATGGGTTTGGGTGTGAATCCTAGCTCAGCTCCCATTCCAGTTACATCACCTTGGGAAAATTACGTGAAGTCTCTAAGCTTCAGTTTTATTACATGAAATTGGGGGAAAATAACCAACCTACCTTTCAAGCCTATTATGATTTGCATTTTATAGTAAATAATGCATACAGCTGAATATATCTTGCAAAATAATAAACTCTCATTAAGTTAGGTTTATAGTTACTGTTTTTGTTATTATCCTCACTATAAGATAGCTAATACCTATAAACCCCTTTCTCCATTAGGAAGACCAGTTCAAGGCAATTTAGTCCTCAGCCATGATTCAGGGCTAGTTTTGGGCAAAAAGAAATGTAACAGTATGCTTCTGATAAGGTCCAGCAGTTAGATCCAAAAGACTCAGACTATTGAGTGGGGACAAACCAAGTTTGCTGAAGCAGCAGCCTTCATTTGAAACACAGCCTCCATATCCCATGTGTGGTCCTTAGGATTCCCAGCTCTTAGGCAGCTCACAGCATTTAGCTTTCCCATTTCTATAAGCAGCTCCAGTGTCAGATTCAGAGTCTAGAATCCCTGGTCTCCAGCTTAGCGTCCTTCAGTGGATCCATGGTTTAGGCCCTCCCTGCAACAGACTTTTCTAGAATTTGAAAAAGTTACAAAGTATACTCCTGACCCAAAACCATTTCTTGATTCTGAAAAGAAATTGTTCCTGGAAGTGCTTCAGGGGAAAGATTTGGAGGAGCAGCTTTCCATTTTGACTTGAATTGCAAACTCACATTAAAAAACATTAAGGATAATAAACTGGAAATTCAATTACCAGGCTTGAAGCCAGAACACCGCACACTCGATTTGGATTTGCATCTTAACTTATAGCTTGTTCTTGCCAATATTACTTACAATTCAGACCTTTGCTCGTGGTATAAAAGCACTTAGTGCACAGATGATTTCTCACCAAGTGCTTTTTGATGGACCTGCCCAAATGTCGATTTGGGTATAAGTTTAAAATAGGAGGACATTTAAAATATTTCTCCCTTTTCTTTTTCTATTTTTATTATTGCACTTTGAGAATCCATAGAATTATATGACAAGGGTTTCAAATTTCTATATGATATCGTGTCTCCTCTTGGATACCAATCAAGGTTTCTGTTTGGCTTATAATCAAATTTGTTTATAAGACACTCATGTTGGGATGCCGGACACCTGCCCCTATGAGGATGAATCCTAATAGAGGGGTTGGGGAAAAATTGAGGAGATAGGTTTTAGCCTTGCCAAAGAAAGCAGTTATAAGATCATGAATTTTTGGCTTGCCTTGATTCTTTTAATAATTCAGGTGTCCAGATGAGGGCTTCCCTGAATCTGGATAAATGACCCTCAAGATGAATCTTTCCAACTCCTTTTTGAAGAGTGACATGACTTGGTCATGAAGGGCATAGGCATTGTTCCCATTCCCTAGGTGTGAATCCATGCTCCATCATTTATCAGCTATATGACTGTGAACAAGTTACTGCAAACTTTCTGTGCCTCAGTTTTCTCATCTGTAAAAGTGGAGTGAAGGTGAGAGTACTTATATTTTAGGGTTGTGTCATGATAAAGCATTAATAATGCTTGTAAGCTCTTAGAATAGTGCTTGGCAATAGTAAGCACTCAGTAAACATTAATTTTTATTATTATGAGGTGTGATTCACCAAAGATGTACAGGGATCACCAGTCATTCTGCTTGGTGTAGAGAAAACAGTGGTTTCTCTTTGGATGCCTCCCAGGATTTTGGCTTCTGTCTAGAGCAATGAATCCCAATCTTGGATGCAATTGCTATCACCTGGTGTCAAGGTATAATTTTCAAAATTTGAAAACTGGATCCTTATATAAATATAGGTGAGTACTAGCCAAAAATTTATTCAGTTCATTAATGAAAGAACTAGCAGGAAAAGTTCAAAGAGAATTAGAAAGGCCAAATAGGTGTTCAGTCAAGGTTGACAACCACTGGTCTTTAAGTTTCCCTCGTTTCCTAACTGCATTTTGTATTATATACAGTGTCAAGAACATGGTATATGTCCTCAATATTAAGTATTTAATTATAAAGTTAATAAATTAAACAAGCACAGATCATTTTGGACTGGGTGGTGTTGGAATGGATAGAAGTATCTGGCCAGCCATCAATAAAGGTGGGAGCTTCCACAAGGGATGGCCACTCCATCCTCAGTTTCCGGCAGACAGCAAAGAATTCTCTAGTTAATATTCCTTCATGTCTGGTGCACTGTTTACACAGCTGAACCCAATTTACAGGTCTCTTGAATGTGTAAACTATGTCCTCATTCCTACCTGTTCTAGGTAAATCTTTTCAAATGCATATATTCTTTCCTCTTAGTCATTAGCAAAAGTCTTCTTATCACAAGATATAAGTCATTCTTTTTGGCTTTTATTTTACTCTCACAGGTTCAATGGCTGTTGAAACAACTCAGTTGTTTTCAACTCCAGGATTCTCATCTCTTCTGGTCAAGGTGATGCTTCCAGTATGGTTTTGCTGCTGGTAGCAAGTAAAATGGGAGAAGGCAATGGCACCCCACTCCAGTACTCTTGCCTGGGAGATCCCATGGATGGAGGAGCCTGGTGGGCTGCAGTCCATGGGGTTGCTAAGAGTCAGACATGACTGAACGACTTCACTTTCACTTTTCACTTTCATGCATTGGAGAAGGAAATGGCAACCCTCTCCAGTGTTCTTGCCTGGAGAATCCCAGGGACAGGGGAGTCTGGTGGGCTGCTGTCTGTGGGATTGCACAGAGTCAGACAAGACTGACGTGACTTAGCAGCAGCAGCAGCAGCAGCAGCAGCAAGTAAGATGGATAATTTGGGAGGTGGGCTTCTCAGCTACCATTTCCTCACTGTGATCTCTTTTAAGGAGCCATCAGCCTTTCCTTTTGGTTTTATTTCATTCTTCCTACCCTTCATGCTTTTGTTTGTGCATTCTATAATGGGGGTGGAAATGATCTTCACTACTATCACCAAAATTATTTTGTGGACGGAAGCTGCATGATATGGAAAAATAATGGCAGTAAGTGCTAGAATTCAAGATGAGACTGAAAACACAGAAGTTGGCTGGGACATGAGCAAAATAAGATGATGGCTGAACTTTTCTACCTGAGACAGAGCAAGACATTTGTTTCTGTTCCTGTGAGGGAAGAGGAGTGAACAGACCAGTGAGGGTAGAAGTTTGGGCAGCTATATCAGGTGAAGGGCCAGAGTAAAACCTCTGGTTGCAGGGAGGCTGCAAAGACATTTAAGAACAGGCTGACTTTGAAGCTCTTGACATTGCTGTGATATGAGACCTACCTCTTTGCAACCCTGTTCCCCAGGTCTTCAGGAAAGTCTATTTCACACATGTGTATCTAGGACAGATATGTGTACACATGTCAATTATAAAAAAAAAAATCATGGAATTTTATGATCAAGGTATCAGAGTCAACATGCATAGCCAAAGCCAGAAGGAAACTGTGGTTATGGAAATCTTGGGGAGGACTATGAATATACTGAGGTTCTGACATGGGGTTCAAGGCCATATCACATGTCCCACAAGTAGAATTAAAATGAACTCATTCTTTCTACAGTGATTTAATGGGAAGATGAAGAATAAATGGATTGCTGTCCTGTGTAGGATCTCAAAATCACTCCGATGTGCCTCATCAGAGGGCTGAAGTCATGAAGATAAGAGATGTACAAAGAGATAGACCTTAACACCAGGGAGAATCAAAGTGTCTTAAAAGTGCAAAGATAGGAATGTTGGATCAGACTAAAATGGGATCTCATCTGATTAGGGCAACTATCACAGGTCTAATGGAGGAGATAGTATCTAAGGTAAAGTTTGAAAACTGGATAGAATTTAGATATAGAGAGGAACATTATATCCTTTGTCAACATTACTTTGCTGACAAAGGTCCATATAGTCAAAGCTGTGGCTTTTCCAGTAGTCATGTATGGATGTGAGAATTGGATAAAGAAGGCTGAATGCCGAAGATCTGATGCTTTTGAATTGTGGTGTTGGAGAAGACTCTTGAGAGTCCAAGGATGCCAAGGACTGCAGGGAGATTAAACCAGTCAATCCTAAAAGAAATCAACCCTGAATATTCATTGGAAGGACTGATGTGAAGCTCCAATACTTTGGCCACCTGATGCAAAGAGACGACTCATTGGAAAAGACTCTGATGTTGAGAAAGATTGAAGGCAGGAGGAGAAGGGGATGACAGAGGACAAGATGGTTGGATGGCATCATCAACTCAATGGGCATGAGTTTGAGCTAGCTCTGGGAGATGGTGAAGGACAGGGAAGCCTGGCGTGCTGCAGTCCACGGGGTCACAAAGAATTGGACACGAGTGACTGAGCGACTACAACAACAGCAATAAAGAGGAAGGAATTATAATAATAATCAATCCCATTTATTAGAGAAAATATATCCATGCAATCCTGACTCCCATCAAGATACACACTATGTTTATTACCTTAGACTGCTTCCTGAGGCCCCTATCCAAGCAACACCCCATGACCCTTCACTATGGGCAACTCTGATCTGACTTCTCTCACCAGAAGTTAGGTTTGCCCATTGTGCTGAGTATTCACTTGCATTATCTCATTAGATTCTTGCAATAGTCTTTCGAGGTAAGAGACTGTTACCACTGTACACATGAGGGAACAGCTTGGTTTACTGAGTAATTTGCTGCAAATCACTCAGCTAGAAAATGACAGAACTACAACTTGAACCCAAGGGTAATTCCAAAGCCCAAACTCTCATCCAGTACACAAAGGGAATAACATGAAAAATAAGAGGAAACTTGTAGTGTATGTATGGTCAATAGTGAGTAGTTTGAGTGTGGTTTAATGTATATGAGGGAAAATATAGGGATTCTATAGCTTGAATTCTGTTTTAATGGGTCTTTTTTCTACCCAGACAAAGAGTTGTGTATAATCCTCCAATAGTCTAATAACTCTGACCCCTGAACCTGCAGGCTTAAATCACCTTCTAAATGATTTTTACATGTCAAAGAATGTCCTCTTTATGAGGAAGAGAATAACTCCCAGGTGGCCCTGTGAAAAATTGTGTTGACTTCATAGTATTTGCTGTTATTTATATACATATGCATGTACACATTTGTACAGAAATAAATACACATTGTACACACGGGCATCTGGGCTGAAGTATGCAGCCAAGTGTCAGCACATTATCAGATTTAAATTAGCTGCCAGACTATTAATAGCTCTGGTTTTCCAGTTTCTAAAATAAAAGATCCCAGAACAGCTGGACTGAAATCTGAAGCAGAATGGAAGAATACAACCCTGTAAGCAGTAGTAGTCTGTCTCCAACTGCTAAAAACAGTTCGTAGCTTCATAGATTTGTGGAGACGCCTGTAAAAGAACCCTTGAAATGCCAAGGGCTTTTTAAAAAACAGAATAATTCCCATCCAGTGAAAGGGAATGATTATGCATTATCAATTATGACATTTTGAAGACCTCTCTGACATCCTGTTAAAAGTTGAAAGCAGAGCTGAATCCAGGAGCAGACAGGGTGCATGCTAGCCGTGTGGTTTAGCTGGAAGGCAGGATGCAGGCCTCCACCTGCCCACCATGATTCCCCTCTCACCAGTGTATCATTTCAGGGATCCCACCGTTGAAAGTTTGGACTTTTGAGCTTCCCTGGTGGCTCAGTGGATAGGAATCAGTTTGCCACTGTAAGAGAAATGGGCTCGATCCCTGATCTGGGAAGATCCCACATGCTGCGAAGCAGCTAAGCCCGAATGTCACAGCTCTTGAGCCTGTGCTCTCTGTGCCCAGAAACTGCAGTTACTGAAGCCCACACACCTAAGAGCCCATGCTCCACAACAAGGAAAGCTACCACAATGAAAAGCCTGCCCACTGCAGCTAGAGAGTGGCCCTGCTCTCTGCAAGCAAAGAGAAGCCTGCGCAGCAACAAAGACCCAGCAAAGCCAACAATTAATTAATTGATTAATTTTAGAAAAGTATGGACTTTTAAAATGCAGTGCCTTTCCCAGTCCAGTCAAATATCTTCTCTAGACTTGGCTCCTACTGTCCACTGCTTTCTTTAGCTCATGCTGTTCATCTAATCCATGCATCCTTCCTTCCTCTATTTGGACAAATGCTAGTCACATCTCACACATCATCTCAAACAACTTCACCCCATGAAATATACCAAGACACTCTTCCACTGACTCCCCATCCAGGCAGAATGAATCATCGTGTCCTCCTTATGTTCCTACAGCACTTTGTTCTCGATCTGTGGCACCAAGTGTCACATCCTTGAGTGAGCACCTACCTCCTTGTGGCCTTAAAGTGTGGTCCTGGGGCCAGCAGCCTTGGTTTCACCTGGAAGCGTATTAGAAAATTGAGATATTAGACTCTGTCCCAGATATACTGTATCAGAAGCTCATTTTAACAGTATGCTCAGGTAGATTCATATGAACATTAATGTGTGATGGCAGTGCCCTGGAGGACAGAGAACATAGCTTAGGGAGCCTGCCCTCAAAAGTTTGGAGTTGATTTTGTCTGACCTGTTGACTGTGCTGGCATTGGTTTATCTGGCAATTTAACTATTGAACATCTTCCTAATTTTTATTAACTGGATTGTAAACTCTTAGAGCAAAAGGAAGACTCATAAGGGTTTGTTTTTCTAGTCTCACTTTCACATTGGCACTCAATAAGTATTTGTTGTTGATTGTCCGTGCCTGCCTTGCAATGGAGCAGAGGCCGAAGGCTTGGTGGATGCTTGATGAGTATCTGATTCACAATAGGCCCAAAGGGGATTTAGCATGATAGGGGAGACATTTGAATGGGGATTATAATCTTGGTTCAGCCTTTGCTGCTGCTGCTAAGTCGCTTCAGTCGTGTCTGACTCTGTGCGACCCCATAGACGGCAGCCCACGAGGCTCCCCCGTCCCTGGGATTCTCCAGGCAAGAACACTGGAGTGGGTTGCCATTTCCTTCTCCAATGCATGAAAGTGAAAAGTGAAAGTGAAGTCGCTCAGTCGTGTCCGACTCTTAGCGACCCCGTGGACTGCAGCCTACCAGGCTCCTCTGTCCATGGGATTTTCCAGGCAAGAGTACTGGAGTGGGGTGCCATTGCCTTCTCCCGGTTCAGCCTTTAGTGGTGTTGATTTTGAGCCCCTGTCTTAAAGCCCTAGAATCCACTTGCATTGCCAGGCATAGCCACTGGGTGACAGTCTCCCATGGAGTCTGGATCTGCAAGCTGATGGCTCTTCATGTAGATGAAGAGAGATTTGAATTTAATTTTAGAGAAAATTTTAATCTCTGTTTTCCCAGAAAATTGTATTTGAAGATGAGAGAAAGTCCATATTTTGAAATCATTTAGAGGAGAGTTGTTCCCACGGTCATTACACAAGTCTTCTTGAGAGAGAGTTTTCAGGTCTGATAATCTGTGATCTGTAAAATGGTAATTGTATGTTTCCCTCTACCATTGTTCATTTTGAACTTGAATAAATCTGAGGAGAGGTAGCCTTATAATTTTAAAAGTAACTGCTAGAAATATGGAGAAGGAAATGGCAACCCACTCCAGATCCCCTGGAGAAGGAAATGGCAACCCACTCCAATATTCTTGCCTGGGAAATTCCATGAATGGAGGAGCCTAGTGGGCTACAATCCATAGGGTTGCAAAAAGTCAGACTGAGCGACTTCACTTTCACTAGAAATATGGTGGTTTAGTCGCCAAGTCATGTCTGACACTTGCTACCCCATGGACTGTATGTGCCCGCCAGCTCCTCTGACCATGGGATTTCCCAGGCAAGAATATTGGAGTAGGTTGCCATTTCCTTCTCCAAGGGATCTTTCCAACCCAGGAACTGAACCCAGCTCTCCTGCACTGCAGGCAGATTCTTTACCAGTTGAGCCAGAAGGGAAGACCATAAGTATAACAACAAAAGAATTTACATATATGTCAAACTCGAGAGCATTATTAACACTAGGTTAATAAATAATACTTTATGCTTGAGAGCGTGGTTCTTCCAAGCTGCTCAAAGCACTTCACATGGATTATTGGAACTGTTAATATCATTTTATGGATAGAGGAGCAGAAGTCCAGAGTGGGGCTAGCTGACTGAAATCCTAATGTTCTAGCTAGAGCTGAGCATCACAACTGGACCTCGCGTTCTCAGTATGGCCTTTTCTCCACCAACAAATATGTAGAGTATTCCTTTTGATCTCCAGCCTGGTTGATAAAAGCTGTCTTCCTTCTGAAATATGTGTGTATTTACTAGATTGCTGTGTATTTATGTGCCTCATATGAGACATGTGATTTCCTGAAACCTGCAGATAAACAATGATAATTGAAAATGGACAGTGTGCTTTGGCAGATTTGAAATACTGTAATACTTCATATAACTCCAAATGCTTCCTGTGATAAGCAGCCTTCACTTACTCGAAATCGGGGCCCGTGATTAACTGGCAATTGACTGGTGATAATTATGAGGCATATCCTGTAAATTTCTCTGCTGATGGGACCCCAGGCAGGTCTGAGGCCAGGTCTGTGGCATGGTTGAGTTTGGAAACAGGGGCCAGAGCCTAATGCTCTTCCTCCCCAGCCCGCGCCTGCTGCCTAGTTCCTGGCAGCCCCAATTGCTTATATTTCAAACTCCATTTCCATCTCAATGAGTTTATGTCCAATGTGATTGTACCTTCCCCAGGCAGGGCCCATCCACCAACCTTGCTCTTTTATCTCCCCCTCGGCTTCTTACATCGCAGGACTTGTACCTCCTTATGATCTGCTGAACATTAATATTCACTAACTTGCTCCAGGGAGCTACGCTCCACCGAGCGCATTTTCACCTGAAAGGAGATGTTTAATATAAACATTTGGTTAATATTCTGTACATTTGAAAGTATTTTATCAGCATCAGTGTAGGACCAAAAGTCATTTAAATTCAATGGGAACTGATTATGCGCCAAGAATCGGTCCTTTCCAAAAGAGTGTGTTTTTCCCCCTGCTATAATGTATACATTATAAAACTCACTTACACGGTTGATGGGAGCACTTTGTGGACAAACCAGCAGCCCTGCATTTCATCTGACTGAGTATTCATCAGCTCTGTCGTGAGTGTTAAATGGAGGAAAATATTATACAATATTGCTTTAAAAACTGTCTAAATATAATTATCAACATCTTTGGAGTGATAATAATTATCATAACAAGAGCTCATCAGAGGAAACACACAGTTTGATGAGGATCCTCTATTCCTGAGTCCCTGCCCCTTGCAGAGAGAAGATGTAATTCTCTCTCTCTTTTTTTTTTTTTGGCCTTCCTAAAGATCTCTGGCTTTCTGAACTCTTCTTCTGGTCCCTCTACAATTTTTCTTTACATGTATCTCTGTGAAACTCATTATCCCAAAGAACAGTTAGGTAGACAATATAAGCAGCTCCAAGAAGGAGTGAAACAGATGAATGGAAAACGCATTCCTAGATGGTTACTGAGGTTTGTTATCCAAACTTTTGGATAACATCTTCATGAAAATAGTCATTACTGTCTGCTTGAGGCACCTGTTGGATACTGGCTTTTCATTAAACATTTTTCTATTGCGAGTATACTTTACTGAGGAGTAAAATGTGTGTGTGTGTGTGTGTGTGTGTGTACATACAGCAAATACAATTCTGTGTGGCACCAGCTCAAGCACCCATATGTGCCTTCTTGACGACACTCCTTACTCCATAGAGTTAACCGTGTCTTCAAGTTTAGCTGGAGTTTGCTCATGTTCAATGCTGCATAACATTTTTTTTTGATATATGGATTTGCTGATCCACTCTAGTACCGACAGACTCGGTACTACTCCAGGCAATGTTGCTATGAGCATTCTCATTGGTGTGCACACACAATTGTATCTTGGAAACACATACTGTAGAGGACGACTATTGGATCATAATATTTGCTTTTCTTCAATTTTATTGAGGAATGCCTAGCTATTTTCCAAAGTGGGGCTACTGGTTTATACAGTTTACATTCCTTCCAGCAACATAAGAGCTCTGCATGCCTCATAGCTTCATCAATACTTGATGTTGCCAGACTTCAATTTGAGCCAGTCTGGTGGATGGGTAGTGGTATGTTCCTATAGTTTTAATTTGCATTTCTCTGATTATGAATAAGATTAGGCTTGTTTTTGATTTGTTGGTTGTTTGGCATTCTCTTGTGAAGCATCTTTGCCCATTTGTTTAGTGGGTAATCTGTCTTTTCCTTATTGATTTGATGCTCTGATAAATGAAAGTCCTATCATGGTGTCTATTTAGAAAGTGCATAGCAACATGATCTGGTGCTTTGACATAATTGAACCACCATAAAGACAACAAATTCATGTAGATTGCCTAGATTGGGGCCATATCTCTTAGTGTCAAAAGTTCTTTTTACATGGTTGCGTTGTGGAAGGGCTCTGGCTTCTTCAGGAGTTACTTTGATCCTGCAGCAGGAATCTAATAATGTATAGCACGGAGTTCCAGAAAAAAATAAACTCCTCTGTCAGTGAACAGTCAATTTACTCACAGGACACTGGAGGAATACCAAAAACTAATCTCTTGGACATTTAAAACACTCATTTGTGTTCCGACAGAGGACATAGTCATGCCCTAATTGGCATCATAACATTAAATCAGACAAAGAAAGATGAAATTTTTTGAGGAGGGAGAGTTTGGGCAAGAATGTGACCAACTTACCCTTCGAGATGTTGCTTCAAAGGGTCCAGGCGCCTTCCAACACTTAAAACTCACTTAGGACTCCAGTACTCTTGCCTGGAAAATCCCATGGATGGAGGAGCCTGCTAGGCTGCAGTCCACGGGGTCACTAAGAGTTGGACACGACTGAGCGACTTCACTTTCACTTTTCACTTTCCTGCATTGGAGAAGGAAATGGCAACCCACTCCAGTGTTCTTGCCTGGAGAATCCCAGGGACGGGGGAGCCTGGTGGGCTGCCATCTATGGGGTCGCACAGAGTCAGACACGACTGAAGCGACTTAGCAGCAGCAGCAAGACTTATCTCCTGTGACTAAACACTTCTCGTTTCCACTTATGGTCCTAGAATTCACATATTCCTTCTGCATGCTCGAGTTCCTGCTCCCTAAGACAGGACATGGGTTGCACCAGCTGCCCCTCTAAAATATATGTCCCTTGTTGGCAATGCGTCCTTTCCAGATCACCTCATAGGCCATTTTTCAGCAGATAAGCACTTTATTTGGGTTAGGTACTGATCAGCTTCCTCAGGGAGTGATTTATAAGAATCTCTTGCAAATGTGTTTGCTTAGAGACCATGGCCATGGTATATTTTTAGGGTCAGGCCCAGAACCGAGGCTCATAAGACAACTCAGTGCTAACTGGCATCTTGGGATAGGTGAGGCTCTGTGGCCCGCCTCTGCTCATTTGTCCTTTTGTAAGGGAATCAGTTGATTTGAAGCTGAACATATGGCAACAGCCATCACAACATAGAAACCATTCCCTCAGCCATGGCAACCGAAGAATCAATGCACATTTATGGCTCGGATTTATTCCTTAAATGCACAGCATCTAGGAGGGTTTATTTCTTTTCTTTCTTTTCTTTTTATCCTCCCTTCCTCTACTCACCCCACCCCCTACCCGCACATTGGGAATAGCAGCAGGGAATTAAGTCTTTTTCTTCAGACATACCTCTATCTTTCTGTGGAGAGGGGCACTTGGGATTTCCTACATATCTTGTTCTCCTTCATGTCTGCAGCAGCTTCTTAATGGGAGCACGTTTCATTTCCAGATTCCATCCCTCACTGCATTGGATCCAATTCAGTTTTCTCCCCAAGATCTTTGAAACTGATTCGCCAATCTGTTGTTCGTAAGTTTTACACCTGAGGGATAGCACTGGATTGGATGAACTGTCTTAACACATCTGACATCAACAGACTGAATAATTTGACTCAGTGGTGATGAGCAAATCAGAGGCATGCATTCTGCTCAGGCTGTAAGGAACATCGCTTAGTTTTGGTCCAGTGTTCATCTTGGTTTATTCCCCCTTTCTCAGCCCTGTAGGGTAACTGCATCTTACTGTCTATATCAAAGCAGTTCCATCACATAAATGGTTGGAGGGGGAAGGGGAAAAGGGTATTTTCTGTGAAAAAGCATTGCCAGGGGCTGTTTCTTCAGACTTCATATAACGTTATTCCAAGAAAAACCAAGCCAAATAGTTGAAAGAAGCAATAACTGGGATTAGGAGCCATGAAAAGTCTGGTTTCGGCTTCGGCTTCTGTCCTACTTTTGCTGTCTGCAGCCCCTCGAATGGAGCAGGGTTGAACAGACTGCAGTTCGAAGGACCTTTCTGCATGAAACCCATGTTCCCTTCACTCTCGGCAGTGCACCGTTTTCTCTGTGGCGTGCTCATTCATTAGCATTTTAATTTAGCTTCATATGGCACTGTTCTGCAGATGGATTTGCTTTCTTGCTTTTGTTTATTGTACGAATGACAAACATGAGGGCATTTTCATGATGTGAAAAAATGCCGTGAAGTTGTGAAAATGAGGTGACTTCTCCTTGCCAAGCCCCAAGGAATGTTAAAGCAGAGATGGCTCTGACAGAGAACTGCACATGTTCCCAATACAGAAATGTGCAGGGGCCTAGATTTAATGGAAATGAGAAGTTCTGGCAAAGGCCTAGGCACTCAGACCTGACCTGCACGTCTCTCTGATAAATGGGATGTGGCTTGTCCAGTTCTTCAGGGAGTCACTCAGTCCTCTTTTTAATGGGAACACCTCCTACTTTATGTGGAGTTCGAACAGTACTTGGAAATCAGACACATACTGCTTTGTATGAACCACTAGGCTGTTCATTCTTGTGAAACTATTTTTGGACATCGAAGGACTTCTGTTTTCTGAATCCATTAGTGCCTGAGGTCTGTAAATTCTTACATCTACCTGGTACTCCCCAAGGACCCATTTACGGATTTAATCTAAACTAAACAATGTCCTCCTTGTTGTGTTCAGTTACTCCGTTGTATTCAACTCTTTGTAACCCCATGGACTGCAGCATGCCAGGCTTCCCTGTCCTTCACTATCTCCTGAAGTTTGCGCAAACTCCTGCCCATTGAGTCAGTGATGCCACCCAACCATCTCATCCTCTGTCATCCCCTTCTTCTCCTGCCCTCAATCTTTCCCAGCATCAGGGTCTTTTCCAGTGAGTCAGCTCTTCCCATCAGGTGGCCAAAGTATTGGAGCTTCAGCTTCAATATCAGTCCTTGCAATGAATATTCAGGGTTGATTTCCTTTAGGATTGACTGCTTTTATCTCCTTGCAGGCCAAGGGACTCTCAAGAGTCTTCTCAGGAAAATGACAGTTTTGGGGATAGGAAACATAAGAAACTGGCCTCAAAAAGTTGTCTCTTCTCTGTACACTGGACATTTCTAAGCACTGGCCTTTTGTGTAGTATTTGTTGAGCCTTCATCATTATTATAATTACTATTAAAATTGATTATGTGCCCAGTAATTTGCAGGACCTTAAGGTGGTAAAGGAAAAGCCCTATGTACCACCTGCCTGTGTCACAATGGATTAAGCATCACAGTGGCCACTAATCAGTCAGCAGCCGGTGGGGCTTGGGAGCCAGATTATAGACTGGGGCACCTGAGCTTGCTGAAAAGCCGACAGCCGAGCTCCACCAATCAAGAAGCAGCTAATCCGGAAAGGTTAGATTACAAGGCTGAGATGGGCGGGGGAGTGGGTAGTTGAGAAAAATCTCTATTTGGGGCTTTTTATCAGCTAATGGTGTTGGTAGGAAAGAGAATTGAGTGGATGGTTATACATTTTCAGAATCAAGAAAGTCCTGTGTCATCTGGGAGTCACAGTTGATTATGAAGATGATGGGATATGGTACAAGGTACCTAAAGAGTACGCTGAATCAGTATGGTTCCTGTCAGCTTTTAATATTTCTGGGCACTCAGAAAAATTTAAGTTAAATCATTAAGTTGCCACTTTTATCTATATACATGTGCGTGTGTGCACATGTGGGCACAGTATATCATTCAGTCGAGGCGGTTTAGATGACTATAGGACCTTCCTGTATGTTGTTCTGTCCTTGCTGTCTGTCCCAATTATAGCTAAGCTCAGCAACAGCTTCTTTATAAACCTAGGCAGTTTCAGGTTTTCTCCTGTTTGGCCTGTATAATCTTTGTGTTTTACATTTTTAGCCCTTTAAAAAATGTCATTCTTTTCCCAGGGTTCTTCTGATCATTGGGTCAGAAGCATCCGAGTTCTTGTCATCAGTTGTCCTTCAGCCATGCTGGCACTAGCAGTATAAGAATATCATAATCCCAGAGTGATATAAAGACCTTTCCAAGGAAGATGAGATACCCAGAGGCCGTAAAGGAAAATTCTGAAGGATTTGACCACGTTAAAATGAAAAGCTTCAGTTCAGCAAAACACCAGAAACAAATTCAAAAGATAAAATACACACCGGAGAAGCCCATTCTCTCCACACATCTGACAGTTCACAAAGAGCAGCTGCAGTCCAACTTGAAAAATGAACAAAACGATAGGAAAATGGGCAATGTACACTGAGGCGACTATCCAAGAAGAAATAGGAGTGCCCGATCAACCAGCACAAGTCTGTTCCATCTTAATAAAGGGTGAAGAAAAGAGCGAAGTTAAGATGAAAATTTATTGAAGATGAAAATGGCACTCCTACCATAGATAAAAACATTGTTGGCAAGGAAGTGGGTCATTAGGCAGACTCCTGTGGGTATCCAGGAAGAGGGGGGATGGTGGGAAGCCAGCAAGAATAGTAAACAGCATCCTCAGCTCAAGCAGTTCTTGAGTTTATGGTCCAGAATCTGAGTAGAGGTCCAAGAAGGTGAAGGCTCCCCTTGAGTCATGGGCCCCACATTTACATTAAGTTCAAACAAGGAGTGACACATCTTGGGGGTGGTGTTCAGTCGCTAAATCATGTCCAACTCTTTGTGATCGCATGGACTGCAGCACACCGGCTTCCCTGTCCTCCTCTATATCCCGGAATTTGCTCCAATTCATGTCTACCGAGTGAGTCAGTGATGCTATCCAACCATCTCATCCTCTGTGTCCCCTTGTCCTCCAAGTTCTTTAACAGTATTACAGTGTTCATCTGATCAAAATTTTCCTTTGTGCCTTTTCCTGGCTAGAATTTTTTTTTAATCCTTGTAGTTCATTACCAGAATGTCTCAGTGTTTACCCAGGATATGGACAGTCCTTTCTAGCCTAGTTTAGTCTTTCTTTCCTTTATTTCAGCAATATTTTCTTTTATGATGCCTAATTTCTCCTTTTCTGTCCTCCCTTCCTACTCTAGAGGCTACTGGTTACTTATATGTTAGATATCTTTGTTATTGTGCCATGGATTTCCTTTTTGTTATACCATGTCTGCCATCACTTTTTATTTTGTGTCAGTGATTTTTGTCCCCTGGAGAATATCTGGCAGTTGTCAAATGCTAGAAACAAGCTACTAGAATCTAATGAGTAGATTGATTAGACAAGCTACTAGAATCTAATGAGTGCAGGATGCTGCTAAACATTCTACCATGCACAAGACGGCCACTGTCACAACAAAGAATTGTCCCATCCAAAATTTCAAAAGTGAGGTTGAGAAACCCCATTTGAGGGTCAAGGCTGGATTCTTATAGGTCTTTAATTTCATATCATTTCAAATGGTTGTGGGAAAAAACCCAGAACTTACACAGAAGCAGTATGTAAATTTCCTCCTATAGGTAATATTTTTTTTAATTTCTTTTTTTTTTAATTTAATTTTATTTTTAAACTTTACAAATTGTATTAGTTTTGCCAAATATCAAAATGAGTCCGCCACAGGTATACCTGTGTTCCCCATCCTGAACCCTCCTCCCTCCTCCCTCCCCATACCATCCCTCTGGGTCGTCCCAGCGCACTAGCCCCAAGCATCCAGTATCGTGCATCGAACCTGGACTGGCAACTTGTTACATACATGATATTATACATGTTTCAATGCCATTCTCCCAAATCTTCCCACCTTGGGAGCATTTGGAAGCATATATATGAATAGATGTATGGGTGTAGGAATATGGGCTTTGCTGGTGACTCAAACAGTAAAGAATCTACCTGCAGTGCAGGAGACCCAGGTTCAATCCCTGGAAAAGTAAAGGCAGTCCAATCCAGTATTCTTGCCTGGAGAATTCCATGGACAGAGGAACCTGATGGGCTATAATACAAGAGGTCTCAAAGAGTTGGACATGACTGAGCAACTAAAACTAACACATTTTTCGTAGGACTATCTGAAGCACTAAGCCAGAGAGATGTCCTTATACATCTAGCTGATAATGTTAATTAATAATGGATCTTGATTAAACTTTAGTTATTCAACATGCTAAGGGATTGTACTATTTGTTTGGATTATATTTTCTAATTGCTAAGTCGCTTCAGTCGTGTCCGACTCTGTGTGACCCCATGGACTGCAGTCTACCAGGCTTCTCCATCCAAGGGATTCTCCAGGCAAGAACACTGGAGTGGGTTGCCATTTCCTTCTCCAATGCATGAAAGTGGAAAGTGAAAGTGAAGTTGCTCAGTCGTGTCCGACTCTTAGCGACCCCATGGACTGCAGCCTACCAGGCTCCTCCATCCATGGGATTTTCCAGGCAAGAGTACTAATTAATGGCTCAAAATACTTTTGTTTCAATCTTTGTTTTCCAAAAAGATGGCATTTTCTGGCTGAGGTTTTGAAGTTTCTCTTGATTCTTAAGCAAGTTGAAAATCTAGAAATGACATGTAAAACCTGAAATCCCACATACATTTAGGAGGAGAGAATTTTTGGTTATTAACATAAATTTTTCTAGCTACAAGACTGGAATAAAATGATACTGAACACAATATGTTTTCTAAAAGTGATTTTAAAAGAAGTTTATATTAAGCCATATTGAACTCCAGTTAGTTATTCATCATCTGAAATTTTTATTTAGCGTTCAAATGGCATGTGTACATTGTTCTTATCAGGATGTAGAAATTCCACAGAGACTAACTGATCCAGACTCACTTTATCTCTTTTTCCCATAAATAAACATATTTGAGTGTCTGCTGTTCTAATTGTTTGTAAATTCATTTTCGTGATTTCCTTCAATATTTCATAGGACTTACAAAATTAATTACTTGATCTCAGTAATAATAACCATCCTGTCTCCTCCTTTTCTGTATTAAGGCTAATTTAAAGGGAGGAATTGAATTCAACAGAGTCTCATTGTTTACTCAAATTACACATGCATAATGAGATCTCAGTAGGAAAGGATGCTGAATGCCACCTTTGAGACTCAGTACCTTGGGGCAAAAATATAATAGTCTAACCACGTAGTCATTAAGGCTTCCCAGATTATAGCCATTGGATGGCCAGACCTGTAGTTTCTAGGGTTCTTCTTAATTCTAAAATGCTAAAAAGCAGTTTCAGAGAAGGATGGGCAAAAACCTCAGGAGGCAGAAGTTCGCAGTCATCACTACGGTTGTGATGTGTGTTCTGTAGGTTTTGTAATTTCCAAAACTCATTCATTCTTTACACTTGATAAAATTATGTGATATCTTCAGTCTATTTTCCTTTTCTCTGGCCATCCTTGTTATTTCCCTAATATACCATAAAGGGTTGAAATAAAATATTAAGAAAACTAACAGATACTATCCTATGTAGACCAGGTTTTGGAGGCCATTTTCATTTCTTTCTCTCTCCCCTTCTCTCTAAGCTCAGCAGTTCTGTGGGACTGACCACAACAATCTTAAATGAGATTTTTTTTTAATTTAAGTTATGTAGTTTTCGTTTATATAGGTATTTAATCCAGAGACTCAACCCATGGTCTCTTTGGAAGATGTAGCACTTTTTATTCAAGGTTGGTTGGATCACAGAGCTTTGCTTACATCTAACCAGGTTCCAGGATGAATTTAAGGTGGTTTACAGAGATGCAAAATTAAAACCATCCTGCGTTTGTTTTCCTACACTAGTCAGTGCAATCAAAATAGCAGCCAGTGTGAAGAATCTTCAGGTCAGTAACGGATGCTGTTCGTAGTTGAAGGCTGTAACCAACAAGCCGTTTGTTCAGTGTCTTCTGTGGGCTCAGCATTGTGTTGGACACTGTGGAAGATAAAGAGGACTACCTATGGGAATTCCTTGGAGGGCCAGTGGTTAGGACTTGGTGCTTTCACTGCAGGGACCCAGATTACATTCTTGGTCAGAGAGCTAAGATTCCTCAAGCTGTGTGTGGTGTGGACACACACAGGAAAAAAAGGAAATAGGGAGTAATCTTACTTTATTTAAAAAATGCAAGAAAGAAAACATTACCTAACGGATATAGAAAACAGCACTTAGGAACATTTCCTAGGGAAACAGTAGATAGGAAAGTTTCCCTTATCCAGAATATTTATCTAGAAAACAATCAAGAGTCAGAAATTACATCTTTGATCAGCCCCAATAAAGAGATAGTACCTTTAGCCCTAACCAGAGACCTGTTTACTTGGACTTTGCCTACAGACCTAACAAACATGATTCTCTGACTGTAGCACTTCAGGAGCTTGTAGCACTTTGGGAGCAGTGAATTGGGAGGTGATAGATTTCTACTGCAGGTGCGCAGATGGCTGAAAGCCGCTGCTGGTAGGAGAAGAGGGATTTGATAAAAGGCAGAAAGTTCTTGAATGTGAGGGCATTAAGTACCTAGTAATAAGGCACAATGCAATAATGCATGGCAAAGATGTACTGTATCTTTGTATGCATTACTTCTGCTTTGTATGTAATGTAATACATGGCAATGATGCTTTAAATTACATATGTAAGATCTTCCATAAATGTGCTTGTTGCCAAAATTCTTACACTTTTTTTTTTTAAAAGAGCTTGGACCTAAGAAAGAGCACACTCAGTTATCAGGAAAACAGCCACTTTGTTGGATTTATTTTCAGAATAGCTGAGATTTTAGCCTTGCTAATGAGGCTAGACTAAGAGTGAACAGCAAGTGACAGGATGTCATGTAATACTGGATTGTCTGCCATCTCTTTTGATAGATTTCAAGGGAAAGTAACTGAACACAAGCTCTAATGGTGAATGAAAGGTTAAGTATTTGTGCTTAGACCTTGTAGCTGGACTAGAACTTGAAGTGATGGTGGGGTTATATGCAGATTAAATGTACAGTTAATTTTAAAAGTCTTTTCTGTCTGGAAAGTGGTCCAAGAAGATGGACTCCTTGGAGGTAAAGATTCTACAAGGGGCAGGTAGTGGTACCAAAGCAAAATCTTCCATTTTCACTATTTTCTTATTCAGTTGGTGCAAAAGTAATTGTAGTTTTGCATTATTGAACTTTGCCATTTGATATTGAAATACACTCTTAAATAAATGTGGTCATGGTATACATCATTTTAACGCACATTTCTCACTTTATTGTTTTTGCTAATGACTTATTGCTTGCTGTTTATATTCATTTTAGACTATAGAAATGATCCTAAAAAGCAAATTCAAGTGATTCTTTTATTAGAGTTTAAAATGGGTCGTAAAGCAGCAGAGACAACTCACAACATCAACAATGCATTTGGCCCAGGACCTGCTAATGAATGTACAGTGCAGTGGTGGTTCAAGAATGTACAGGAGATGAGAGCCTTGAAGATGAGAAGCATAGTGGCCAGCCACTGGAAGTTGACAGTGACCAATTGAGAGGATCATCAAAGCTGATCCACTTACAACTACATGACAAATTGATGAAGAACTCAATGTCAACCATTCTATGGTCATTCGGCATTTGAAGCTAGCTAAGTGGATACCTTGTGAACTGAGCAGAAATCAAAAAATACCATCATTTCGAAGTGTCATCTTCTCTTACTCTACACAGCAACAATGAACCATTTCTTGATTGAATTGTGACATGCGACAAAAAGTGGATTTTATCGGGACAACAGCGATAACCAGCTCAGTGGTTGGACCAAGAAGAAGCTCCAAAGCACTTCCAAAAGCCAAACTTGTACCAAAAAAGTTCATGGTCACTGTCTGGTGGTGTGCTGCCAGTTAGATCCACTATAGCTTTCTGAATCCTGGTGAAACCATTACATCTGAGAAATATGCTCTGCAGATTGATGAGATGCACCAAAAACTGGAACACCTGCAGCCGGCACTGATCAGCAGAAAGGGTCTAGCTTTTCTCCACGACAACACCTGACCGCACATCACACAACCAATGCTTCAAAAGTTGAATGAACTGGGCCACCAAGTTTTGCATCATCTGCCATACTCACCGGAGAAGGCGATGGCACCCCACTCCAGTACTCTTGCTTGGAGAATCCCATGGGCAGAGGAGCCTGGTGGGCTGCAGTCCATGGGGCCGCTAAGAGTCGGACAAGACTGAGCGACTTCGCTTTCACTTTTCACTTTCATGCATTGGAGAAGGAAATGGCAACCCACTCCAGTGTTCTTGCCTGGAGAATCCCAGGGACGGGGGGAGCCTGATGGGCTGCCGTCTATGGGGTCGCACAGAGTCGGACATGACTGAAGCGACTTAGCAGCAGCAGCCACACTCACCTGACCTCTCACCAACCACTACTTCTTCATGCATCTCAAAAACTTCTTGCAGGGAAAACACTTCCTCAACCAGCAGGAGGCAGAAAATGCTTTCCAAGAGTTCCTTGAATCCTGAAGCACAGATTTTTACACTACAGGAATAAACAAACTTATTTCTCGTTGGCAAAATATGTTGATTGTAATGGTTCCTATTTTGACTAGTAAAGATGTATCTGAGCCTAGTTATAATGATTTAAAATTCTCAGTATGAAATTGTAATTACTTTTGCACAGTACCTCTTTCCATCTTTCTGACATTTTTCCTTCCTCCAGTCATCTTGAGTCAAGGTGTTCTATTCTAATGTGAAGGGAAAGTAGAGTATGGCAGTGGGAGCCATGACCTAGGTTCAAATTCTAGAGTCTTTCTAGCAGGGGTCTTAATAGCTTGAGCAAGACATTGAACCTGAGCTCCTAGAGATGACACCAGTACTCACAAAATCACAGTGACAAGTCAGCAGGACAAAACATTGACTGATACTACTCTTTAGGATTGCTATTTTCTCTTCACAAATCTAGGATCTCAGGGGACTGATTATGGGGACAAACTGCCCTCTAGGATTTTAAATAACTCAGCAGCAGTGGTTTAAATCTCAGCATGAAGAGCAAATAGTTGAAAAGCCTTCTTTCCAGCATTTGCTCTAAGAAAGTATCTAAGGATGGGTATTATGTGGCAGATTATGTGAAATGTGCTAGAAATGATAAAAATGTAGATGGCAGGACAGGGAGGGAAGAGTAATGACTCCAAGTTAGTCTGTCTGGAGGTTTGTGGAGAGTGATAATGATCAATGACTGCCCATTCGAGCCATTATGACCCATTAGGTTCAAGTGCACAGGCTGGAAATCCTTCTGAATCAAATGAGGGGGGTGGTGTGGCCACTTGTGTGAGACAAGCCATTCCCAACCAAACCAGCCTGTCCAGCAGTTTATTTACCCAGAGCAAGGCCTGCTGTGTCTCATTGAGAACTGTACTCAGCTAGAGTTTTGCTCCTAATGAGAAAGAGCTCATTGTTCTAATTGGTTTGAGAGTGAATCCCAGTCCATGTCCCCTGGGGAAATCTGCAGATGCCCAGGGTTCATCTTGTCCTCTCTCATCACCATCCAGCCTCATCTCTTTGAACCCCTCTGCACCACTGAAGCCAGAACAGTCTATTTAAAGTGCATGTCTAACCACTACTCCTCTTCTTTTGTTCTCTAAGCCCTCTAGGATAAATCCTAAAATCCTTAGCATGGACAATAAAGCCCTCTGTGAGCTGGTCCCCTCGGTCAGTGACGCAACCTTACCTCTGTCTCCAACTAGAAATTTGTACTGTAATAATGCCAGGGTACTTGAAATTCATGTACACCTTGACCCTTACCAGGCTACTGTTTTATACCTTCGTGCACTGTTCTTTATCAGAAATCTCTTCTATACTCTCCTTACCTAGCTAGTCTCTCTCAGCCTTCAAGATTTAACTCAGACGTCTTTTCCTACAGTCTTCCATATGACTCCAAGCATGGGGCACAAGGAGGGCTGTGCTCTATGCTTGCATCAAACTTTGTGCATGCCTCTTTACTTATGATGGTACATTGAAATGAGCTGTGTACATGCAGTGTATGCGCCCTTAGAATGTGAGCTTTTCAAAAACAAGGGCTATATTTTGTTTACCATTAAGCCACAAGCACTTAGAGACTTGGCAATCTAAAAGTGTGTGTCAAATTGAATAACTAATTGCATCTCTAGAACATTCCTACAATGAAGTCTATCTGTTGACCTGTGAATGGAGGTTTACCTTGATTACCGGACAGAGAGGAGAACTGAAGTGCTTACCCAGCAAATATAGATTAATTGTCTCTTGTCTACATTTTCCACTGAATGAATATCCCTATGCTTCAAAAGTCATTTCAACATCTCTGTTCCTTGAATTGTCATAGATATTATGGCAGAGCACCTTTCCCCAAGACTTTGTTTCCTAGGGTCACAAAGCTAAATATAAGTGCTGCAAAAAAAGTCACAGCCTTGAGGTTTTAGTGAAGAGAAGACTGCATGCTCCTGGAGGAATAAGGGGGAACATGAAATAGCCTTAGAAAATGGCTAAGTTTTTAAAAAGTAGAGATTGGGAAAAGGTAATAGGGGGAGGGGCATAGATGATGCATTTTTCCTAGAAGAAGCATACATGGCAAAGTGATGGAAGGCCCTCAGTATATTTGGGAAACAAGAGTACACCTGATGGTTTGCAATTTGAACCTAATGCAACTCATTTTCCACCACTTACCCCCATCTCCATGCTCCAACCATCCCGACTTCTTTTCTCTAGCCCTGTGGTTCACAGACTCAAATGAGCATCAGAATTGTCTGGCAGGCTTATAAAACATAGATTCCTGGACGCCATTCCACCTACTAAATTTCTGATTCAGTAGGTCGGATGATGCTGATGCTGTGGTCTGGGGCTCTGTTTGAAAATCACTGCAAAATTGTCTTGCTGAAACCACCATGGCTCAGACCTGGAGATGTTGCTCCCGCTCCCAGCCCTGACATGGTAGGTTATGGACCTCGGAGCTCAACTGGAACCTTGGGTCTTCTGGACTCTGAAGGAGCAACTGCCCCTCGAAACCACTGTCAACCACCTATTGGCAAAGCAGCCGCCACCGTCGAAGTTGTCGAGCAGGCAGTGTTTTCCCATCATCCTGGCAAATGAAAGACTAATTTGAACCATCTGGTTCTGTAACACCCTCCTACACCACTGCTTAAAAGCAGCTGAACATATTTTCTCTTACGTTTTGTCAATAAAATATTGCTCCCCGGGGCTGTCGGCTTGTCAGGTTTGCAGCCCATAAGCAAAGCTGGAGCAGTTAGAGGTGGCACCAGCCAGAAGAGGGCTGTGGGCGCAGCCCCTCAGCCTTTGCTGCTGGTACTCTGCACACCCTTCTGTTAGGGGCAGGTTCTCTAAACGGATGCATTAAAGTATTTTTTTAAAGTGGAACCGAAATGTGTCCAGACCCTTCCTGGCCACTGTGCCCTTTGCGTCCGGTTAGTTTTGCGTGGCCTTATGACAGTGAAGAGTCAATGTGTCTAGCATTTCCAACCTCCAGGTAGAGTGTGTACACATTTATTAAGATTAATTAAAAAGTCACAAATTCTAAAGTAATAACATTAACAACCAGTAGAAAAAGTGCAGACATTTTGACAGTCTTTTTGAATTTCATTAAAAGATGGTAGTGACAAAAACCCCAGAGACTATTTCTACTTTACTAAAGAAATAGGTCACAGATTCAATTACAGTCACTGAAGCATGGACTCAATCTATCATGGCAAATTAAGTACATTTTAGCAACCTACTTTCCTTTAAAAATTTTATAGACACTTTCAGTGGAAGAAGAAAGACTATAGAATAAAAAAAAAAGAAAGAAATTGCAAAACCAAGTTCCACCCTTACTCCCCCCTCAGCTTTGAATAAGCATTTGGCTTATTTGCTTTGGGTATAAGACAGAAAATCATTAAGAAATACTAAGCTCTTTCACAATTATTACTCTTCACTTGTTCCTGGTTTAATGACGCAGATTTGGAATTGGGAGTGGGAAATGGCTCCAAATTAGAATCACTCGCCTTCAAAGGGGGGCTTTGTTCTACAGGCTCTGCCCTGCCCCTTTCTTTTAAAAGAGGGCTATTTGTACCTTATAGCTTTTATTAAATTTTTGCCTTAGCCTCTCAGAGCAGACACTCTGTGTTCATTCCTGGAAAGATAAATAAATCAAAAGTGCTCATTCAGCCTGTGGATATGGTTTAGCCAAGTGCAAATATTGGGACAATGGAGCACCCTTTCGCCCATAGGAAAATTGATTGTGTGTTGACAACTGGAATTTATGAAGGGCCTCTTGCAGTGAAGCGGCAGGGGCCATCTTTAAAACATGGCAGCCACGACAGCAAGTGTAGAGCAGAAGAGGGTGAGATCCTCACGTTTCCCCTCTGACAAGTGAACACCGGGGCCTGAGACGCTCACAACTCAGGAGTCTTAGGAATCTGTTGCTTGGCTTGGCCGGGAAAACTTCCGAAACTTCTTAGGTCTTGTTCCCCAAGAGGCTGTGTCACCAAAGCACTTACTCAGTTGAGAGCAGGTGTTGCTTATCATCCCCACAGTCTTGCTTTTCCCTTTAGATCTCAGGCTTACCTTCTCCTGATGCCTCTGTGAAATGGGCACAAAGGAGACAAGCCATTGCATTTGCTTCCAAAAGGAGAGACAGAGACGCTTCGTGCATCTCTGAAATATCTTGATCTTGCCCAATTAAACAAGCACCTCTCTTCAGCCAGGCAGAAGACTAAACTCACTGTAAAAGGCCGGTGAACCTCCCTTCTGATTTTGATTACAAAGCTGCAACTTCCTTAGGGCTTAGGTTTAATAGTAGGAAGGTGAAAAATCTCACATAGTCAAAATATCGCAAATCCATGTCTCCACAGCCTGTTTGTTTGGGAGTGTATATATAACTCTGAGTTGAGAGCCATCAAGTCTTAGAGGATGAGTTCCTTCAAACTCCAGAGTTAAGATAAATGTGGGCTGATGCTATACCTTGTGTGATGTGAAACTCGGATCTATGTGACTGCCCCTAGAAAGGGAGAGTGATGAGTCGGGGAGTGGTCATAATTGTTGGGATGATTCATTCAGTTACATTTTCTTTTCCTAGCTTAAATGATAGGAAAAAAAGATATGTTTACAGAAAAAAAAATACACATTCATCTGTAGGGCACAACTGCCACGCGCATGTGTGTGTGTGTGCACGCGCATGTGCTAAGTGTCTTTGGTTGTATCCACCTCTGTGGACCATAGCCCGCCAGGATCCTCTGTCCGTGGGATTCTCCAGGCAAGAATACTGGAGTGGGTTGCTGTGCCTTCTCCAGACGGTCTTCTCAATCCAGGGATGGAACTTGCATCTTTTATGTCTCCTGCATTGGCAGACAGGTTCTTTACCACTAGTGCCGCCTGGGAAGCCTCACCATTGTCAAGACAATGTAGTAATGTGGATTTGGGACAGGAAGACCTATACCCTTCAGCTTCCGATGAGCAGCCTTGGTCAAATCTTTGGAGCTTTTTGAGTCCCAGTTTTATTAAATGCAAACTTGGAAATTCTCTATTTTCTTTGTATCCTTTAATAGGATTCTCATTAGATCCTTAAAAAAGTTTCATGCTTACTGAGCACTTATTTTCATAGCATTTCTCATAAATTATTACATTAAGCCTCGTACTAACATTTTGAGATATATATTATCTTCCCCAATTTACAATAATGAAATAGAGGCCAAGAATTTCCCAAGACCACCAAACAGGTTAAGAGGCAAGTTTTTGGGGCTCCCAACTTCAGCAGTATTTCTAATAACCCTTAAGTGTATTGTTTTAGATTAATGAGATATGAGAACATGTTTAGAAAATTGCAATGCATCATGTAAATGGTACATTGTATTATTATTTGGAGATCCCCCGTTTGATATTGTGCTTCCCTGGTGGCTCAGTGGTAAAGAATCCGCCTACCAAGAATGCAGAAGACCTTGATTCGATCCCTGGGTCTGGAAGATCCCCTGGAGAAGGAAATGGTTACCCACTTCAATGCTCTTGCTTGGAAAATCCCATAGACAGAGGAGCCTGGCAAGCTACAGTCCTTGGAGTTGCAAAGAGTTGGACACGACTTAGCGACTGAACACACACATGCCTTTGATGTTGTATAAAGAAAAAGGTAGATAGAAACAGCAAGCTTTAGTTACAAGAGTCAGTCATTCATCACTCACTAGCGGTGAACTTAGTACCTAAACAGAAACTGCATCCCTGTGTCTAGTGTTGACTTAGGACAGACATCATACTATTGATTCCTTTGATCATTTACCCTGCTTTCCTTCACTGGTTTTCACTTCAGGGTGACACATAGCTGACCTATTAAACACTCATCTTTGTCCACATGGAAATTAATTAACTGGTAACTGTCTCCAGCATATAACAGTGGATTAAATCTCAGGAAGGAGAAGGAAGATCTCTTGAAAGTGGACTAGCCAGGGTTTCTTGGTTGAGTCATTCTCTCCCATCCGAGTCTCATTCTGTTTTCCCCTACACCTGCATCCTGAGAAACTCAGCCACCTCTGTTCAGCTTGGGATAATAACCATGCACAGCTGGACTGCAATATGGCTGGAGAAGAAATACACTCACAGCCTGTGATGTGAGATGAGCTTCAATTTGTTCAAACCACTTGCTGTGTCAGTCTAACTCCAGGCATCAGTGTGAAAAATGGGAAATTTAGTTACCTATATAGATTTAATAGCAATAGTCATACCTTGAAATTTTGTAATATTTTTCAAGTTACTATGCACATTCACACACAGATCAGGCAATTCTTACAAGAGTTGGTGAGATAGACAGGACTCTTATTCTTACTATACAGTGAGCAAACCTGAGACTTGGGAATTTTTGACCTGTCCTCTCCTACAGCTGGTAAGGGACAGATTGGTGTCTTGATTCACCTGGCCTCTTAGTGTGGGCACTTGTGCTTTGCCGATCTAGGACTCCCTCACTGGCAAGAAGTCCCCTTTTTTTTTCCCAATTCCAGACATTTGTTTCCAGCTACTAGGTTCTTATTGTCCTCCTGGTCATACTTGACTGATAGAGGGTTGGGCGTCTGACCCAACTTAGGCCTATCTTTCCTTAGAACTTTTCAAGTTGGAAATGGAAATAGAGTCAAGGGCTTCCCTGGTGGCTTCATGGTAAAGGATCCGCCTGCCAATGCAGGAGACAAAGGTTTGAGCCCTGATCCAGGAAGATCCCACAGGCTGCAAAGCAGCTAAGCTCCTGCGCTCCAACCACTGAACCTAGAGCCTGGGAGCTGCAAATATAGAGCCCACGTGCTGTAACTACTGAAGCCCGTGTGCCCTACAATCTGTGCTCCTCAACAAGAGAAGCAACCACAATGAGAAGCCCAGGCATGGCATCTAGAGAAATCTCAGGCAGCAACAAACACCCAGCACAACCAAAAAATGTTAATTAATTATTAAAAAAAAAAGAGAGAGAAGTTCCTGTATAGGAAACTTAGTCAACCATGATTTTTACAACAGTGAGTAAGCTGGTTGAGGGGAAAGAATGAAGCTGACAGCGAAGCAAGATTTATTTTATGCCTCAGTTATCTCATCTATAAAGTAGGGGATAATTATAAAGCTATTTCCTATGGTTATGTAGAGGTTAAATAAGTCAATATCTAAAAAGTGCTTACAGAAGTGTGTTGGGCATTATCTATGCTTCATAAATATAAACTACTTATTATTATTCAATGAACTTCTAGTGTTAAGCAGAGGTAAGTGGGAGAATCTTGGCAACACTGAAGTCTCTGGCTCTAATTGTTCCTAAGACTGCATACCTTGGGAAAGTAGTATTTCAAGAAATTCTTTTTTTTCTTACGTTTTTCAACATACTCTCTCATATTTATAAATGAATTATGTGTCCAAAGAGTGAACATTTTTTCATATTTGTCTCTGCTTAGCGTCTGCTTTTCTGGCTCATCTGCACAGTTGTGGGCATTATTAAATGTGATACAGAGAATTGAATAAGGTTGCTAAGTAGTTAAATGAAGTGAAAGTGAAAGTGGCTCAGTTGTATCCGACTCTTTGTGACCCCATGGACTATACATGGGAATTTTCCAGGCCAGATTACTGGAGTGGGTAGCCTTGTCCTTCTCCAGGGGATCTTCCCAACCCAGGGATGGAACCCAGCTCTCCCACATTGCAGGCAGATTCTTTACCAGCTGAGGTACTAGGTCATATATATTTAAGGTCTTGCTCTAGAAATTGGCTTATATACAGGTAAGTGTTCTTCCACCCCTATTAAATCATTATCATTCAAAACTGTGAGGATCATTAGTTTCTAACTTGACATAAGCAAGATAATTACATTCCTGAATATACTTTGGTCAGATCTCATTTCTCTGTTTTGTTTTGTTTTTAAATCAAGTTTCCAGATCCTTAATGTCATAGCAATATTTATACTGGTTTGAAACACAGAATATACAGCTAGATTGCTAGGTTAAAAACCTCACATCTGACATACATTCTCTAGGTAACCTTGGCAAATTTCTTTATGCTTCAGATATGTCATCTGTAAAATGGGAGCTAATAATAGAGCTGTTTCCTGTGGTTATGTGTGTGTGTGTTAGTCACTCAATCGTGTATGACTCTTTGAGACCCCATGGACTTAGCCCACCAGACTCCTCTGTCCATGGAATTTTCCAGGCAAGGATACTGGAGTGGGATGCCATTTCCTTCTCCAGGGGATCTTCTCGACCCAGGGATCGAACCCTGGTCTCCTGAATTGTAGGCGGATGCTTTACTGTCTGAGCTACTAGGGAAGCTCCCCTGTGGCTATATAGAGGCTACTTAAGTCAAAATTTAACAAGTCCTTAGAGTAGTGCTTTGGGCATAGTACATGCTACATAAACTACTTATTGTTACTCAATGAAGTTTTCTTTTTAGTACTTTTCACATGTGAAGAACTTGTTGTAATTATTACAAAAGTGAAGAAAGTGAAAGTGAAGTTGCTCAGTCATGTCCGAGCTCAGTCTTTGCAACCCCATAGACTGTAGCCTACCAGGTTCCACCATCCATGGGATTTTCCAGGCAAGAATACTGGAGTGGGTTGCCATTTCCTTCTCCACAAGGAGTATGTTAAAATTGTGCTTTTGAATGTCAAGAGTAAAAGCATAACCTCTAAATAGAAGGTGATTTCAACATACTCCTCAGGAGTTAAATAAAAGATGCTGAAAAACATAGTTAATGGATAGTTTTAAGTGATTCTGTGGAAAGAACATTTATGATGCTACTGAATAGCAAAGGGATGTTAAAGGAAGAGAAATTTAGATGAAGAATATGTGAAAAATCCATGTTGAAGACAAAGATATTTCAAAGGCTTGGAATTGAGTATATGATCAAAATTTGGAGACAATTTATCTTTACATTGAGCCATGTTGACAATGAGGGCTAACAACTTGGACATGGGACTAAGAAGCAAGCAAAATGTCTGAAGAAAAACAGTGGTTCTACTTCATATTAAACATGAAAACTCTTCTCTTTTGACTTTACATTGCCGTCACAGAGTCCTGGTGGCAGAGTTCATTAGTGGCACTGAGATGGTAAGAGTGTCATCTTAACTCCGGCGCAGGTTTCCATGTCTGAAAAAAAAAAGAAAGGGGAAATTTTTCATATTGTTCTCTTTTTAGAACCCAGAAGCATTAAGAGGACACAGAATTATTTCATACAGAATTTCAGTATTAAGAAAAGAACCAAAGTGATTATTTTTACCTTAGGAAAAATTGGAAGACTAAGTAAGAAATTACTATTGAGAGATAAAATGAGAGAAAATGTGCCTGTGTATTAGGAATTCTATTATTTTTTTTTACTCATGTTCTTTGTGTAATTCCTTTGTTTATGTCCAACTCTTATTGGTGGTAAATTGTAATTCCTATAAACGGCATGCTTTATACACAAAAAACAATGCTTGGACCATGAGCTTTAGCCACATTCAAAAAATAATTCTGACTCTTGTATAGTCAAAGCTATGGTTGTTCCAGTAGTCATGTATGGATGTGAGAGTTGGACAATAAAGAAGGGTGAGTGCTGAAGTGTTGATGCTTTCAAACTGTGGTGCTGGACAAGACTCTTGAGAGTCCCTTGTACTGCAAGGAGATCAAACCAGTCAATCATAAAGGAAATCAACCCTGAATAGTCATTGGAAGGGCTGATGCTGAAGCTGAAACTCCAATACTTTGGCCACTTGATGTGAAGAGCCAACTCATGGGAAAAGACCCTGATGCTGGGAAAGATTGAGGGCAGAAGGAGAAGGGGACAGCAGAGGGTGAGATGGTTGGATGGCATCACCGACTCAATTGACATGAGTTTGAGCAAACTCTGGGAGATAGTGAAGGACAGGGAAGCCTGGTGTGCTGCAGTCCATGGAGTTGCAAAGAATTGAACATGACTTAGTGAATGAACAACAACAAAATCACCTTATGCACTCAGTATCCTTAAGGCAGAGCTACCTGATGACATCTATTGGATATATACAAATGACTTATCAGAGGATGTTTGAAGAGTATTATGTTATAAGGGTATACTTTCAAATTTATCTCCATTGCATTAGCAGGCACTGCATTTCAGAACTTTTAGTTTTTTTTTTTTTTTTACAAAGTGTAGCAACATTTTAGATTTTTATTTGATAATTCTTAGATTTCTATGCAAGTGGGGCTAATTAGCCAATCATGAAAACAAAAGTTCACAGTGTATTATGTAGAGTCTATTAGGTGAACTTCTAAGAGATTTACGATTGATGGACTGGAGCCACCTGGGCTTCCCTAGTGGCTCTGCAGTAAGGAATCCACCTGCCAAGAAGGAGACACAGCTTCCAGCCCTGGGTCAGGAAGATCCCCTGGATGAGATGACAGCCTACTTCAGTATTCTTGCTTGGGAAATCCCATGGACAGGGGAAGGTGGCTTTAGTCCATTGGATCGCAAAGAATCAGACACAGCTTAGAGACTGAGCATGTGTGCACACATGACTGGAGCCGAGGGGATTTTAGTACAAATGAGATACACCTCATTCTCTTTGGAAAGTTCAATGTAAAACCTGTTGTAGGTTTTATAACTTATTTTTAAGAACTTATAGCAAACATTCTTTCCCAACAACCTAACTCAAATAACTATAAATAAAATATCCAATAATATATGTACATAATTCTTATATATGTGTAGCATTCATGTTAACAAACCTTTTATGCACATTTTTGGCTTTAAGTTTTATAAAACACTATGAGATCGATATCTCTCTCTACCCCAAGCACGTGTAATAATGGGGAAACGATGGCTTGGAGAAATAAGTGGTTGGGTAGATAAAATCTGTTCTGAAATTTAATTAGATAACCCTTCTCCTTGTAGATGTTTATATAAGGGACACAGCAAGTTTTCAACCCATGTAGATTTTCTATTCTTGCATTTTTTCCCCACTTGTAGCCTCTTAATCCCTGGTGGTTCAGATGGTAGAGAATCTGCCTGCAATACAGGAGACCTGAGTTTGATCCCTGGATGGGGAAGATCCCCTGGAGAAGGGAATGGCTACCCATGCTAGTACTCTTGCCTGGAGAATTCCATGGACAGAGGATCCTGGCAGGCTACAGTCCATTGCAAACAGCCTCTTAATACTTGCCTGTTCTAAAATTCCGAATGCTCCAGGGTTACTGAGCAATATTTTACTTTCTAGGCAACAAATATCTCTCATATAATGTATGTGAATTAGTTTTCTAAGCTTTCTAAAGCTAAGAACTAAGACTTTCTTCAAGACATTTTACAATAGATTTTCTTATATTATGCAGCAATCAAGATAGACCCAGAATGCTCACAAAGTTTTTTACTTGTTCAAAGAGCCAATACATTATATTTAAATAATTATTAAATTCCAGAAAAAGTAGATACATTTTATAATTTTATATTTCCTCCTTTTTGCTTCCCTTTTGGACCAAGCACCGCTCATTCTTTCTTAGCTATGAGAGTCTAGATGAGATAAATGAATGCTGTTCCCATCTTCAGTGTAGTGATTCTGCTTGGATTATAATCAAGATCTTCCATGCTGAGACTTATTCAGGGATGTACCCATGACCCACTCTGAACCAATAAGAGAGTCAGTCACAGAGGAGGGAACTTTAGAAAGTGACACTTCCTTCTGAAAATGTGATTGAGTGGGACCCAGTGAGACCTGGACCTGCTTAGATAATTTTGTTACCGCAAGAAGGTAGCTGGGAACCACTGAAGTGGTGAGGTGAAGCTGGCAGATGAAACTAAGACTTCGAGGACTGGATTCATGAGCACCTCTTTAAGCAAGTAGGACTTCTGGACTTCTCCAGTGTGTGAGCCAATAATTTTTCTTTATTATTTAAGCCTGTGTGGCTGGGTTTCCTAACTTATACAATGTGCATTTGGCCCTCATATGAGGTCAGGTTAGTCCCTTTCTAAGTCTTTTCACTCCTTTCTTTCCACCACTGTCATCCATGGAGAATGAGAACTGGAGTCCATAAACCTGAGTTCATGCTTATTTTTAGTACTTACTTACTCTGCATATTGAGTAAGAAAATAACCCATGTTATATATTGGTGAAACAGTACTGATAAAAGAAACAATATTTAACTTTCAGGATTATCTGGGGGATCAAATGAGATAATGAAGATCAGAACACCACATAAATATTAATTATCTGCCTGAACAGTGCTAATTTAATCTAGAAATTGGTTTTGAGCGCATTTCCTCCAAGTTCTTTCCAGGGCTAGATTTATAATGCTCTGGTTACAGGTAGAAGCAAGAAGGGTTATGTGCAAATAGGTCATAGGTAGAAAAAGAAAACTCTAGTTTTTAGTGTCATAATTATTTTATGTAGGCCCTGACTTAATGCATTATGGAACGTTTCACTGAATGAAGTCATTGCAGACTTTAAGTTAGCAAGCTATTAAGAGACACAATTTGTACATTGTGATGGATCATATTAAAATAATTTAGTTCAAAGGAGGCTTCATTATATCTCACTTAGAAATTTCTCGTAATGTGAAGAAATGTTTCTCCATGGTAAATTTGCTGCTGGAGACCCCTGGAGCTCCCTGGGACTGGAATGCTAGGAGTTCTAGAAGCTGGGCCAGGTCCCTTTGACGTCACTAAGGAGTGAGCACGTGTTCCAGGCTCTCCCCTCTTGCCTCACGTTGTCTGTCCCAGGCCTGATCTATTCAGAAAATGGTATACAGTTGCACAGACAAGTTCAAAACGGACTCCATTTTTCCAGTCTCACTGAATCAAGCTTATAAACATGGAAAAAGAACTCACTAGTGCTTCCTGCTTCATAGTTGAATTCATTCCGATTGCCCCATCTTGTGGAAGAAAGAAAAATCGCCAGATTTTTTTTCCCCCCTCTTTGGGCATAAGCCCCAGAAGAACAAATTCATCCCATCTGTCTTTCTCTTTTCTCTCTCTCATCTCTTCTCTTGCACACAATACATTTCAAACAATGTATTCTAAAGAAAGGCCAGTATTACTCATATATTTGCAACCCAACCTTCTTTCCTTGGTTTTCCCAGGTGGCTGTAGTGGTAAAGAACCTGCCTGCCAATGCAGGAGACTCTGGAGAAGCAGGTTCGATACCTGGGTCGGGAAGATCCCCTGGAGGAGGGCATGACAGCCCACTCCAGTTTTCTTGCCTGGAGAATCCCATGGACAGAGGAGCCTGGTGGGCCACAGTCCATGGGGTCGTAAAGAGTCGAACACAACTGAGCCCCTGAGGACACGTGCTTCTTTCCTTACCAAGAGGACCAATGTATGTTGGTTATACTCCTGAGTGTTAGACAGGAGTCTGTTGCTCTTTGAAAGACTCTAACTCTGCTAATGTAATTGAGCCCCAAGTCAGACTGCATCTCTGAAGGTCTCTTAGCTTTCTGAATTCTTCTCAGACTCTGGGAACATAGGGACCATCCCCTTTCCAGCTATCTGAGCTATTCTCCCCTACCTCCATCCTACCTTTTCTGCATTCCTTTTTACATGGAAGTCTGTTCAGAGGAAGAATGAATGAAATCAATTCACTTATTTGTTCACCAGTTCACTTATTTGTTTCTTCATTCACCCATTTAACATTTATTTATTGAGGACCTTCTATATGCCAAGCCCTCTACCTGGTATAGGGAAATAGAAACAGGCAAAGCAGCCTCTCTGTTCTCTACTCTGATGGAGCTTACACCCTAAGGTTGACTCAGATCAGTTGCTCAGTCATGTCCGACTCTTTGCAACCCCATGAATCGCAGCACGCCAGGCCTCCCTGTCCATCACCAACTCCTGGAGTTCACTCAGACTCATGTCCATTGAGTCAGTGATGCCATCCAGCCATCTCATCCTCTGTCGTCCCCTTCTCCTCCTGCACCCAATCCCTCCCAGCATCAGAGTCTTTTCCAATGAGTCAACTCTTCGCATGAGATGGCCAAAGTACTGGAGTTTCAGCTTTGGCATCATTCCTTCCAAAGAACTCCCAGGACTGATCTCCTTCAGAATGGACTGGTTGGATCTCCTTGCAGTCCAAGGGACTCTCAAGAGTCTTCTCCAACACCACAGTTCAAAAGCATCAATTCTTCAGTGCTCAGCCTTCTTCACAGTCCAACTCTCACATCCATACATGACCACAGGAAAAACCATAGCCTGGACTAGATGGACTTTTGTTGGCAAAGTAATGTCTCTGCTTTTGAATATGCTGTCTAGGTTGGTCATAACTTTCCTTCCAAGGAGTAAGCGTCTTTTAATTTCATGGCTGCAGTCACCATCTGTAGTGATTTTGGAGCCCAAAAAAATAAAGTCTGACACTGTTTCCACTGTTTCCCCATCTATTTCCCATGAGGACATAGATATTAATCATATAATCAGAAAAATATATAATTGCAAAGTCTGATAAGCCTGGGAAAGGAAGTTAAGGGTACTCTGAGACCATAAGAGAAGAGACCTGACCTGTGGGACCTGACCTTTCCTGATGAAGGACATTTGCACTGAGATCTGAAGAAGCAGGAGCTAAGGGAGTGGCAAGAACATTCCAAGAAGAGCCTTTGAGTCCCAAGGGGACATACTGCCTGGAGTAGAGAGAGCTCAGTGGCTGGAATGAAGAGAAGAAAGGAGAGTGGTTCTTGATGAGGCTGCAGAACCTGGTAGGGGCCAGATCATGTCCGGCCTTGAGGACACGCTAGGAGTTTGACCATCTGACCACGTTGCTTACAAATATGAAGCGCTGCTCATTAATCAAACAGAGTGATTTGGTCTCACTTCCCTCTGCTCTCGTAACAGTCGTTCCCAGGGAGTCAGACCAGTACTTCCTGGATGTCTCTATCAGAAGACAGCTGTAGGTTCTGCCATCCATCCTGTGCTTGTTCACTGCAGCCCTTTACTCAGAGCTGGATCTTCAGAAGGTGCTGTGTCAATGCCCAGGTTATAGTCTGCATGTGATGGACCTCTAAGATTTATCCAGCACCTAAGGGTGTTTGTGTTCCTGCATTTCACTGTTGCTCTGTCTCTAAGCGACGGAGACCAGCTCGCCTCCGCGCACAGTCAACCTGAAAGTTGCACAACACTGACACCTGGTGCTTGTGTGAGGTCTGAGATCGCACGAGGTCAGAAGAGGCTCCTGGGGCTAGTCCATGCTGCAGATGTAGTGAGACTCAGGGAAAATGTGAGCAAGTGTGTGTGTATAAATGTGCTCCCACGCACGTGCATACACACACACACACACACATACCCACACACCCCACACAATCTGTCTATAGTTTTTTGTTTTCAGCTTCTTCTGATCTTCCAATAATATGCTTGATAGAAGGCTTCACTATGGTATTTTCTTATTGTCAAGATTTACCAATTTGGACACGTGGTTTCTGTGATGGAAGGTGAGGTTTCACCTGGGTTTGGGGGAAAACAATTGACAAAAAAGTAAATCAGTGTTTACTTAGCATGTCTTAATACAAAGCATGAATTAAGTGGGAAAAAAAAGAGTCTCAAAAAGCAATTTAATAATGTGATTTTCTGGATGATAAATAGTATTTGCATAATAATTTATAATCTCTAAAGCATTTTAGCATGCATTTCCACATGATTCTCTCAGTCTTTCAACCATTTACTCATTCATCTGCTGCTGCTGCTAAGACGCTTCAGTCGTGTCCGACTCTGGGCGACCCCATAGACGGCAGCCCACCAGGCTCCCCCGTCCCTGGGATTTTCCAGGCAAGAACACTGGAGTGGGTTGCCATTTCCTTCTCCAATGCATGAAAGTGAAAAGTGAAAGTGAAATCGCTTATTCGTGTCCGACTCTTAGCGACCCCATGGGCTGCAGCCTACGAGGCTCCTACGTCCATGGGATTTTCCAGGCAAGAGTACTGGAGTGGAGTGCCATTGCCTTCTCCGATTCATTCATCTAAGAACTATTTATTGAGAGCTTACTCCATGTGAGTGATTGGTCTAGGCTGTGAAGAATCTGTAAGTTCTGGCAGGGCAATTAAAAGAGAGGACAGTGTAGTACTTAAATAAGTATGCTTTGGATTCAGACTTAGCTGCTCTAAGTATCTGAGTCTTTGTGTGTTAAATGGCCAGTGATAATAACAGTGCCTAAATTATTCAATGTTGAATTAGTACAAGTTATTTAAGAACTATATAAAGTAAGTATTTTCTTGCAAGTTTTCAGTTTAAGAAATAAGATTTTCAGCAGTGGGAAAGTTAAAGAAAATGAGTATGGAGTTCATGAGTTTATCAGTCTGGGAAGATACAAGGATTAATGGAAATGAGTACGTTGAAAAGCTTAGAAAAAAGGGCTGGCCCTGTTGTCAAGGAATTTTAGTGCCTAAGAGTTTTGACACTAAAGTCAAAACTTCAGTCTCTGACTTGAAGGAAATTATGTTCTCAGAGCAATGTTTTTGGAGTATAGGTTATGGGAATGAATGATGGAAAGGGTCAGAAATAGAAAGCTGAACCATTAGATACGAAGCTTTTCCAAGGGGCCTGATCTGAATTAACTGGACCTTGAACTACACCAGAGATAATGGTGGGACTCTGTAGAGGAGGAGGTCAATGCAAGATATTGTAAAGAATTAATCTAGATGAGATGATTGTTCATTGTTTATTGATCGTTTCATAGGATAGCTGCGTTGTCACCTGTTTTAATCCCAGTCCTTGGAAATATAGAAGAGTCTGTTTCTTTTACTGGTGCTGTTTGTATTTTGTGGAGATCAAATTCTCCTCCAGAAAATTCAGTGTATCTGAGCAACTTATTTATGCAGTGAGCACTTAATCAGAAAGTTCCCTGGCAGAGTACTGCCTGTGGCCATCAGAACTTTCAGACACTTTTCTTTCTGAGAAATGGAACCAAGAGGGACATTCCAAATACAATATGGCTGGTCTTGCATCTGTATGCCCTGAGTTTAGACCTCCCAAGAGAGTCTCTAAAAGATGTTCCTAGAAAGTGAAGAGAATTGAGTCTTTAATGACATGAAAGCAAAGAGAATGCTAACTAAGAGGTGGACACTATTAACTCATTTAGTAAATATGTGTAAATTTCTTTGACCTAGAGAAAATATACATTCTTTTCTTATGGCTAGAACATTTATCGATTATATGATTATATATGATTGTATGTTGTATGTTGTATGATTGTATGTTGATTATATGACCATAAAGGAAGCAAATTCTAAAATATAGGGGTCTTGTGTGTGTGCTTAGTCACTCAGTGATGTCTGACTATTTGCAACCACATGGACTGTAGGCTGCCAGACTCCTCTGTCCATGGAATTCTCTAGACAAGAACACTGGAGTGGGTTGCCATTCTCTTCTCCAGAGGATCTTCCTGACTCAGGGATCAAAACCTGGTCTCCTGCATTGCAAGTAGATTCTTTACCATCTGAGCCACCAGGGATGCTCCACAGGGGTCTTAGGGAAACTCAAACCTGGCTTTATAAATAATTTAGAAAATTATGTAGTTCATTGTAGATATTTCAGTTATCAAACAAGAAATATTTAAAACATTGAAATAAATTAAATTTAAAGAGATAATTAATGATGATAAAAGCTGAACTTAATGGGTTTGACAACTAAATGCAATTAATAAATCAAAAGCCTCTTCTTTACAGTATCATAGTGACCCTGTCTCCCCTGAAAGCCTAGTGGAGAAGACACTAGAAGAGAGAGAGAGGTAAAACCTTTGTTTTACCTAAAACAGAAATGTAACTATAGATTTTAAGAGTGAACTTACACCAAGAAATTTCAAATGAATGAAAGTTGCTCATTCGTGTCCTACTCTTTGTGACCCCATGGATATTTCATGGAATTTTCCAGGCCAGAACACTGGAGTGGGTAGCCATTGCCTCCTCTGGGGGATCTTCCCAACCCAGGGATCTAACCCAGGTCTCCCACATTGCAGGCTGATTCTTTAGCAGATGAGCCACAAGGGAAGCTCAAGAATGCTGAAATGGGTAGCCTATCCCTTCTCCAGGGGATCTTCCCCACCCAGGAGTTGAACCTGGGTCTCTTGCATTGCAAGTGGATTCTTTACCAGATAAACTACCAAGGAAGCCAACAATTTCAAGACTTAGATCAAATGAGTAGCTTCCTATGAACATGAATTATTAAAAAGTGGCCCAACACTGTTTATAATAGCCAGGACATGGAAGCAACCTAGATGCCCATCAGCAGATGAATGGATAAGAAAACTGTGGTACATATACACAATGGAGTATTACTCAGCCATTAAAAAGAATACATTTGAATCAGTTCTAATGAGATGGATGAAACTGGAACCTATTATACAGAGTGAAGTAAGCCAGAAAGAAAAACACCAATACAGTATACTAATGCATATATATGGAATTTAGAAAGATGGTAACAATAACCCTGTATACGAGACAGCAAAAGAGACACTGATGTATAGAAAAGTCTTATGGACTCTATGGGAGAGGGAAAGGGTGGGAAGATTTGGGAGAATGGCATTGAAACATGTATAATATCATGTATGAAACGAGTTGCCAGTCCAGATTCCATGCACGGTACTGGAAGCTTGGGTCTGGTGCACTGGGACAACCCAGAGGGAGGGGAGGGAGGGAGGAGGGAGGAGGGTTCAGGATGGGGAACACGAGTATACCTGTGGCGGATTCATTTCGATATTTGGCAAAACTAATACAATATTGTAAAGTTTAAAAATAAAATCAAATTAAAAAAAAAGTGGCCCAACAAAGGTAAATGGCCATATTATTTTGATAATCATGGAAGAAATATAAACATTTGCCTATGATCCACCATTTAAAAAGATAATGGAATTGTGAAAAGCTCTTAGAATAACCTTGTGAAATGGACCAGTTTCTTGAAAGACACACTACCAAAACTCATACAAGGAGAAATAGATAAATTGAACAGACCTATATACCAAAGAAATTGAATCAAGTAATTACCTTTCAAAAAAGAGAGTACCAGGCTCAGATGGGCTCACTGTTGAATTTGAACAAATATTTAAGGAAAAATGATTACAAATTTTTTCCAGACAATAGAAGCAGAGGGAAGGGAATACTTCCTAACTCATTCTATGCAACCAGTGTTAACCTAACACCAAAGCCAGACAAAGAAATGGAAAGAATACTATAGACCAATGTCTTTCATGAAAATATATATAAAAATCCTTAACAAAATAACAAAACATTAGCTATTAAATCCACCATTGTATAAAATCTACATGCAAGCAAAACAAAGAAACAAATTTTAAGCAAACTAGAAATAGAGGGAAACATCCTCAACTTGAGAAAGAACATCTACAAAAAAACCTACAGCTAGTATCATAGTTAATGGTGAGAAATTAGATGTTTCCTGCTAAGTTCAGGAACAAGACAATGATGTCTACTCTCACCAGTCTTATTCAGTATAGTATTGGAAGTCCTGGATAAAGCAATGAGACAAGAAAAGGAAATAAAAATGTATATAGATTGAGAAGGAAGGAGTAAAACCGTCTTTGTTCATAGGTGGTATGATTGTCTATGCAGAAAATTCCAGAGAATCTCCAGGAACTATTACACAAATACAACAAGGTTGTAGGATATTACTATACAAATAAATCAATTGCTTTCCTATATACTAGCAATGAACATTTGGGATTTGAAGATAAAAACACAATACATTTATATTAGCGTGAGAGAAGAGAGATTTGGATAGAGGGAAGGAAGAATGTATAAGATATACATAAGGAAAACAATAAAACTCTGCTGAAAGAAATTAATACAGATCTAAATAAATGGAGAGATACTTTATGTACATGGTCAGGAAGACTCCATATTGTCAAGATGTCATTCTACCAAAACTGATCTAAGATTTAATGCAATCTCAATAAAAATGAACATGAATAACCAACAAGAACCTAGAGTATAGCACATGCAACTCTGCTCAATGGTATGTGGCAGCCTGGATGGGAGGGGAGTTTGGGGGAGAATGGATACACGGATACCTCTGTTCACCTGAAACTGCCATAACATTGTTAATCTGCTATACCCCAATACAAAACAAAAAGTTGAAAAAATCCCAGCAAGTTATTTTGTGGATATCAGCAGATTCTAAGATAAATATAGACGGGAAAGACTCAGAACAGCCAACGCAATATTGAAGGCAAAGAACAAAACTGGAAGACTTAACTATTTAAGACTTACTATGAAGCTACAGTAATCGAGACAGTAAGATATTGGTGGAAAAAAATAAATACATCAATAGAACAGAATACAGTGCCCAGAAATTGACCAACACCAATATATTCAGCTCATCTTTGGAACAAAGGCAATTTAATGGAGAAAGAATAGTATTTTCAACAAATGATTCTGGAGCAACTGGGCCTCCATATACAAAAACATGAATCTAGACATATACCTTACATCTTTCACAAAAACATTAGTTCGAAACAGATCACAGACCAGAATGTAAACTGCAAAACTATTAGACATCTAGAGGATAACAGAAGAGAGAATCCAGATAAACTTGGGTTTGGTAATGACTTTTCTTTTTTAAGGTACAACACAAAAATCATATTCCATGAAAGAAAAAGAGAAAGGCAAGTTGAACTTCATTAAAATTAAGATGTTCTGCTCCGTGAAATACGTGGTTAAGTAAATAGAAGATAGACCACAGAATGAGACAAGATATTTAAAAAACACATCTGATAAGGGGCTGGTATCCAAAATATACAGACAGCTCTTAAAACTTAATAGTAAGATAACATTTCAGTTAAAAAAAAATGGGCAAAGATGTAAAGAGACACCTCACCAGAGAGAAGATACAAATGGCAAATAAGCGTAGACAAAAATGCTTAACATCACATTTCACTATGGAACTGCAAATTAAAATGAGATACTACTGCACGCCTATCAGAATGGCTAAAATCCAAAAACACTGACAACACCAAATACTGGAAAAGATGTGGAGCAACAGGAACTCTCCTTCATTCTTGGGGGATGCAAAATGGTACAGCCACTTCAGAAGTTAGTGTGGCAGCTTCTTATAGAGCTAAAAATACTGTTACCATATGATCGCACTACTTGGAATTTACTCAAGTGAATTGAAAATTTATGTCCACACAAATGTTTATACAGCTTTCTTCATAATTGTCAAAACTTGGAAGTAACCAAGATGTCCTTCAACATGTGAATGAATAAACAAATGGCATGCAGTGGAGTGTTATTCAGCAATAAAAAGAGATGAGCTATTAAACCACACAAAGACATGCAGGAACTTTATGTGGGCTTCCCTGGTCGCTCAGGCAGTAAAGAATCTGCCTGCAATGAAGGGGACACAGTTTGATCCCTGGGTCAGGGAGATGCCCTGGAGGAGCGCATGGCAACCCACAACTTTATGTACACATTGCTACATGAAAGAGGTCAGTCTGCAAAAGCTATGTGCCACGTGATTCCAGCTATATGACATTCTGGAAAAGGCAAAACGATGGAGACAGTTAAAAGATCAGTGTTTTCCAGGGGGGAAGGGAGGGAGAATGAATAGGCGAAGCACAGGCAATTTTTTGTATAGTCAAGTTATTCTGTGTGATGCTGAAATGGTGGAAACATGTCATTATACATAGTCAAAAACTTGAATATACAACACAAGCGTGAACCCTAATGCAAACTATGGACTTTAGTTAATAATAATGTATCAACATGGACTCAGAAACTGTAACAAATGTACTGTATTAATGTGTTCTGTTACTAATAGGGGAAACTCTGGGGGGTGGGATTGGGAGTGAGATGGCCAGTGTACCTTCTGCTCAATTTTTTATGTACTTTCCACTTAATTTTTCTAAAATCCTAAAACTTCTCTATCAAATTAATTTTTAAAGGTATAGGATAAAATAATAAACTTAAAAAAAGGATACAAAAGGTAAATGATTTTATAGGGCATTCTTTTTAAATTTGGGGGACAGCTAACATTTAAATTATCCAAGTAATGCTAGAATTTGGGGGGGGAAGGTATATCTTCCTAATTCTTCTGAAAAATTACCAAAATTGAATAAAAATGATGCTTGACAACTATAATCCAATCTTACTTACAAATGATGATGCAAACATCTAATGCAATATTAGCAAAGAGACTACAGTCATGTATTAAAAGAAAGAAATTACAGTGTTGTTGCTTTTGTTCTGAAAGTTCCACAAAGGATCAATATTTAGGGGCCACATTGAGGAGAATTCCATGCCAAATCTGTTTAGGTAATATTTCTTGGCAAGTTACTGTTCTGACACATCAAAAATTCTGAAATTCCACAGTTAAGAAAACTCTCTTTGGTTTAGAACAGTTTCTAAAAAATGTTTGATAAGAGGATACTCTGTTACTCTTATGTTTCACCCATTAACATCCCATAGTAATGGCATCCACGGAACACACCACTCAACCCAGTTACCTCGCTCCTTCAACTTGCATAAGGACTATGGTAGGTAGACTAACAGTCCCAAAATATTCATGTCCTGATCCCTTCAATCTGTAAATATGTTACCTTCCACAGCAAAGGGGAATTCAGGTTGCTAACCAGCTGACTTTCAGAGAAGGCGATTTTCCTGGATTATGTCCTAGGGTGAAATGTAATCATTAAAAATGGAAGAGGAAGAAGAGAAAATCAGAGAAAGAAGTGTGGAAGTGACGGAAGTAGGAGAGAGTGCTGTGACGTGAGAAGGAACTGGCCTGCCCTTGCTGGCTTTGCAGATGAAGAGGCTGTGGGCCAAGGAATGTGGGCAGACTCTAGAAGATGGAAAATACTAGGAAATGGGTTCTTCCCTGGAGCTTCCAGAAAGGAATGTAGCCCAGCTGACACCTTGATTTTAGCCCAGTGAGACCTGTGTTGGATTTCAGAGTTGTAAAATAATAAACTTGTATTGTTTAAGCCATCAGATTTATAATAATTTGTTACAGCAGAAATAGGAAACTAATACAGGCTGCCTTAACATCCCCTTTAAGACCCTGTTACTTATTTTTTGGTTTTTCATTTTACAATTGATCATATGAAATAAACATACTGAAGGGAAAATGAGTTGAAATCAGTATGTAGTCGAATTTTTAGAATATTTTAAAAGTATGATTATATGTATTTTTTTTCCTGTGGCAGTGGTATAATAGAAAGGAACTAGTATATGTCGTCTGAATGTTTGTGATTTGGGGAAAACTTTTTTCAAGCTCTATTTGCACGTTCATAATTATATCATGGAGTTATTGTGAAGACTTACTAAGCTTCATGTTGGAAAGTACTTGAAAGCAGGGCTGTAGAGTAACCTGGTGGGGTTTGAAGCCTGGCTGTGGTCCTTGCTGCCTGTGGTATCTTGAATTTCCCCTCTGTTTACCCTGCCCTTGCCATTCTTTCTTCCCTTTTTTTTTCGTGCAAACTTTGCACAGTTAATACACTCCATGTGTGCATGTTAAGTCACTTTAGTCATGTCCAAATCTTTGCAACTCTGACTGTAACCCACCAGGCTCCTCTTTCCATGGGATTCTCCAGGCAAGAATACTGGAGTGGGTGCCATGCCCTCCTGCAGGGGATCTTCTCAACCCAGGGGTTGAACCCACATCTCTTATGTCTCCTGCATTGGCAGGCAGGTTTTTTTTTTTTTTTTTTTAATCACTAGCACCACCTGAGAAGCCCCTATAAATAAATACACTATAAAATCTCCAGCAGTGCAATGTCTTTCTCTTAACCTTGTCCTACATCTGCCCAGGTCCCCTGCTACATCCTCCACTCACCCATTCATAACTGTTTTTCTTAGTTTCTTATAAATTTTCCAGATCTATTTTATGAAATTCAAGGAAAAATATAAATTTATTTTTCTCCATTTTATGTAAAATGTGGGAATTAAAAAAAATATTATTCATTTATTTGGCTGCACCAAGTCTTAGCTGTGGCATGAGGGGTTTCAGATCTTCATTGCAGCATGCAGGATCGTTTTTACCTGAGGTATGTGAGATCTGTAGTTATGGCATGTGTAGTCTCTGTAGCTTCTTGTGGAATCTAATCTAGTTCCCTGACCAGGGATGAAACCTGGGCCCCCTGCATTGAGAGTGTGGAGTCTTAGCCACTGAACCACCAGCGAAGTCCCCAAAGTGGAATTATATATATATTATGCTGCACTTTTCTTTTTTTGCTTAAAAATTTTTGTCTCGAATGCCTTTTCACATCTGCACACAGAAGACTCCTTTGTTTTTTCCCCATTGTATAATATTCCTATATGGATGAACTATAACTTATTTATTCTACTTATGGAGCAAGACTGTTTTCAGTCTTTTCTATTACAATGCTGAGGTGAATCATCTTGTACAGAAATAATTTTACACATTTGCAGTTATATTAGTAGGGGAAAATCCCAGAAGTGGCATTGTTGAGTCAAAAGGGTTTAAACCTTTGTAACTGACAGATATGAGACAGTTTCTGATCTTCTCTTAGATGCAGTTTCCTCGTCTATAAAGTAGGGATAATGATAAATGTGCCTCGTAGAGTGGTTTGTATTCTATGATGTGGTATGTGTAAGGCACTTGGCATTAAACAAATTTCACCATCAGTTATTACTGCTGTTGGATAATGTAATATTATGTCTTTCAACACGCCAGTTATAGCACTTTAAATATTGACTTTAACTAATGTTGTTATGAAATCCCATAGGTGCCAACTTGGGGGTGGTACACATAGCAAGACTTAAAGAATTTACCTAATGAACAGACTGGAGTTCTTTTCAGTCAGCATATTTACTTATATATTCATTATGCTAATAATTTGCTTAAACATTTTCCCCTAAAATATGTTAAATACTTTCCCAATTATCCAAATTATAACAAATTGAAAAATGTCTCTAATGGCAAGTCACTCTTACTCTATTAAAGCTGTATTTTGGTTAAAACAGTCCAGATTGAAAATTGTTCAAAGGTGCCATGAGGATATACCCCAATATGGTTTTGGGTGATTTGCATTGTCATTAGACTGGTCAGCAGATGCAAACCTAGTCCTAAAGAAGATGGAAATTTCAATTGGGAAAACATCCCAACTCAGAGAATTCAATTCCTCCAGTTATTAAGCTTTCCGTAAAATAATTTGAAAATTGCTAAAATTTTTAACTGCACACCTTGTATCTTTCCACATCTTATTAAAAAGTGTCTATTATATACCATCATTATTATATTTGCTCAAATATTAATGCTTGTCCCTATTCTATTCATTTCAGAATAATTTTAGGGTCTTCCCAGACCCACACACAAAAACAATAAACATACAGCAACAATTAGCATCTTGAAAAATTTTCAATTTGGAATCTTTATTTGAATGTGACATGAAGAAGTTATGTGGTATTTTGAAATAATGTACTAGATGCCAAGATTTAGGATGCTTCTTTGATATTCAGCTTTGATTATCGTTGTATTGGTGGGATATGATGACATCTCAGGAGACTCAAGGGCAAGAGTTGCAGTCTTTTTTTCATGAGGTTCTGAAGATGAAATTTCTTAATTAGTAGCTCCATTTCTACAGGTTTGATGGTGTCTGTTCTCTCTTCTTCTTCCATGATTGGCTAACTTTCCATAGGATGGGTTTTAACTAGATTATTTTGAAACAATTGCTACTCCAAAAGGGAATCTTCCTAACTACCTGCAGCTTCTTGTAGTTTCAATGAAAGAACTCTCTAGGAACTTAACAGTGCAAAGAATAGCAGACGAGACAGTGGTCAGGGTTCCAGGATTATCTCCACCATGATCTTGCTATGTTAATAAAAAAAAAAAAAAAAAGCATGTAACTACTTTGACCCTTAGTCTTATTTGTCCTGCCACATTGCAAGGATGTTTTTTTCTGAAACCTGTCTCAGGGTGCCTCTTCTCTCCATCACTATAGCTGGAGCCTTAGACTTAACCTTGTGCATTGCAGTTGCAGCCTGGTTTCTCTCTGAAGAGCTAACTGCTGGAATGAATGCTGGAATGAATGCTGGAATGATATGGTCAATAGACTGAGAGAATGAAGATTCAAAGATGTTTGCATTTTTTTAGCTGGATAATAAGTTTCATTATGACACCGTGAATAGAGATTTGTAATGCAGAAAGAAGGCAGTGGGTAGTGAGATAGATTCATTTTTCTATATACAGAGGTCATAGTTGTTACGCAAAACCTAAATTGACTTGTCTAAAACTTAACAAGGAGATCTCCCCTACAGGTATAGATTATAAATCATCAGAGTGTAAGTGGTAGTGAATCCATGGGAGTGAATGAGACCCAGGGAGACTATTTATGGAAAGATAATATCCAAGGCAAGTAATGTGATGGCTGTCTTGTACAGAGTTTGGGATAGTGGGTTCCATACAGTTAATTTATTTTGGGAGGAGTTCTCAGGGAGCAGGAGCAAAGCACTATTAGAGTAGGGGGAAAGGAGGAAAAGCTGAATACAGGTGGTCATTAGGCTGTTCACTCCTGGGGGCAAATGGGACTGGGTTGCTCAGAAGACTGCACCTTAGAGGGGAGGATTATCTTTCTACTCTCTTTGTTATAATCTGCCTCTAAGTCTTGATTATTTCTCCTTTCACGTTATCATCTTTGAAGGTCTGTGTCTGGATATCTCAATTCTAGCTCAGGGGTGATTGTAAGGATTTCAGGAACCATAGGCATCCTTGGGTGAGACAGTAGTAACTCATTTCCTGCTCAGCACTTGCGCCAAGTTCTGCCAAGCCCCACATGCTGATAGTATTGCAGCATTGCCCTCCAGAGACAGGCCAACCACTGGGTACCTGCGTTGAGTTGCCAGATTTAGCAAATTAAAACACCAGCAGTATTTGGGACATACTCATACAAAAGAATTATTAGTTGTTTTTGTAAAATTCAAATTTAACTGAGCGTCTGTATTTATCTTGCAGTTTTATACCTTAGTAGTAGCTGCCCTGGGGCTTCCCAGATGATACTAGTTGTAAAGAACCCACCTGCCAGTGCAGGTTAAATGTAAGAGACTTGGGTTCAATCCCTGGATCGGGAAGATCCCCTGTAAGAAGGCATAGCAACTCACTCCAGCACTTGTACCTGGAGAATCCCATGGACAGAAGATCCTGGCGGGCTACAGTCCATGGGGTCACCAAGAGTCAGACATGACTGAACTGACTCTAGCACACATGCACAGTAACTGCCCTCTCAGATCAGCACATACCTTGTTATTCCTGTCTCATCACTGATAGGAAAACAGAGTGACTGTTTGGTTGCAGGAAGACTGCAACCAAGCAATGAATATTCTATGCACAATAGACTGAACACTTGAACCCCCCCTAGAATCATATGTTGAAACCTCCTCCTCAGTGCGATGGTATTTGGAAGTGGGATCTTTGGGAGGTATAGGTAATGAGGGCAGAGTGCTCACGATTGGGCTTAGTAGGCTCATGAATAGGACCAGACCCAGAGTAGTCCCTTGAGCTTTCTGCCGTGTGAGGACATGGCGAGAAGACAGCCATCCATGGATCAGTAAGCTAGCCTCATCAGGCCCTGAATCAGCCAGCTCCTTGATCTTGAGCTTTTCAAAAACCTCTAGGACTTTAAGAAATAAATTTCTGTTGCTTGTAAGCCACCCAGTCTGTGGTCTCTTGTTATAGAAGGCTGAACAGACTAAGACGTCTATGCCTTTGGATGTGAGAAGCATGGTATGGTTTCTTATTCTCTCAGATGAATGTGGTTTCAGCACAGGCAGCACAGTCCAGACGAAACTGTGACACCAAGAGATACTGAGCACTCTGTGGTCTGGTGTGGTTTCTCCTTTAGCTTGAATTATATTTTGCTTGGGTTGATGATATAAGTTACACTGGGCATGTCCTGCCCTTCGTCAGCCTCATATTCATAATGCAGTGAAATCATGTCTTACCAAAGATTAGGTTCAAAAACCAGTGCAGTGTCACAGCTAATAGGATGGATATAGGCAGAAAATACTTAGTGTTATGAAGGATGTGAAGAGATTGGAAATCTTGGGTATTGCTAATGGGAATGTAAAATGGTTTAGCGCTTGTGGGGGAAAGTATGGCAGTTCCTCAAAAAATTAAGCAGAATTACCATAAGGTCTAACAGTTCCATTTCTGAGTATATGCCCTAAGGAATTGAAAACAGGGGCTCAAACAGATACTTGTACTCTATCATTTACAGCAGAATTATTTCCAATGATCAAAAAATAGAAAAAGCTCATATATACATTGATAGACAAAATGTGATATATACATAAAATGGAATATTATTCAGCCTTTAAAAAGGGATGGGATTCTGTCACATGCTGTGACATGGATGATCCTTGAGGACATTATGCTAAGTGAAATAATGCAGACCTGAAAGCACAAATATTGTGTAAGTCCACTTACATGAGATATGTAAAATACTGAAATTCATAGAGACAGAATGTAGAATGATGATTGCCAGGGCCTGGAAGAGGGATCTGTGATGGCAGAAAGAATAGGGAGTTAGTGTTTAATGTGAGCAAGAGGTTCACTTCAGGAAGATCAAAATATTCTGGAGATGGATGGCAGTGCAAAAGTACTTAATGTCACTGAACTGTGCACCTAAAATGATGGAGATGGTAAATGATATGTCATCTATAGTTTACAGTGTTAAAAGAAGATGGTGCATGAGGTGAAAATTGATCAAACTCAAAACTATTAAAAAAAACTGCTTAAAGTCAAAATGCTTTGATCCACCCAGAATTATTTATTTTTTTAGATACTATAACAATCTAATTTTATTTTGCTTGTTTTGTTTATTATTTATTTGGCCATGCCACGTAGCATGTGGGATCTTAGTCCCCTGACCAGGATCAAACTTGCATTGGAAGTATAGCATGTTAACCACTGGCCCACCAGGAAAGACCTCCAACATTATTTTTTAAATCCTGTAGAAGGGTCTCACTGGAGATTTCCAGGGCATCTATTTTTCCTCCAGTGTTGTACCAGGCTGTTGAGCACCAGATGAAGTAACTGACCATGTTTTACCAAAAATGCTTATCTTTAAACATCAGAATCCCAGACAACATGGCAAGATGCTCACACTGTGAGAGATTCACAGGGATTGAGACTCGTTGCAGGAAGGAGAGAGCTTTTTCTTTCTTTTCATATTCAATCCAGGCAACATTCTTTGAGTATAATGCTGGGCTAAATGATGGGAGTATTGAGATGTTTTCTTATTCTCTCTTTCCCTTTCTTGGATATGTATAGTTGAATTCATGCAAGCACAATGAGTATTTGGTGCAACTCTACTGGAATAACTACTATTTCTCAAAATTTTACTGTGTGCCAGGCATTGTTATGGGTTGCCGAGATGGCTCAGTCATAAAGAATCCACCTGCCAATGCAGGAAATGTAGGTTCGATCCCTGGGTTGGGAAAATCCTCTGAAGAAGGAAATGGGAACCTACTCCAGTATTCTTGCCTGGACAGAGGAGCTTGGTGGGCTGCTGTCCATGGGGTTGCAAAAAGGATCAAACATGACTTAGTGACTAAACAACAACAACGAGGCATTGTTCTAAATTTACTCAGATTATTTCATTTATTTTTACAATCAATTCATGAGAAAGGTCACTTTGCCAAGTCTGCCGCAGCCTCTGTAGGGACACAGAGTATTAACCTCATACCCACCCCCTAACTGTGAGAGATCTGACCACTGACCAGGTTACCTCTGCTAGTAATTTAACTAGGAGAAATAGAGGTAACCATCAGTGGGAGAATCTGGCACAGTAGATTCAGAGCTAGTGGCTGGTAACCAGGTTGGGTCATTTATAAGTAGAAGATGATGGGTGAGAAAGAGGAGACCAAGAAACAGAGGTGAGAGAGACCAAGGTGAGAGATGGAAGGAGACACTTCAAGAATTTTCAAATATCTATGAAATGTGACTACATTTAGGACCTTTGTGTTCCAAGTGGTTACCTTGCCTATGTTTCACTTCTCTTTTATTTGAGGTAGCTTGAGAGGGTTTCGTTCTTTTCAGCCTCTGTTAGAGCCCAAGCCCACATTATTGGAGGGGCTTCCCAGGGGGCACAGTGGTAAAGAATCTGTCTACCAATGCAGAAGATACAAGAGACATGGCAAAGGGTCAGACATGACTGAGTGACTCAGTGCACACGTGCACACACACACATGCACACACCACATTATTGGAATTCTATTTGTATTCATAAATGGTTCGTATACATTATGAGGGGAAAGATAGCCTTGTCTGATGAGAATGGCCAAGAACGAGGGACCAGAGGATGTATTTTAGTTCCTGTACTACCATTAACTTGTGTGACCTTGTGCAAACTGTTCACCCCTTCTGGGCCACAGTTTTCTGATCTGCTATGTAAAATAAAGACAACATTGCTTGCCACGACTATTTCATAGAAGGAGAATACATAAAAGTAATATATGTTCAAAGCATTTTAAGAGTTACAAAGCAGTATAGAAATGGAAATAAATCTCTTCTGTCCTACTGATAGTTCTTTCCAACCTGGATTCTGGAATCAGATTGCATATACTGGAGACATACTGTATACTCTCTAATACCTGTTGATAATAATGCCCAAACTTCAAGGAGTTTATATTCTGGAACAGGGGTCAGCAAACTGTGGCCACAGACCAAATCTGGCCTATCACCTCATTTTGCAAATAAAATTTTATTAGAATATAGCCATGCTCATTCCTTTATTCGATTTTTACAGTTGCTTTTGTACTATAGCAGCACTGTTAGTCATGATAGAGACCATTTGGCCTACAAAGCCTAAACTATTTACCATTTGTCCCTTTACAGAAAAGGTGTGCCGGTCTCCACGAGCAGTAGATTACAAAGCTCAGCACAACCTTCTCAAAGGGTGGGTGCATCCATACGTATTGGGATATAAGGTATGTTAGAACTTCTATATTTTACCTTATTTTTAAATTTTGACTTTTCTAAGTCTTAGGTTCCTCACCCCTAGAGTGAGGATGTTAATAAAACCCACTTCATTGGGTTGCTGTGAGGGTTAAAAGTGATGATGCATGTGAAACAGTTCACACAACTTGAACCAGAATTCCTAACCACTACCCTGTACTTCACTGGAGGGAAATAGATGAGCACTGGGAAGGTACAGAAAGGCTTGTTTTAAGACGTGTGACTGGAGTTGTGTCTTTGAAGAGAGGATGAGGACTGGAATGGTCATGGGGATGCTTTCCTCTCTCTCAGTAGCAGCGAGGCTGGAAAAGCTAACCTATAACCTTCCTAGCAAGAGTCCTCCTACCGCCTTCCCCCCACATCTTCACCATGTTTTAAAAGTTGGGAGAGATTTTTTTTTGCCTGCTAGTCATTCACTTGATCCAGAGAAGTAAATGCCTCTGTAATTCCAATCTGTGCCTTCTATCACTAAGATAAACTAGTAATGATTTGCCAATAAGATGCAATTACAGTGCCTGCTGAGGTCAATATTCAATCAGTGGTTCCATTCTGAGTGCTGCTTTGATCAGTTGGTCAAAAATTTCCTTTCTTTAGATGCTTTGTAAACCATGATTGATCGAGAGCTTTAGGGGTTTAAGCCTGGGATGTGATTTCATTTTTAATCCAACTTTTGAGCAGCACGTCACACTGGTTAAATGTGACATGGTCTCCCTTGGGAAGCTCTAGCCCGCCCAGACACTGGACTTGGCACTCCTTTGCATTACTCCTAACCATCTCCTCCCCTCCCCCAGATAACAGTACAACTCTATAAAGTACCATAAATGAAGTAGATTATTCTGAAGGTTTTGTGGGGAGATCAGGAAGTCACATTGCTTCCTCCATAGCAAAAACTTAATGAATATTTTTTTTAAACATGACTCTTTCCAACATTTTTAATGTACAGCTCTGTTTAATATACCTCAAACAATTTATTTATTTTTAACTAATTTTATGTATCTATTTTTGTGCTGGGTCTTTGTCGCTTTGCACGGGCTTTCTCTAGTTGTAAGAGCAGGGGCTACTCTTCCTTGAGGTGCGTTTATGGGCTTCTCGTTGCAGTGGTTTCTCCTGTGGCCGAGCACAGGCTCTAGGCATGCATGTGGACCAGTAATTGCAGCTCAAGTGGTAGAGCGCAGGCTCAGTGGTTGTGGTACATGGGCGTAGTTGCTCCTAGGCATGTGGAATCTTTCCAGATCAGGGATCAAACCCGTGTCCCTTGCACTGGCAGGCAAATTCTTACCCTCTAAGCCACCAGGGAAGTCCAAGCAATTTATTTTCACGAAACACTCTGATTTCATTTATTTATTTGACTGTGTCGGGTCTTAGTTGCTGCATGTGGGCTTAGCTGCCCCGTGGCATGTGGGGTCTTAGTTCCCTGACCAGGGATCGAACTTGTGTCCTCCTCATTGGAAGGTGGATTCTTAACCACGGGACCATGAGCAAAGTCCCAAATAAGTATTTTTCCTTAAACGTTTTTGTCAGTTCTTTCCTCGTGTCTCCCTATCTGCTTGATTCCCTTTTCTCTCCTTCTCCTCCCTCATATGGCCTCTTAGCCTTTCCTCTATCAACTGCAACAATCTAGGTTTCCCCCTCACTTTGGAAATATCGCTTAAAATAACAAAGTCCTTCTAGATAACCAAACAAGGCAACTGATTGTTCCTCAAACACGCCCTTTGGGAGTATCAGCCCAGATCACAGAACTAGGAGACCCTTGGCTGATTTATAGAAGTGAAGTGGGACTTGGCTGAACATAAATCAAAATGAAGTTGAGAAATTTCATCCCAGAGGCCCAAGATGATGATATTTGATTGGGCTTTGGTGTTCACCTGGGTCATATTCAAGGCTCCTCTCTCTCCCTTACTCCCTTTCTCTCCCTTACTCCCTTTCTCACTCTGTCTGACTGAACATATCTGCAAGTCTGGTTTAAGCTTGGTTCAAAGGCTGAATTTTCATCTTGGTTTTGATAAGAATTCACATTTACTTAAGACACAATCAGGGACTTCAAGTAGCTAGTGGCAGCTCTTCTGTGAAGCTAAGATATTATTTTTTATGTTTAAAATGTAAATCTTTAATCCTTCTGGATTTTATTTTTCTAATGTGACAACATGCCTCAAATTTAAAATATATAGAGTTTTTGTCCCAGAAATCCCTGGTATGGTAACCTATCCTAATGAAATACTAGCTCTGGGACTTTTATGAACAAGGGTATTTGTCAAGGAAAAAACAAACAAAATGCATGATGTCCATCAATAAGGGAAATATTGAATAAATCCTGGTATAATCATATTATGGAAAATTAAATGTTTCCCAAAGTAGACAGGTTAAATAGCTATTGATCCAAAGCACTGTCAATAATGTATTGTTATATGAGCAAAGCACCAAATGACAATAACAATCTCAAATCCCTTATATCAGCATTTACTTTTTAAAAGTAGAAAAGACATGACTAGAAAAGCTAGACTTCCCTGGTGGCTCAGACAGGAAAGCGTCTGCCTACAATGTGGGAGACCTGGGTTCAATCCCTGGGTCAGGAAGATCTCCTGGAGAAGGAAATGGAAACCCACTCCAGTATTCTTGCCTGGAAAATCCCATGGATGGAGGAGTCTGGTAGGCTACAGTTCATGGGTCGCAAAGAGTCAGACACGACTGAACGACTTCACTCATTCTTCACTCAGAAAAACATCAGGTTGGGATATTTTACTTTTGTGGGAGATTAAGATAGGTAATATTTTCTTTACACGAATTTATGTTCTTTCTCTGGTTTCAGTGGTTGTGGTGAACACATGTCAATTTTGTAATTTGGTAAAAGATTATATCTGACAAGAAAAAATTTTAAAACATAAAACAAGTCAACAAACTAAAAATGTTCATTCTCTCCTTGGGAAATTGGTGCCATTTTTGGGGGAGCCACACACATGAAAAAAGAGCAATCTTGTGTGATTATCTTATAATTTTCTTATGTGATTATCTTATCTTATAAGGTATCTTATGTGATTATCTTAAAAGATTGCATAAAGAGGAGTCTCATGTGATGTTTTGCCTATAGTCAGTCTTTCTGATAGCTGGGACAGTTCAGGCAAAGGTGAGAGCCCCAGGACTGAACTGGTGACAGAAGGGATCCTAGAGCCAGTCATCTTGAATTCTGATGACTTGACTTTTATTTTTCCCTCAATGGAGTCCCACGGGCACTCACTGCCCTGCTGACTCATCTACCACTTAACCCACTAGATGTTAAGATGATTTCAATCAAACAATATCACAGCAAGTTTTTAACCCGCCCCTTTCTGTTGCCTTCTGATTTTGAGTTGTTGCTCTGCTTTCCCGAGAGAAAAAAGGATTAGACTTGGAGGACCAACGTCCGTGAGTTAAGCCTCCCTAGCACCATGTATGTGACCTTCAATAAATAACACTAGGCTTAAATTTCTCATCTACACAATGAAGATGCCTTCAGCAGCCCTCACGCAGGATCAGTTCAGTTCAGTTCAGTTGCTCAGTCGTGTCCGACTCTTTGCGACCCCATGAATCGCAGCACGCCAGGCTCCCTGTCCATCACCAACTCCCGGAGTTCACTGAGACTCACGTCCATCGAGTCAGTGATGCCATCCAGCCATCTCATCCTCTGTCGTCCCCTTCTCCTCCTGCCCCCAATCCCTCCCAGCATCAGAGTCTTTCTTAGAAGGAGCCTAAACAAATGGATAGTGGTTGTGAAAACAGTTTTTTGTTTTCATAAATTCAAAACACGATAAAGTCTCCCTTTGTCCATGTCTCTAACGTCCAACAATCACTAATCCCTCCTTAATTTCTAAAATGTTGTCATTTCAAAAAGTCATAAAATTGAAATCATACAATGTGTAACTTTTGTGGATTGTTTTTTTCACTCATCATAGCTTCCTGCAGATTCATTGAAGTAGTTGTATGTATCAATAGTTCTTTCCTTTTTATTGCTAAGTGCTATTCCATGGTATGGATCTACCGTATTTTCTTGAACTATTCACCTGTAGAAGAGCATTTGGACAGGTAAATAAAATGACTATGAATAAAAATACATGATAAAGTATCTCATTTCTCTACGATAACCTTCCTTTTGAAAAAATAAATAAATAAAAGTTGTTTCCTTCCTGTGTGGGGGTCTCCGTGGGAAGTCGTGTTTAGCTCTTCCTGCCTCAGGTGCTTCTGTAGTAGATGGTTGAGTTCAGTACGATAGGTGTCAGGGAAAATTCTACAGATACCGAGAACACAGTTTTCAGTCAAATTGTTCTTTTTGCTTTTTGGGGGGAACATGTCTCCCATGATTGGCAATCAACAAGACTGGTAAAAACAAAGCCACTACCCCATTAGCTCTGCATTTATTTATTTTTGTTGTTATCACTGGATGATAACAACAAAATAATCACCTGAAGTTGTTCTATCTCAGATGCTCAATCTGTCTTCTCTTTGTCTTGTTTTAGTTTGAACATTCTGGTTTATGCATTTACTCCCTCTCTAAAGATAGAGCAGAGGTATTACCTTAATAATAGGAATGGTCTATGTACCCAGTTGGGTACTTTTGAAAGCAGGTGTCCATTATAAGAGCATATTAATAGCCAGCACTAGTCCATTGTCTGCAGGTAACCAACAGCTTGCCCATGCTTTCTCACTGAATCCTCAAAGCCAGGGCTCAGAGGAAGTAACCCACTTGCTCACATTACTAGTGAGTGACAGAGTCAGGACCTAACCCATTATCATTAGATGAGCAACCTAAATTATTTTAACACAGGGTTAAAGGAGGACTCACCTTGACTGAATTAATGATTGTGTCAAATAGTCACAGGAGACAACCAGCTTAACCAGTTTCTGTTTCATGTAACCCTGAGACTATTTTCTGGGACTTCTCACATAAACTAACAGGTATTCCACCTGTCAGGCAGTCACAGTTAGTCATGGAACTCTCTTGAAGGCCATTTCAGAGGAATGGGTTGTAAAATGTATGCCTCAGGAAAAGCCACTGCAGCCAGTGGCAGACTCTCCCTCCCACCTCAATCTAGAGACTCCGGCTTAGCTCTTGAAAGAGGTAGCATTTCAGTTTTGCTCCTTGTCCTCCTCTGGGTACACAAGCTATTAATTAATTTTTGTTGTAGAGAAACAGGGATTGCCAAGTGTCCTTCGGGCTTGTGATCTTGTGTTCTTTTGTCAGAAAGCACTGAGGCTCATTGTTCTAGCCCCTCTTGTGTCCATGTTGTATTTTTCATGACAAAGCGTATTTATTGTCTTCCATCCAGATTTTGCATTCTGTGTGTGGGCTTTTTTGCGGTTGCCATTCTGAAGAGAAGCAGAGCAGGATGGCTCTGCCAACAGTGTCCTTGAACGAGGGTGCTAGAAGTCATCAGCTCTGTCTCTTCTTAGTCTTATGTTTTCAGGTGGATTTTCCAGGGCCCATGCTAATTAAGGATAGAGGAGAGACTGCTCACTGCTTATATATGACTTTTCTCCCCAGGGAAAAGAAAGAGCTGGGAGATGGATCTCTGGATGTTTACCTAGCATAAGGATGTGATCTGCACTCATCTATCTTCCATTCAGTCTCCCTTCAGAGAGACATTATAGTTGAGCTCCAGTCTTCTAACTGCAAGTATCCACAGTGACAGCTTTGCAAGTGGCCTTAACAGCTTGTCAGGAAACTAATCAATGCAGCTTTTCACAAAGGAATCTACTTGATCAATAGCATCAAGCAAGCCCAGACCTAACAACAGATCACATAAGTGTTTTCATGAGCGATAGGCATTACACGGAAAATAAATTATTGGTGATGTTTCAACGAATATAACATAAATGCTTCTTACAAATAGCTCTTTCTCTGTGAGCCACAGTAATATACCAAATGTGATAGGAGAGACAGTATGTAATTTCATTAGGCCCTTAAAGATACAGTCCCGACATCAGATATTAGTTTCCGAGATGTAACTCTGGTTTGGAAAGGAAAAAAAATAGTTTAAATATTTGACATCCTAAATTTTCCCACCATGTGTATTGTAAATGGTTGAAGGGATGGGGTTATTTGGTATCTCAATACCATGTCTTGGTCATACAACAGGCATGTGAGTGCATGTTTGCCGAGTCGATCATCTTTCCCTCTCCCTATCTAGGAACGAGTGCTAATATCAAGAGGTCATCCCTGTCACTTCTGCCTTCTGACTTTTTCCCTAGACTCCTTGGGGAAATTCCAATTCTAAATGTTGTAAAATTTCGTGAAACATCGTCTAGAAGTACGGACAGTAGGAGATGCTGAAATGCCTGAAGAGAAACCTACAGTACAGCCATACTACAATAATACATTGAGAAGCTGCTCAACTTCCTCTCCCTGGTGTTTTCTGTCTGTGTCACTTATTGCCTCACGACAAATGGGGCCATAACTTAGTGGCTTGAAATAACTGCTGTTATTATGATTCTGTGGATTAGCCACTTTAGGTTGGGCTCAGGGTTGGGCTCTTCTGCTGGTCTTGTCTGAGGTCACTCATGTCTTCAATGATTTGGGGGCTCTTCTGGGCTGAATGGTCCAAGACAGCCTCACACTGTATCAGGCAGTTAGTGCTGGTCATTAGCTGAGCCTGCCTCTCTAGGAAGGGTAGCCTTAACTTCTTTGCATCATGATACTGCACTCCAAGAGGATGCAAGTGGAAGCAGCAAGGGCTTCGGGGAGTCACACAATATCACTCCCTTTACATATTGGTCAAAGGTAGGACTCAGGGTCAGCCCAGATTCAAAAGGAGGGGAAAAAGACTTCACCTCTTTATGGGAGGAGCAGCACAGTCATACTGCAAGGGGTCAGAGTAAAGGATGCAAAGGATCACTGAAGCCATTTTCATAAAAAATATATAAAAAAACATTACCACAATTTAGCTCAATCCCCCCTCTCCCACCCCATTACATCATCGAGGTTTCCTATGCTCCAAAAGGCTATTGCAGGGGAAAGAGTGGAAAGCATGAGGAAAATGAGTCTTTCTCAGGTTTTTATGTTCTAGAGCACTAAGCTTAGAGTGAGGGGGAAGCAAGCCATAGACAAAATGTAGGGAAGAAACATCTTGAATCAATTCCTTCAGAGACTAGGTAGAATTTCATTGGGCTGGGCTTTGGAGTCAAGGTCAAGGAGGATGCAGAGGAGAGGATTCAAAGAACTATGGAAGGAACCTGAAACAGGCTTGCCTCAGTGGTTATGCCCCAGTGTCATGGGAGAAACAAAATAAATCCCACCAAGTTGAGCATGTCTCAGAAGTAATGGCAGGTCCACTCAACCCGAAGGAGTCATGGGTCAAGGGGAAAATGGAGACCTATGTGAAACAACATTGGCCAAAGATGAGAAGGGAGGTGGTGTCTCAGAGGGTATTAGATCCAACAGAAGACTCAGAGGATCTTGCTATCAATACCATGAAACTCCCTACATCCAACCCCAGAACCTTACCTGGGGAAAGAGGAAGAACCAAGTTGTTTGAAATTCACTTCAGTTCAGTTCAGTCACTCAGTTGTGTCTGACTCTTTGTGACCCCATGGACTCCAGCACGCCAGGCCTCCCTGTCGAACACCAACTCCCAGAGATGACTCAAACTCATGTCCATTGAGTCAGTGATGCCATCCAACCATCTCATCTTCTGTTGTCCCCTTCTCTTCTCGCCTTCAATCTTCCCCAGCATCAGGGTCTTTTCAAATGAGTCAGCTCTTCGCATCAGGTGGCCAAAGTACTGGAGTTTCAGCTTCAGCATCATTCCTTCCAAAGAACACCCAGGGCTGATCTCCTTCAGAATGGACTGGTTGGATCTCCTTTCAGTCCAAGGGACTCTCAAGAGTCTTCTCCAACACCACAGTTCAAAAGCTGCCGGGAGCCAGCGTGAGGAACTCCGTCTGTGGCAAAGGTCATGAGGAAGGAGGCTCGGCATACACAAAGGCGGGAGTCCCCCTGGAAATTCTCGAGCACCTATCCCCAAAACCAGAGTCTGCCTACTTTACTGCTTTGTGCTCTCACCTACACCTCTGACTTTATGGGAGGCTGTCCCCCACCACCTCTCTCTGAAAAAGAATTAACTTACAGCTCCAGTTGATAAAGTTCCTGGGCATGACAAGAGTGTTTCAACCTACAAACTCCTTTGGAAGTCCTCTAGCCTGCCTGAATAGGTTATTCCGGCCACGTGTGATTGTTCACAGCCTCCCAACCATGAGAGGCATGAGATGTTCTAAACTGTCTAAATACAGATTCCTTTGAGCAGTTAAAAGATTGATTAGAAATTGTATTGGTGAAGGGTTTTTCACTTGTTGGGCCAATGTTTGCTGCTAAGTTTCCATATCCCTTACCTACTGTGTCCCTGAGAGTGTATTGATTAATATAATTGGTGTATAGGAATGTAAGTAGTAGCTTTAATGTTTGTAACCTTGGACCCTTGAGTTAATTCTTTTCTTGTTATAGCCCACCACACCTTTGCCCTATAGGAATGCAACTTTATCTAATGCTTTTGAAGGGTGGCGCCTGACTTTAGAATAATCACCTTTAGAGAAAAATAAGTTTTCTGAAGAAAGGATCTTAAAATGTTAACAGGCCTCCAGGCCAGAAGATGATGTAGTTCACCCAAACTTTTGCATATGATAAGTTTGCAGGAAGAAAGCCTGGCTTACTGCTGACTCTACCCCTTCCCCCATTATCCTCTATGCACAACTTAAGGTATAAAAACTACTTTGGAAAATAAAGTGCGGGCCTTGTTCGTCGAAACTTGGTCTCCCCATGTCGTTCTTTCTCTCACCTTCTGGCTGAATTTCCATCTGGGGCATGGAGGCTCGTCAAGCCTACTAATTATGCCTGGGCTTCTAAGATCTGACCGGGGAGGCCTTAGTGTCTCCTCTCCTTCGGGAGAACGGGAGGACGCCTGCGGCCTTCGTAGGTGACACAAATTCCTTATTTTGGAATTTTATTAGCTTTCCACATAAACCAAGTTATTCAGCCTCTTTTCTCCACTGAATTTTCTCACTGAGCTATCCTTATTTAACCACTCTTTATATATTTAATTCTATCGTATCCTGATCGCTGAAGCCGACTCCCCTTCGAAACCCCTGATTCCACCGGGGCTGGACCCGGTAAAAAGCATCAATTCTTCAGTGCTCAGCTTTCTTTATAGTCCAACTCTCATATCCATACATGACTACTGGAAAAACCATAGCCTTGACAAGATGGACCTTTGTTGGCAAAGTAATGTCTTTGCTTTTTAATATACTGTCTAGGTTGGGCATAACTTTTCTTCCAAATAGTAAACGTCTTTTAATTTCATGGCTGCAGTCACCATCTGCAGTGATTTTGGAACCCAGAAAAATAAAGTCTGACACTGTTTCCACTGTTTCTCCATCTATCTGCCATGAAGTGATGGGATTGGATGCCATGATCTTTGTTTTCTAAATGTTGAGCTTTAACCCAACTTTTCACTCTCCTCTTTCACTTTCATCAAGAGGGTCTTTAGTTCTTCACTTTCTGCCATAAGGGTGGTGTCATCTGCATATCTGAGGTTATTGATATTTCTCCCGGCAATCTTGATTCCAATTTGTGCTTCTTCCAGCCCAGCGTTTCTCATGATGTACTCTGAATATAAGTTAAATAAGCAGGGTGACAATATACAGCCTTGACATACTCCTTTTCCTATTTGGAACCAGTCTGTTGTTCCATGTCCAGTTCTAACTGTTGCTTCCTGACCTGCATACAGAATGTTTGAGATTCCTAATATCTTAGTGGGGCAGGGACTTGGTATTTGCATATCTTGTTTACTTCCATTATCAGACCTCCTGAAGCTGTTATTGACTGGTCTTATTAAACACAAAGCCAGTGGAATTCTGGGTAAACAGCACCAGGGAGAGCTTCTTTTCCTGGGGACCTTTCAGTCTTACAAGGACTGAGAATGCGATGTGTATTTATTTTATTCCATTTAATTGAAAATGGACAAGATTTTCCCAGAATCCAAATACACATTTGCCCTGTATATGATGATAAGGCACATATTGTTTATCTTATGACATCTGATCCATCATTCCATGTTCAAACTGTTTTCTCCAAGCTCCCGTTCTTACATTGAGTAAATATGTTTGAGCACCTATTATGCGCCAGATGCTTGGAAGCCACAGTGGAGAGTCTTGGCCTCCATTTGGGAGAAACAAAATAAATCCCACAGTGTCAAGCATGTCTGAGAAGTAATAGAAAGGCCACCCAGCCTGAAGGAGCCATGGGTCAGAGGGAAAATGAAGATCCATGTGAAAAAATTGGCTTCCTTGGTAGCTCAGTGGTCAAGAACCCACCTGCTAATGCAGGAGATGCAGGAGATTCGGTTCAATCTCTGAGTCTGGAAGATCCCCCGGAGGAGGAAATGGCAACCCACTGCAGTATTCTTGCCTAGGAAATCCCATGAACAGAGGAGTCTGGTGGGCTGCTGTCCATGGGGTCACAAAGAATCCAGATACGGCTGAGCAACTGACACATATGAGAAACAATAGTCAAAGATAAGAAGGTAGGTGATGTCTCTTGTGAAAGTTGCTCAGTCATGTCTGACTCTCTGCGACCCCATGAACTATACATACAGTCCATGGCATTCTCCAGGCCAGAATACTGGAGTGGGTAGCCTTTCCCTTCTCCAGTGGATCTTCCCAAACCAGGGATTGAACCCAGGTCTCCTGCATTGCAGGCAGATTCTTTACCAGCTGAGCCAAGAGTGAAGCCTGAGAATACTGGAGTGGATAGCCTATCCCTTCTCCAGCAGATCTTCCCATTCCAGGAATTGAACCGGGGTCTCTCTCACTGCAGGCAGATGTATCTTGGTCTTTGCCTTTTTGGAGTTTAGAAGGTTCAAGAAAGCCCCTCAGTGTAACCTTTATAGGTTCCATTAGGGGGAACGACTGCATAGTCCTAAATGGGTCCCAACAACTCCTGGAGGGATGCACCAAAGAGGTATCCAAAGGGAGTTATTAGAACCAACTTGATGTTAACCTTCTGTAGGAGAAACCACAGCAAACAGGCTCACTATTAACCAAAGTATTTCCTATCTGTAACCAAGAAAGAAAATAATTAATTACCACCACTTACCATGGGTCAAACACTATGCAACAGAATTTACCTATGTTATATCTCTTAATCTCCTCAACACATCTGACTGTCCAGCGTCTCCCAGTTCTGTGTCCCATCATCATGGGTCCACTGGGAAATTACCCTATGTAGTGAGCATTATCTCCCTTTCATCTTAAACAAACGACATTTTGACATTTCTGTTTGTTTTTATTCAAAACCTTATTATCTCCTAGGAGTGATAGGAGCTGATGTGATAGACTAAGGCAATGTGACAGTGGGTAATTATGTTCTAATGGTGAAAAGTTTGGTGTCCATACTTTGTAGGAATTCCGGCCCGCAGTACCATTAATAATAACCCAAGAACAGAAGCGGGAATACCACAAGAATTCAGTATTGATTCATCAGTATAGTTTTTATGATCCATTGTTTAACCTCACTCCAAGCATGATGAAAACTTATTGTTTCCTCCCTTTTTTAGCTTTCACAGAACCTGGCAGTCAGCTGGAGAGGAAGAATGTACTGACATCTGTGAATAAGCACCCAGCCCTCTCTCATTGATCACGTCTCCTCTGAGTGTCCTTTCAGAGAAATATATACAAAATTCTAAGGGCAAAAATCTTTTATCTGACAATAAACAATTTGTAGTTATATCCTAGAAAAGCCCAGTCATACTTAAAGATTGGTTCAATGTCAGATAGAGCTTGGAGGCCAACTTGGAATTTCTTGGGGATATAAAATAACTGTTGGATTTCAATTCAAGCAAAACAAATAGTTAAAAAAATTAAAAAATCCATTAATCTGTTTGCTTGTCTTCAGAAAAGGATCCTTTGAAAGTTTACAATATTTTGATTTTTTCAAATAGTGAATGAAGATGAGAAGTCTTTGAAAATGCTGGTTTAAAGATTTTCCTGCCATTAACCTAGGGGTAGGCACCTGCAGGGGCTTCCCTGGTGGCTTAGTGGTAAAGAAACCGCTGCCTGCCAATGCAGGAGACGCGGGTTCAATCACTGGGTCGGGAAGATCCCCTAGAGGAGGAAATGGCAACCCACTCCTGTATTCTTGCCAGGAAAATCCCACAGACAGAGGAGCTTGGCTGGCTACAGTCCATGAAGTCACAAAAAAGTCAGACATGACTGAGCACTCAGGCACCTGCGAGGAACTCTGCTTACTACTGAAGTTCTTTGGGCTTTTATTTCTATTGGCATTGAATAGCTAAAATCGGTCAAGGGCTGACTCTGAGGTTGGCAATGAGAAAGCAATGCTCTGATGATGTTTTAGTTTCTCCTGAAAGATTCTTAAATACTTTATAAGGTCTCAACAACTGACTACTTATAAGACATTAAGTACCTTGAAAAACTGATAGGCAAAAATTGATAGGGTACACTCCAGCCTGCACATTGTGTGGAGGGATCTGTCCTGAAAGCCCTCAAGTCTGGGTCTGTTGACCAGATGGAAGGCTAGAGTCAGGGCTAATGCCAGCTGGCACAAGGCCCCAGAGGGACACATGTGGGTGTTCTAATCCCAGCTGCACCTCTTTCCACCTGCTTGACCTGGGACAGATCACATACCCTGTCTGATCCAGTTTTCTCATCTGAAGAAATGAGAACAAGAATGGTTCTTACCTAAAAGGTTTGTTGCGGGATAAAAAACGACTGCTATGGCAGTTAGCACTGTGTCAAACACGCAGTAAATGCCTAATAAGTGATATATAATATTACAGGAATACCCTGTGAGCTGCTGGGTTCCATTAAGTGGAGGCTGTGTCTATACAATCAGAGATTTTTATCCCTGTAGGGGAGGGGTTTTGTGGCTAGGAGCTCAGCAGGGGAAGGAAATGAACTTGGATGGGAAAAAATAACATCTCTGCTAACCTCTACCAGAGATCTTCAATCATGAATGTACATAACAAACCACAATAGTATTAATGACACCTGTAATTTTTTCACCAACAGAAATCCCTGGTATTTTCATGTTATATTACAGTTGTCATGGGGATCTTGAAATAGTGTTTATGCACAACAGTGCTTCAAAATTATAGTAGTTATTAGATCTGCTACTAGATCTTGTTTCTTGGCCTGCACATGGGCAGGCTCACTCTGGTAAAGTGTGGGAAGATAAAGCAGTGGTCCTCTTGCATGTCCTGTCTGCACAAGACAAGAACATCCAGGAAGAGCTGGCTTCTGAGTCAGGACTGGCCTCCCCATCTCTCTTTTTGTTTCCTTCCTCTGTCTGTGGCTATTGACCCCTTCAGTTTCAAGGGGAAAACATGAAGTGAGAGCTCTCATTTCGTTTTCCGTCTTGAGCAACATTGCCCAATCTAGCTTTGAACTCTACATGGAAGAGTTGAAGCAGAGTCTATAACCCCAACTAGCTACTGTTCCCTGTATTTAGAGTGCTTTGATTGGAACTCCATAGGGAAAGAGAAGTAAATAGTCTTGTCTTCTATGACAACCCTCTATCAATATCCCTGTTAGGTAACCCGTCTAGAAAGATATTGATATTTAATGAGCATTTACTATGTCCCAAAGACTGCACTGAGTTCTTCACATATACTATCCCATCTAATTCTCATAGTCACCTGAGCTATGGCTATCAATATCCTGATTGTACAGATGAGAGAATCGAGCTTTAGGCAGTTTCAATAGCTTGCTCAAGGTTACCCAACAGGTACGTGGAAAAGTGGAATTCAAATGCAGGCTCCTCTGTAAGTTTGCTGTTGTGTCTACTATTTCCCTCAAACCCAAGTAGAAAAATCAGGTTTTACTCTCCTCTTTAGTTTCTTTATAAGAAATCTGATATTTATCTGATATTATAAAATATTTGGGGGAAGAAAACTCCCCTGCCTCTACAATAATGACATGGAAAAAGTCTTTTTCTAGATGATTTTCCTTGAGTGAGAACAAGGAAGCTTTTTTTTAAGCAAATTCTTTCTTCACTTCAGTGATAATATTTGGAATTGCACTCTCAGATGGGGTTAAACTTTTTTTTTCCCCCTGGTGGATGAATGTTAGCATAAGTCCTCTGCTGGAAACTATTCCTGGACACTATAAATTTTTTGCCAAAACCCTGCTTTTGGCTTCTCTTTTATTAGGACTCATTTTAGTAAGTGACCCCATCATTTGTCCAATTGGACAAGCCAGCAGTTTGAGAGCCTCCCCTTCTCTCAGCACCCATTATAAGTCATTACCAATGTCTCATCAGTTTTAATCTTCTAGATAGATCAGATTTATACAGTACTTCCCACTACCACCATCACCACCACAGAAAAACTATGATGGTCTTTTACCTGTGCAATGGATTAAAAACTGGTCTATTCATTCTTATTCCCTTATGATTTGGCTTCTTTTCCATCTATTCTCCATATGAAGTCAGTTTTGTTTGTTTCAGATCCTTCAGTGATTTCCCTTTGCTCCTAGGATGACATGAAATCTTTTCAACATGGGCTACAAAGCTCTCAACTATTTGACCACTAAATACCTCTGTGTCTTGCCTCACACAAAGTTCTCCCTGACTCTCATTGTCAGTTACAATGACCTTCTTTATCAGTCAGGATATGATAGGTTATCATAACAAACAACCTCCAAATCTTGGCATCCTAAAAATACAAAGACTAATTTACTCTGTGCTCAATGTGTATCAGCAATGATGGGGTTTGGGGATATACTGATTAGGAGAAAAAAGCATGGCAAATGACATACTGTCTCTTGAGGCTTCCGCCCAGGAATGATACACAGGTGTATGCTCGAATTCCATTGGCAGGAGGAAATGGTGTGTCCATGCCCACCATCAGGGAGGTGAGGAAGCTCAATCCCAGTATATTCCCAGGATAACAACCTGAATCAACATCAGGACATTCTTTCTTCCTTCCTCCGTAGGCTTTGAACATACTCATCCCTCTGCCTGGAGCACCTGTTCCTCCATTTTTTGGAATAATTCTTGTTTATTCTTTTATCCTTTTTAAAATTATTAATTAATTAATTAATTTATGGCTGTGTTCGGTGTTAGTTGCAGCATGTGGGATCTTTCATTGCAGTGCACGCGGGCTCCTGCCTGGTTGTGGTGTGCAGGCTCAGTGGTTATGGCATGCAGGCTTAGTCAGTTGCCTTGCAGCATGTGGGATCCTAGTTCCCAGACCAGACATCCAACCCATGTCCCCTGCATTGGAAGGCAGAGTCTTAACCACCGGATCACCAGGGAAGTTCCCTATCCTTGAGTTTTAAGTTCAAACTTTGGGAAACCTTACCGACAGGGTCAAATGCATTTATTATAGTCTCTTACAGCAACATAACTATGTATAAAGCTTGCCATAACTGTCATTTTCTCTTTGTTTGAATGAGTGATGCTCTCCTTTCTAGAAGATTGTAAGCTCTATGCAGACAGTGCCTATGCTGATTTTTGCTTATCAGTGTTAGAACAAGAAAAAAACAATTTAACACATATTACATATCAGGCATAGTTCTGAGTGCTTTTCGTATTTACAGTAACTCTCTGAGGTAGGGTTATTGCCACATTTCATAGATAAGCAGATTGAGGGACAGAAGGGTAAAGTAAGTGCCCAAGTTCACGTGGCTAGTTAAGTGATGCGAAGCCAGAATTTAGACCTAAGCATTCTGCCACCAGAACCATTCCTAGCCACTACAATTTATAGCTTTGCAAGAATATCACTATTTCATGGAGCCAAAAGAAATGCTAGGTAAATATTACTTGAATGAGTTGATGAAGTACTAATATTGCATGGAGAACACTCAAAAAATAAAGGCTAACTCAGAGTGATCTTCCTGGAATGTCAAAACTGAGAGGTGCCTTAGAGATCACGCAGTTTGATCCTCTTCTTTTACAGACTGATAAGCCATAGCTCAGTCAAGGTTTATGTAGAGTCCGCATTCCGGCTCCCTTGGCAGGAATGACGTGCATGTCTCCCTTCCTTACTTCATTGAGCAACAAGACAGAAAATGGCCCCAGTGGAGATTTCTTCCAACAGACTTATGGAAACGTGTGTATGCGAAGAATCTGAGTATAAGGAGTACTTCTGCTCCTTGTATTCTTTTATCTTCCCTACTCTGTTCTGAACTTAGACTCTCTAGGACAAAAAAGAATGCCAAAGGTAATGAAATCTCCACAGTCACACACGTAGTTTAAAATAACAGTATGAGTCAGTGTTCAGAATAGAAATAGCAGCAAAAGCTGACATCCTGGGAACAAACGACTCAATTAACTGGTGTGCTCTGCCACCCAGTTGAACTTCCCTTGATGATTTATAATCAGAGACTCATGAGAGTTAAACCCCAACGAGGCTGTGGCAAAAGTTATACCTAGTTACCAGGGGGGCAAGTTCATTGAAGTAGGTTGGGGGTGCTGCCTGGGAACCTTTGACTTCCTACCCCCTTGTTGAGTCTAAATGCCTTTTTACCATCTCCCAGAGGTATGGTGTGACCCACGGACAGGGAAATGTGCCAACCACCTCCATAATTCTCTCTACTGGAATCCAGGTCCTTGGAATGCAGACTCAATATCCTCAGCTCCCTGCAAAGGAAGAAGGTTACAGATGTTCCTCATTCCTCTGTGTCCACAGGGAATTGGTTCCAGGACCCCCTCATGGATATTAAAATCTATAGTTGCTCAAGAATCTCGTGAGAAATGACAGTATCTTCATATAACTTATGCACATCTTCCTGTACACTTTGAATCATCTCTAGATTACTTATAATACCTAATATAATGGGGGATTTTCTTGTAGCTTAGTCAGTAAAAGAATCTGCCTGCAATGCAGGAGACCTGGGTTCGATTTGGGTGTGAGAAAGATCCCCTGGAGAAGAAAATGGCAACCCACTCCAGTATTCTTGCCTGGAGAATCTGACAGACAGAGGAGCCTGGTGGGCTGCAAGTCCATGGGGTCGCAAGAGTCAGACACGACTTAGCAACTAAACAACAACAATACAATGTAAAGTGCTTTGCACTTCGTTGTAAATGCAAAGGGCATGAACTTGGGCAAACTTCTGGAGATGTTGAGGGATAGGGAGGCCTGGCGTGCTGTAGTCCCTGGGGTTACAAAGAATCGGACACGACTTAGCGGCTGAACAACAACGTAAATGCTGTGTCAGTAGTTGATGGGTATGGGCAAATTCAAGTTATGCTCTTTGGAACTTTCTGAAACTTTTTTCTGAATATTTTTGATCTACTGTTGGTTGAGTCCAAAGATGTGGAATCTGAGGGACCAGTGGTGGGTCTGGGAGGGGAACCCAGGTGCTTGATGCCCACTCTAATATTTTTCCACTGCTTTCGTTTTTCAGTATGGTCCCTATCCTCCTGAATTCAAGTTTAACAGTGTGCCATCTGTTAAGCCATGTGGGAAGACCATTTGGCAAAATAACACCTAACAATATAGGTTCATCCATAGCTAGAGTTAGTTGGTAGGGACTGGGTTTCTTTCCAGCATACTGGGCAGGGAATAGGGGCTTCCCTGGTGGCTCAGATGATAAAGAATCTGCTTGCAATGCAGGAGACGACTAATGCTGAGGACAGTGCAACCAGAGGATGTAGTGGTTTCTGCTTCAAGGGGGCTGTGTGGTGGGCCTGGACTCCCAGTCATCCTTTGTCACCCTAGGGGCGCTATTGCTGGCAAAATCTTTAGATCCATGAGGTAAGAGCTTTTAACTTACTTGAATGCCTTCAATGCCATGAGCTAAGCTAGATTGGAATACTTGGAATAAGGAGATTCATTTTGCTCAGTTGTGTCTGACTCTTTGCAACTCCATGAACTATAGCCCACCAGGCTCCTCTGTCCATGGGATTCTCCAGGGAAGAATCCTGGAGTGGGCTGCCATTTTCTCTTCCAGGGAATATTCCCAACCCAGTGATCAAAGACGTGTCTCCTGTGTCTCCTGCATTGACAGGCGGATTCTTTACCACTGAGCCACGTGGGAAGACCATTTGGCAAAAGTAACACCTAAAAATGTAGGTTCATCCATAACTAGAGTTAGTTGGAAGAAATCCAGCATGCTGGGCAGGGAATAGAGCCTTCCCTGGTGTCTTAGACGATAAAGAATCTGCATGCAATGCAGGAGATCTCTAATGCTGAGGACTTGCAAAGTAGGTAGGTAGGTATTCTTATCTCCTCTTTAAAGTTAAATAAAGTGAGATTCAGAGAGGGCAACTGGTGTGCCTTGGGTTACACAGCTGAAAAGGCCAGCTGAGCTTTGAACTCTGATCCCTGTGATTCCTGAATCCAACCATCGTTAGGCATCCTCAGCCAGCCAGATTCAGAACAGTGGCCTCCAAATGGGGGCCACGAAAGTGAGCAAGCATGGAGACAGTAAAGTCAGAGCAGATATGGGATAGAATAAAGGTCAGCTCTAGGTAGTGGATGCCTGCTAAGGTCTCTGCTTTTTCACCTGAAACCAGAAATACAAAGTAATACCCAGGAGAGGCACGCTCTTTTCTTTGGCATGACTGGAATAATATAGAGTTCCTTCTTTGTCAATGAAACATGTAACAGTCCACTTCTTTCTTGAAATTTACAGGTTGAAAATTTACATTTTATTGAAATTTGCCCTCCTTATGGAGTTAAACAGATATAAACATTTACGTACTTATACAATTTTTACTGGTGCCAGGTGGAATCTCCAATTCTGTCTGATTTTGCTAATTGCCAGAGTGCCTCCTCTCTACTGGAGTATCGATAATAATAATGAAAGGCCTAAAGACGCATAAGCATTTTCTGTTCCCAGCTTCTATTTTACGAATAAAACATTGATGCTCTTTTTAAGTTGGCCATCACTCATCTGGTAGGTTTTGCAGACAATAACAGTTCATTAGTAATATCTAGTGGGGAAGATGTATGATGTTGTAAATATTTAAAATCAAATTTGAAAAAGAAGACAGAGATGAATGCCCGAGATGGAGTGGGTAGGGGGAGAGCATGGTGCTCAGGGCTGTGGTTTTCACAGGAACTTCCGCTCTGGCCCTGCCATTGTTTTCCCTTCCAAGTCCTTTGAAAGGGGACTTAGCCATGGAGGTGCAGCAGTCGGGTCCAAAGTGGCGGACATCAAATTTAATGAGTGTCTTAGCCTACGGTCCTTCTAAAGGTACCCCCCAGACAAGGATTTAGGTTTGGGGAGAATAAATGCAGGAAGAATCATTGTGAGAGAGTTGAGAACACAGGCTAGGGGAGGCCCATCAAGGTCATGATAAGGGGAGAGTTTTGCCGTGTATCAGCAGGCTCAGTCCCACTGGGGAGCCTCTGAGAAATCTCTGTGAGAGGACCTCAGGGACCAGGAAACTGAGTACATCCTCCCCCAGCTCTTTCTACTCATCGATGAGTATTGTTCCCAGGAAGGCCTTTGGGGATCTGTAGGTGGCTGGTGTGTTTGGAAACTGCCTGCATGTCAGCGCCCCGTGGGAATTTGCAGGACCCTGACAGCTCAGCTGCAATGGCTGGGAGTGACCCCAGTGACTGTTGGAGGAGGAAGGGGTGGCTAATAAAGAGAGTCCAGCCAGGGAAACCGAGGCCCAGAAAGAACAGCTGCGGCGGCCACGAGCCACAGCAGCGCCTGGTGATGGAACTCAGCCAAAGGAGCAGAACTCTTCAGAGAAGCGGCGGTGGGGAGGCAGCCCTTGATGATGCCCCTTTTTCTGTCTCTTTCCTTTGAGGCACATATGACCCTAGATAGGACTGACTGGCCTGTGTGCTCCCTTTGAGCCTCCCTCTCTGTCCTTTGTTCCTCACAGAGGCCAGTCCTAGCTCTTGGGTCCCCAGATTGTCCCCTCCTATTCTACCTTTCAAAACTCCTCTGAATATGTTTTATTTCTTTGAATCCCTGTTTTCCACCAAAAGAACTAATCTGTACTCTGATGTTAATAATTGCGATTGAATATTTAATTTTTTTAATTTAATTTTTTAAAAAAAACTTTAAAATTTTAGTCTATTTTTCCATGAGGGATTCCTTAAGTTAAAATGTTTTAGCCAAAGTATTTCTAAGCACTCCTCCAGCTTTGAATGCATTGATAAAATTGTGACATGTCAGACCAGGGAGGACCTCAGGCCCACCTAATTCAGTGTCCTCCCTTTACAAAGTTGCACACCAGGGCTCAGAAATGGGAAGAGACTCCCTCGAGGCCATGGCTGCATGGCATTGTGATAGGCTGGTCAAAGTAGTGTGTCTTATATTCTTCAAAGATCTTAGAGCTGAGATAAAAGCTGGCGGAGGTCAGCTATGATCCGGGAGCACAGGAGACGGGGGAGGCTGCCAGAACAGAGTCTGAGTGCACATGTTTAGCGCATGTGCCTTTTTAGGAATGTGTTTTAGGATCCAGTATAAAACTTTCTCCAGACCCTCTGTAGCAGATTAAAAAAAGGTTATTTAATTTTTATAATATATAATGCTGCTGCTGCTGCATAATATAATTATATATATATATATATAAATATAAATATTATAACTGGGAAAGTTGTGAATATTTAATTCCTCATATGAACTTGTATTAATTTAGCCTAAAATGATAATTTGTATTTGTTTCTAGCAAGATCATAGTGACATATTTTACCTTAAACTGAATGGGCAACTTTAGGTTTTTTTTTCTGTTTGCTTTGCTGTCAATTGCTAACTACCCCTTCCTCCATTCTATACTTGGGTAACCTGTATCCGTGTGCCATCTCTGGGGTCGCACAGAGTCAGACACAACTGACAAGACTTAGCAGCAGCAGCAGCAACAACTGTATCTGAGAGCAGGAGTTTGACTTTCGGCAAACCTAATCACCTGTGTTATTTGTTAACTGGAATATTGTTTAATAACATATTTGTTCTGTGTAGATGCTGTATGATGATTGAGGAATAGGCTTTACGTAACATTACATCATCAATCTGTGAAATAAACAGGCTTAGTAGAAGAGTTACTTTAGCTGAAGAAAATCCTCCTGAACACACTGTTAATTCTAATAGACGATTCTGCATAGACAGGGGATGGGGGTGGAGAGGATGGGGGCCGGCCTTTCTTCTGTCCTGAGGGAAATCAGGTACCCATGTGCTTGGTTAGAGGCCTCAATGGAGGGCTTCATACCAGATGAGTGATCATGGATCAGAGGTCCAAAAATACGATTTGGGGAATTCTAGACCTTGAGGTACTCTATGGAGGAGGGTTCAGGTGGAGAATCTGAAATGTTGCATGCTAACTTCCTCTCATGTAGGGTATAAGCACAGTAAAGGTATTGAGAAATCTTGCAATGAAAACACACAAGTAACCTCAGCTAGTCATGGTTTCCCAAGCCTTATCTGACCACCAAAACATTTTCTTCTACAAAAAGCTCCAACTACATTTAGTAAAGACTGCAGACCATGTGTCTCTCTCCTTCAGTTTTCTCATCCAAAGTTTACCACCTTCCGAGTTTGCTCTTTACAAGAGACTCTACTTAGAGGTCATCTGTAAACTTGAAAATATTTGCTAACCTGATCCCTTTTCAAGCCATGGGGTATAAGAATTGAGACCAACCCAGTGAAACACCAAATAAAGGATGTCCTTTCTTGAAATTTCAGCACCTGACTATTTTCTATGTAGAACTGAAGCATTTGCCCAAGGATTTCATTATTGGATAAAGAAGAAAAGAAAGTGAACATTGTTTTTCTTCTTCCAAGAGGAGATTTTTCTGTTGTTATTGACTCTGTATGACAGCCTACAAGTATTTGCTGAGCCCAGTCTATGCACGTAGGAGTATTTTAGGACTTGTAATAGATGTAGAAGGAAAATGACAAGCTGTCTTTATTTCCTATGCAGTTAGAGTCCAGCAAAGCAATACCGATGAAGGAAAAGGTAAATGCTCCAGTGTTGCTCAGAATACAGCACTTGTAGGAATTAAGCAAAAGAAGACATCGGTGGGGTGGCGTAGATGTAAGGAAGACTTCCTGAAGTTAGTGGAACTTAAATATGGCTGGGAAGATTGGAAAGAATTTTTAAAAGACAAGAAGATAAATGGAATTCCAGGCAATAAAATAATCAACTCTTGACAAGAGGCCTCTGGGAAAAATTCCTTTTCCTAAGGCTTGGGCTACTCTAGGAAAATGTCACTGTGTAATGAGAGCGTCTCTGAAAGTAGTTGAGACCCACAGGCTTTAAACATAAAGCTGGCTGATGTAACCAGATTGTGTGTCAGGAGTTTGAGGTTCAGATACCAGCATGTAAATTCGGTATCTACTATTTGAAATGTAAGAAAGTAATTGGCTTTTATTCTTCTGTATTTTTTTTATAAGGGCTGGTGAGTTACTTGAGTAGGAGCAGACCAGTCCCAGAATATATAACTATTTTTAACAGTAGTCAGAACAACGCTCAGCTCATTTAATAGCCTGATAGATAGCCTGCTTTCTGGGACAGTAGGACAAAGGCCAGGAGGTCATTCCTGGCTGCCAAGATTTGATGGCAGATATGCATTTCCACCCCCCGACTAGACAGAAGAGCAGGGACCCTTTGGGCTACTGGGCTGTCCCTATTCCAATTTCTATGTATTCAGCATGAGAAGCTTCTTGTTTAGAGTGCTAGAGAACTATAGCCTGAACTTTTCTTTGAATGACATATTCCCCTTCTTCTACCCTAGAGATTGGGAAGATAGCAGATGGTTATTTGGGGGGACATGTGTGTGTGCTCAGTCGTATCCTACTCTTTGAACCCCTGGACTGTAGCCAGGCAAGTTCCTCTGTCCATGAGATTTTCCAGGCAAGAATACTGGAGAGGGTTGCCATTTCCTCCTCCCGGAGATCTTCCTGACCCAGGGATCAAACCCACGTCTCCTATGGCTCCTGTATTGGCAGGCAGGCTCTTTACCACTGAGCCACCTGGGAAGCCCTACTGGGGTGGGGGGAGGAGGTAGTAATTCTTTTCTGAATTAATTTTTTAAGTTTTTATATAAAATTTAAAGGTTACACTCCATCCACAGTTATAGGATACCAGCTATATCCCAGAGTACAATACATCTTTATAGCCTATCTTACACCCAGGGGTTTGTACCTCTCACTCCCCTTCCTCTATATTGCCCCCCATCACAGTAACCATGGAACCAGTTTGTGCTCTGCATCTGTGACTTGCTTCTCTTTTTTTATGTTCACTAGTTTGAATTTTTTAGATTCCATATATAAGTGATATCATACAGTATTTGCCTTTGTCTGACTTATTTCGCTTAGTATAATGCCTTCTAGACTTCCCAGGAGACACAAAAGACGTGGGTTAGATCCCTGGGTTGGGAGGATCCTCTGCAGTAGGAAATGGCAACCCACTCCAGTATTCTTGCCTGGAGAATCCCATGGACAGAGGAGCCTGGTGGTCCACAGCCCATGGGGTCACAAAAATCTGGATACAACTGAGCATGCATAAAGCAAATGCCTTTCAAATTCATCCATGTTGCTGCAAATGGAAAATTTTCATTCTTTTTAAATGGCTGAGTAGTGTTGCATTATATGTGTGTGTGTGTGTGTGCATGCGCATGCATGCATGTTCAGTCACTCATGTCTGACTCTTTGTGACCCTTTGGACTGTAGCCCGCCAGGCTTCTCTGTCCATGGGATTTTTCAGGCAAGAATACTAGAGTGGGTTTCCATTTCCTCCTCCAGGAGATCTTCCTGATTCAGGGATCAAACTCATGTGTGTATATATATACACACATATCTTCTTTATCCATTTATCTCTTGATGGACACTTAGGTTCCTTTCATATCTTGACAATTGTAAATAATATTGCTACAAACATTGGGGTGCATTTATCTTTCTGAATTACTGGGTTTTTTTTTCAGACATATACACAGGAGTGGAAATGCTGGGTCATATGGTAGTTCATTTTTTTTGTTGTTTGTTTGAGAAACTTCCATGCTGTTTTCCACAGTAGCTGTACCAACTTACATTCCCACCAACAGTGTACCAAGGTTCCCCTTCTCCACATCCTTGCCAGCATTTGTTATTTGTGATCTTTTTGATGATAGTCATTCTGACAGGTATAAGGTGATTACCTCACTGTGGTTTTGATTTACATTTCCTTGATGATTAGCGATGTTGAGCATCTTTTCATGTGCCTTTTGGCCATTTGGCCATCTGTATTTCCTCTTTGAAAAAAAGCCTACTCAATTCTTCTGCTCAGTTTTAATTGGGTTGTTTGTTTTTTTGAAGTTGAGTTTTATGAGCTGTTTATATATGTTGGATAGTAATCCTTTATGGGTCATGTCATCTGCAGATATTTTCTCTCAGTTTGTGTTCATTCTGTCCGTGGTTCCCTTTGCTGTACTATCTAAGGAGGCAAAAAACTTACACTTGGAAAACTTTAAGATGCTGAAAAAAGAAATTGAAGATGACAAAAACAGGTGGAAAGATATGCCATGTGCTTGAATTGGGAGAATCAGTATAGTTAAAATGATCATACTACCCAAGGCAATCCACATATCTAATGCAATGCCTATAAAAATACCACACACACTAGAACACATAATTTTAAAATTTGTAAGGAAATATAATAGTACGCAAATAGCGAAAACAGTCTTGAGAAGGAAGAACAGAACTGAAGGAATCATGCTCCCTGACTTCAGACTTTACAATAAAGCTGCAGTAATCAAAACAGCATGATGCTGGCACAAAAAACAGACACATCAATGGGTGGAACAGGATAGAGCCCAGAAAGAAACCACACACCTATGGTCAGTTAATCTATGACAGAGGAGGCAAGGTATACAATGGAAAAAAAGATAGTCTCTTCAATAACAGCTGCATATAAAGGAATGAAATTAAAGCATTCTCTAACAGCATATACAAAAATAGACTCAAAATGAATTTAAGACCTAAAGGTAAGACTGAGTACCGTAAAACTTTTAAAGAAAAACACGTAGAACACTTTTTGACATAAATCATAGCAATATTATTTTTTAGATCCCTCTCCTTAAGTAAAGGAAATAAAAGTAAAAATGAACAAATGGGACCAAATTAAACTTAAGAGCAGTTGGTTTTCATGTGTATTTATCTATACTTCTATGTTTGTGTCTCGATAAAATGCCACCATTTAAAAAGAAAAGATTCTGCCTCTCGGCTTCACCCTTGAAACTAGAAGGTTAAGGTTAGTGTTAGTTAGAGAAATAAATGGATTTTCTTCAAGTCCCCATTCACTGGGTGCCTTCCCGCTATCCTCTCTTTCCACTTCTTGGACCAAAAATTGACAAGAGAATATAAGCAAACCAAGACTGGTGGATGTAATCAAAGACTGATCCACAGCTCAGTCAACCACTGTGGAATGGGTAAGCTCTGCCTCCCAGTTTGTAGACACCATTCACCCATACAGGACCATCTACACTTGAAATTATTTTCAGCGTAGTCAGAAGAGTGGAACGAGGACCAAAATAAGACCTACAAAACCACCAGCACAATGCCTACAATACAGTTGGAATTCTTTCAGTGGTTCATCTTCTTGCAATCATTATTTTGAGAATCCCGGAAATTGTTTTGACCCACCTGGGAACAATGCTGGCTCCAGAATGACAAGCTCCATTAATTACATAATATAAAATAAAGTATCAGAAGGATGTCATTTGGTAACAAACTGTAGTACTTCAATATTATGCAGCAATTAAGAAAGTATGAGGTAGGTGTGCGTGCACTAATGAGAAATGAGTTAAAAAAACAGGTTGTAGAACATGAATAATGTGATCACATTTTTATTTTAAAAACTAAGACCCTGTATAAAACATAGCTCCCATTTAATGAGTTATTACTGTTTATGGAGCTCTGCACTAAGTGCTTTTAAAACTCTGATCTCCTTTCAAGCTCCCGGTTTTGGAAGAGTGGTCTCGCTATCAATGTCATTTTGCTAATGCAGAAATTGAGGCTTAGGGAGGTGAAATAACTTTCCCAGGGGACACAACCAAGTGGTCTGATTCCAGAGTCTATTCTAGAAGTCATTATGAAATTTAAGTGTTCATGGCCAGAAAAACACACACAGAGATAAACTAGACTGTTGTCAGCAATTACATCTGGAGAGTGAAAATGTGCAGGAGGACCAAGGCAGGTTTGAGATATTGACATTTTACTATAAATTCATATATTGTAGCAAATATATATATATATATTATAGTTAAGAAGACAGTTCTTTGCACAAAAGGGCAAACATTGTATCATTTCACTTACATGAAATATCTAGAATAGGTAAATTCATAGAAGTAGAAAGTAGATTAATTACCAGCGTCTAGAGAGTGGGAGAGATAGAGAGTTACTGATTAATGGGAATAGAATTTCTGTTTAGAGGTGATGAAAACTTTTGGATATAGATAGTAGTAGCATTGCAAATATAATTAATGCCACTCAATTGTACACTTTAAATGGTTAAAATGGTAAATTTTATGTTGTGTATTTCACCATGATTTTTTAAAAAAGAGAAACAGTCCTTTGAATTTCAGTCATATGGTTTTTGGAAAACTCACTCTCGTACCCTGATTTTTCTCATTTTGCCTCTACCATGTTTTGTCTCCCAGAGATGTGGAGTCCTCAAATGACTCACTGTGAGATATAACTGCAGCCTTACCTAGTTGGATAACTGGCTCAGACGGTAAAGAATATGACTGCAATGGGGAGATCCAGGTTCTATCCTTGGGTCAGAAAGATCCCCTGGAGAAGGGAATGGCAACCCACTCCAGTATTCTTGCCCAGAGAATCCCACGGACAGAGGAGCCTGATCGGCGACAGTTCATGGGATCACAAAAGAGTCTCAGACATGACTGAGCGACTAACACTTACCTAGTTGGACGGGTGTTTGCATCACTATCTGTACGTTTTGAAAAGTGCCTGCCTCCAAGTACCAGCTCTTTTGCTTTCCTGTGTTGCCTGAAGATGTATGACTGTGATCAGCCAGTGTCAGGCAGAGATTCCTTTGCCTTGTTAGGGTACCTGGAAGTGCTCTTTAAGATCTGAGAGATAGCCAGCACAGCAATAGGGAGCATCTTACATTCTGAATTTGCAAAAGATGGAATTGGGTCAGACTCTAGACGTTTTATTTACATGAACTAGGCTTTCAAATGGAAGATTAGAGAATCAGACAATTACTCATCCATCCGTTCATCCGTTCACCCACACAGCCGTTTGTGCATCCATTGTAACTCCATTCTGTTAACAAAACTTTAAGGAGCACCAACTGAAGCTAGACCAATGGCCAAATCCTGAGTATTAAGAGTCACATTTCTCATAATACACTGTCAATCAGCATAGTGTTATACCAAAGAAATTAGAATAGGCATTGTGGATCATGACTTCTTCTCCCATCATTTTTACACACTTGCTGTGTGACTTTGGACCAGTTTCTTCTCTTCTCTGAGCCGTCAAATGATTTACAAATTGCCCTCCAGTTCTCAGATTTGCTGATTCTGCTCATGTCGTTAGTATCAAGCTGTCCACATTTTCTGATATGTTTGCTAGTCTGTGATCATAAGTGAGACATGCATAAATTGAAAGGATGTCTTTATGCTTGCACCCATAGAAACTGATAAGATGTTGTTACTATGCCAGTCAGCACTTGAGTGCTTAATGTTGGTAACAATGATAATAACAGGAAAAGTATGAACACTTGCATGTATAGAAGGAATATGTGATTATGATTTATAGAATTGAGTTAGAGAATAGTTGTTCATCTGCAAAAAGATTTTATTAACACCAAATGGAAAAGCGTGTTCCGCTTTCCCATAGGTGGCGTGAAGGAATGCTCAGTAATGGATATATATGCTTTTTTTGTGGCATGTGTGTGTCTTTAACAAATATTGACCTGTCCTTTACTGTTATTTTTCAAAACGTGAGTAAATCAAAATAAGGTGTGTTTTATGGGACTCTCTTGTTTTATTATGTGTCATTTAATTTTTAATACCTAAGTGACACCTGATGTATTACCTAATCAAAAGAGGAGAATTATACATTGCACATAATCAGTTATTTTTGCCATATCACTGAAATTAGACTAACAGATGAGGAAAATAAATAAGATGAACTTTAAAAATGAAAATGCTTAGCCTTTGGAATTTTAGTTGACAGCTTTTGAAAATTAAATTATAAGTCAAGTCCTGATAGGTTTGATATCTTCCTTGCAGCTTTGCCGATGATGTATTGCAGCTTTAATGGAATATCATTTATCATCTGATAATAACAAATGTAGTATTTCTGAGCTTGTCATCTCTTCTGTGATGACAAATAGTCCAACTTGTAGCGGTGATAATGGAATTTTATAATGATCTGTCCTAAACTGACTCAACTGCAGCCTGAGCTATTTTTCTTAAATCTCATAATGCCTATTACATATAGATTACAACAGTCAGCGCCTCCCATCTTAGCATGGGAACAGATCAATGAATCCAGATTTTAGGCAAACAACCTCAAAGTATCAAATAATATTTACTTGTTTATCAAAATTATCCCTCTTAGGCTAATAAGCAAGCTTGTCGGAGACTGTCGGAAATGGGAAACTATAAAACCTAATAGTTAAAAAAAAAAGTGATACAAACTCTGTTTATCTCTTAAACAGTAGGTAATGCATTTAGTTTTCAGCTCTACTCCTTCAATCCATCATTTTCTAGAGATTTATTTAATGAAGGCCTACATAGTGCTGAGAACATGAGTTAGAGAGCCCAGGCGCCCTTCCACTTTATCTTGAAGCAGGATTTATTTTGTGTCTTAACTCTCAGCTTGTCTGATATCATAGCCTTAGTTGATAACATAGTTGCACCTGTACATTCTGTAGTCAAAAATCTCTTGCCCTCTTGGCTCTCTTCTGAAACTTCCAATCAGCCTGAGACATCATAGAAAGCCTAGGTCTGGAGGATGTGAGCTTCTTAAAATGCTCTGATGATATGTGGATGTAACTGTAGCCGCCATGGTGCTCTGGGGGCTGCCTCACAGAAAGGGACTTTGTCAACACAGCCAGGGGAGGCATCTCAGTGGACAGGAGGGTGCACTGTTTCTCCTGGCAGATCTGATGTTCTGTCTGTGGTCACAGCAGACCAGCATATGACAAAGGAACAGGCCCACGTGAGGTCTCGGTTTTGACCCTGAGGGAGCAGAGAACACTGTTAGTGGCACAAACTGATATGCAGATCGATGTCCGACAGGTGTTAAGTGTTCCCTGGTGGGGACCGACGAAAGTACTGGGAGCTGTGCATTTCAGATGGGCTATGATGACAGAGCCAGTAGGGATATTTCATAGCTACTCAGTCTTTAATCGTGTGCTTCAGTGTCATCATGGATGCGATCTTTTCTATCCTTCAGTGGAGCTGCACTCCAGCCCCAACTAAAGTGTCTGATCCTTCCCTTATGTTCTGGACTTCCTGCAGTATTTCTTTGTGTTGTGAAAAGGGCCCCCTTAGGGGCCCATCATCCACCTAGCTGCAGAGGGACTGGCCCTCATGCTGCTGTAAAGGCCACGTTCCCTGCCTTTTTTCTTCTCAGATTTTTAAATTTTTAATGTGGACCATTTTAAAGTCTTTACTGAACTTGTTACAATATTATTTCTGTTTCATGTTTTGTTTTTTTGGCTGCAAGGCATATGGGGTCGTAGTTCCCTGACCAGGGGTTGAACCTGCACCCTGTGTACTGGAAGCACAGTCTTAACCACTGGACCACGAGAGAAGTTCCAATTCTTAACTTTCTTGAGTCTTCCCTTCCTTTTGTTTTTCCCCTTCTCTCTTTTCCTTTCTCTTCTCTTCTCTTTTTCTTTCTTTTTCTCCCTATTCTTTTTCTCTCTTCCATTTTCTTTACAAAGAAAATCACAAATTAAGAAGCCTATAGGGCCATTTAAATAAGATAATGGGGTAAAAGGGAGATTCATGAGTGTCCGTTTTGTTTAAAGAACATCCCAAATCCAGCTCATTGTTGCCAGTCAGGAAGAGCCGGTGCCCAGATCTAAAAGTTTTTCAAGAGAAGCTGTAAATCTGGTTCTTCTGTTAAGAAGATACATATTTTGAAATATTGAAAACGACTTCAGTTTTGAAAAATATTGTGAGGGCTGAAAAAAATAGAATTCAGGTCAAGGGCTACCTCTGTGTGAGCTGTGGTTTAGAGACTCCGCTTGGGTGACTTTCTCTACTCAAGTGACATCAAGTACCTACTACTCAGAAACCAGTGTCCCTGAGTATGTGGGATCAGCTTCCTACTCTCTTGTTTCTTGTATCTATATTTTGCAATATCTGCCAAATGCTTCAGAGACATTTGATGCTCAGAGACTATTGAGAGAAAGAGTCTTGTTTTAAATGAAAGATTTATTTCAGAAAGAGTTGAGAAACAAGATCAAGTAGGTTGCCAGGACTGTTTAGAGAATTTGCATAACAAGAAAGGAATTTCAATTTGTTAAGCAGTTGGGTTATTAATATTTCTCTTGGAAATCTTGAATTGAACCATCAGGAATTTCAGAATTTTAGGGATGGAGATGTGGATGTGAAATGAAGGAAATTCAGAAGACAGAGATGACTGGTTTTGATATATTGAATATGGAGAATTAACCTTCCAGAAGAGATTGACAATAAATTATTGTGGAAATGTAGCAGCTGGGCAGTGGAGCCCTCTGGTAGGAGAGATGAAACGATCTTCTCACCAGGTTGGCAACTTTTCCCTTCATCTGGATTTTTCCTGGAGTGTTTGGTGTTGATCTGAGTCAGTTATACTGTAGGCCTTCGAGCGGTAGGAAAAGCCATTATATCCCATATTTTAATGGTGGAGAAGCTCCTTAGAGCCAGGAACTGTTGCAGGGGAAGGGACACAGAGATAAGTAAGATAAAACCCCTGGTCTAAGAAGCTCAGAATCTATAAAGAAGATTAACAGTGTAGATTTCAGTGGAGAGAGACACGGGCTAAAGAAGACATTCTGTGACCTTGGGGGAAGTTATACAACTTTCCTTCATTTTCTTTATCTTTTTCAATGGGCATAAGCCCTTCCCTCCCTAACTTGTTGAATTGCTATGCTACGGTGGCCAACTATCCTATTTTTATTCATCGTTGTTCTTATCTGACTCTTTGCAACTCCGTGGGCTGCAGCCCACCAGGCTCCTCTGCTATCTCCCAAAGTCTGCTCAAATTCATGTCCATTAAGTTGGTGATGCTATCTAATCGTCTCATCCTCTGCCACCCCCTTCTCCTTTTGCCTTCAATCTTTTCCAGCCTCAGGGTCTTTTCCCATGAGTTGGCTCTTCACATCAGGTGGCCAAAGTATTGGAGCTTCAGCCTCAGCATCAGTCCTTCTGATGACTGAAGGGTTTCCTGGGACACAAGACTTTCAGTGCTAATACTGGGACAGTCCTTGGCAAACCAGGACTTTTGTCACCTTATATGAAGCCTAAACATTATATTATATGTGTGAAAGCCCTTTAGAAAAGACAAAGACCCACAAAAATGTTAGGCAGTGCAGTTGTTAGGAATGCCTTCTAGGTGTGCGGGAGCAGGATGAGAAAATTCAAATCTGAAAACAGATGTTTAAAATCCAGCCAGGGGGTGGCTTTTCCAATATGTCTTATCAATTTATGTAATTTTACCTTTTTCTCTAAATTTCAGATATGGAGTGTTTGGTACTTGATAACTACTCTTAAGTTTTGACTGAATAGTATTTGTGAAGGGTTAGGTCAATTATAAGGCCTTGCAACTTCTCCCCAAAAAAAGTACACAGTAAATAAAGACAGCATCTTAAATCAAAGATGAAGACTTTTCCTATTGCCTGGAAAATAATCAACTTGTAGATAAACCAGAGTATGGTAAAAACTTTCAGTATGTTTGATTTTTTAATTTGCTTTATGATGACTTTGAAGTTCTGTTGCTATGGCCTTTCTGTTTAAGAAATTGTGCACTTGTCAGCAAAATCTCCAGAAGCAGTGAAAGAAAACACAAAAGAAGAAACTCAGAAATCTTGGGCAGTGATGTCATCAGTTCAGTTCAGTTCAGTTGCTCAGTCATGTCCAACTCCTTGCGACCGCATGGACTGCAGCACGCCAGGCCTCCCTGTCCATTACCAACTCCCGGAGTTTACCCAAACCCATGTCCATTGAGTCGGTGATGTCATCCAACCATCTCATCCTCTGTTGTCCCATTCTCCTCCTGCCCTCAATCTTTCCCAACATCAGGGTCTTTTCAAATAAGTCAGATCTTTGCATCAGCTGGCCAAAGTATTGGAGTTTTAGCTTCAACATCAGTCCTACCAATGAACACCCAGGACTGATCTCCTTTAGGATGGACTGGTTGGATCTCCTTGCAGTCCAAGGGACTCTCAAGAGTCTTCTCAGTCTCACAGTTCAAAAGCATCAATTCTTCGGCACTCAGCTTTCTTTATACTCCAACTCTCACATCCATACATGACCACTGGAAAAACCATAGCCTTGACTAGACGGACTTTGTTGACAAAGTAATGTCTCTGCTTTTTAATATGCTGTCTAGGTTGGTCATAACATTCCTTTCAAGGAGTAAGCATCTTTTAATTTCATGACTGCAGTCACCATCTGCAGTGATTTTGGAGCCCAGCAAATAAAGTCAGCCACTGTTTCCACTATTTCCCTATTTTCCATGAAGTGATGGGACTGGATGCCATGATCTTAGTTTTTTCAGTGTTGAGCTTTAAGCCAACTTTTTCACTCTCCTCTTTCACTTTCATCAAGAGACTCTTCAGCTCTTCTTCACTTTCTGTCATAAGGGTGGTGTCATTTTCATATCTGGGGTTATTGATATTTCTCCCAGCAATCTTGATTCCAGCTTGTGCTTCTTCCAGCCTAGCATTTCTCATGATGTACTCTGCATATAAGTTAAATAAACAGGGTGACAATATACAGCCTTGACATACTCCTTTTCCTATTTGGAACCAGTCTGTTGTTCCATGTCCAGTTCTAACTGTTGCTTCCTGACCTGCATACAGGTTTCTCAAGAGGCAGGTCAGGTGGTCTGGAATTCCCATCTCTTTCAGAATTTTCCACAGTTTATTGTGATCCACACAGTCAAAGGCTTTGGCATAGTCAATAAAGCAGAAATAGATGTTTTTCTGGGATTCTCTTCCTTTTTCCATGATCCAGCGGATGTTGGCAATTTGATCTCTGGTTCCTTTGCCTTTTCTAATACCAGTTTGAACATCTGGAAGTTCATGGTTCACATATTGCTGAAGCCTGGCTTGGAGAATTTTGAGCATTACTTTGCTTCTGTGTGAGATGAGTGCAATTGTGTGGTAGTTTGAGCATTCTTTGGCATTGCCTTTCTTTGGGATTGGAATGAAAACTGACCTTTTCCAGTCCTGTGGCCACTGCTGAGTTTTCCAAATTTGCTGGCATGTTGAGTGCAGCACTTTCACAGCATCATCTTTGAGGATTTGAAATAGCTCAACTGGAATTCCATCATCTCCACTAGCTTTTTGATAGTGATGCTTCCTAAGGCCTGCTTGACTTCACTTTCCAGGATGTCTGGCTTTAGGTGAGTGATCACACCATCATGATTATCTGAGTAACGAAGATCTTTATTGTGCAGTTCTGTGTATTCTTGCCATCTCTTCTTAATATCTTCTGTTTCTGTTAGGTCCCTATGATTTCTGTCCTTTATTGAGCCCATCTTTGCATGAAATGTTCCCTTGGTATTTCTAATTTTCTTGAAGAGATCTCTAGTCTTTCCCATTCTATTGTTTTCCTCTATTTCTTTGCATTGATTGCTGAGGAAGGCTTTCTTATCTCTCCTTGCTATTCTTTGGAACTCTGCATTCAAATGGGTATATCTTTCCTTTTCTCCTTTGCTTTTCGCTTCTCTTCTTTTCACAGCTATTTGTAAGGCCTCCTCAGACAGCCATTTTGCTTTTTGCATTTCTTTTTCTTGGGGATGGTCTTGATTCCTGTCTCCTGTACAATGTCATGAACCTCAGTCCATAGTTCATCAGGCACTCTATCTATCAGATCTAGTTCCTTAAATCTATTTCTTACTTCCACTGTATAGTCATAAGGGATTTGATTGAGGTCATACCTGAATGGTCTAGTGGTTTTCTCCACTTTCTTCAATTTCAGTCTAAATTTGGCAATAAGGAGTTCATGATTTGAGCCACCGTGAGGAAGGAAGTTGTGGTCTCAAGAATTAATGAACGAACAATCTATCTAGTCTTTTGATGATGAAACCAGGGTGTTACCATCAAGAGAGAAGTTGACACTCTCAGCATTGCCTGTTAAACACAGCAATGATGACACAGTCTAGAAGTATCACATGGCATCACTGGATAATGTAAAATATTGGGAGAGCTTTGTAATTAAGTCCACAGCCAAGATCACTGTCTGTATTTTATCCAAGAGGAGATCACACTTCAGTAACTACCTGGAAATAAAGCAGTGTTTAACTTCCAGCACCACTGAGATCTCTCCAAAGAATCTTGTAGTGAATCTTGACTTTTCTACAACTTTATAATTACCTAGTTGTGGTTGGTTTAGACATAGCAGATTCTAGCCTTTGATGGCTTTCATGCTGGGATACAAATCAGACTCCCAGAAACATCCAACCCAGTCTTTGTTTGACAGGCATTCTAAACCTATTCTAGCTATAAGTTTGTGTGGAGAATGCGTATTAGATTAGGTGAAGTGGGAGATGCCACAAAAACTACATCCTGCACATTGTCCCTGGAACTTGCTGTCTTAAATGGAGAATAGATCTGTTCCTCTAGGAAATTACATAATTCAAAGTTAGGTGCCAGATAATCTGTACAACCAAAAAAGTGCTCTAGTAGTAGAGGGTGAGGGGCATGGAAGGCTTGCAAGAGAGGTAGAATCTGAAAAGAGATCTCATACTCTCCTGGCCGAGGGGATGCCACGTGCTTGTCTTTTCCCGCTACTAGGGAAAGGGAAGGACAGTTCAGACCTCTCTCTCTCTCTCTGTCTCAGGTGCAGCCCTTGCTGTGAGTCAAGACTTGAATTCAGGTTGTCCCATCAGTGCGTTTTTCTTCACAGGCTGGAAATGACTTCCCTCCCTTAGTGACTTATGAACAAGTGTCATGATTTTGACATCCTTGTAATCTTACCCTGTAATTTGCTTAACATTTCTTTTGAAGTGGATAAGTTGATACTTCTTTTACTTTATCTTTTGATGGAGTTGTTGGTCCCCATTAGAATTCCAGAGGTAACATGAAGATTATTTTAAAGGGAAGAACTTTGAGGTTCAGAAGAAGCAGAGAGACGCCTTCTTGGAGCTTCCCTTATTTGACTATAAGCAGCAACTTCTGGGGGAATATATATGCCATAATTCCTTCTTTGGGGTGGATCTACACCCAAAAAGGAAAATACAAATAAAACTACCCCAAATCTCTTCTCTGAGGGTGTTTTATGGCCCTAAAGGAGACAGACCACTCATCCTATTAAGACAAACAGTATCAGAAACTTTCTTCTTTTCTATCGAGATATAATAATATATAATATTACATTGTTTCAGGTATATAATATTTATAATGACTATATATATATATATATATATATATATATATATTGCAAGATGATTACCACAAGTCAACATTCATCACTATACATAGTTATTTTGTGTGTGTGTGTGTGTGTGATGAGAACTTTTAATATTTACCCTCTTGGCAAGTTTCACATATTTCAGACATGTCTTCCTTGGTGGCTCAGATTGTAAAGAATATGCCTGCAATACAGGAGACCCTGGTTTGATCCCTGGGTCAGGAAGATCCCTTGGAGAAGGGAATGGCAACCCACTCTTGTATTCTTGCCTGGAGAATTCCATGGACAGAGGAGCCTGGAAGGCTATAGTCCATGGGGTCACAAAAGAGGCAGGCACAACTTAGGGACTAAAGAACAACAACACTTGTATTATATTATATATCTTATAACTGTTAGGTTATATATTTTAAACTATTATTAAAACATATAGGAATAAATTTTCATTAGCTATTATAACTTAGTCATTTCTGATTCTTTGAGACCCCATGGACTGTAGACCATCAGGCTCCTCTGTCCATGGGGATTCTCCAGCCAAGAATACTGGAGAGGGTTGCCATGTACTCCTTCAGGGGATCTTCCCAACCCAGGGATCAAACCCAGGTCTCCCACACTGCAGGCGGATTCTTTACTGTCTGAGCCACCAGGGAAGCCCTTAGGGTTCCCCTAAACATTGGTTCTTCAAATATTACCTTTACTGTTCTTGCTCTGCCTATAAGCCCTGTGCACTCATTATGTGAGTCTTTGAATTTTGCTTCTTGAATGCTAATTCCTGTCTTTAAAATACCAAAGTTGTTCATGAAAAGTAGTAATAAAGATGCACGAACATGTAATTGAAAACATGGGTTGGGCGACAATGATCTTCAAAATGGTTTTAAATCAAATCCTTACTTATGGTTTAGCTTTGACCTAAGCAATAATATCTACAAATTCATGGCTGTACCTCCCCCACCAGATCATAACTTTGATGTGTGTCTCATAGTGCATTAAAATAAATATTTAATCTTAAAAAGCTTATTTGTCTGACATCTTAAATCATTTTGAGTAGCATTAGGAGTGTGCGTTCCAAACCCCTTGAAAATACTGTTTCAGTTGTCCCTGTGGGTTATTCTGCTATTCAAAGAGATAATATCTGGTAAATTGTGTCTTTTTTTCAAGTCTGTGTACATAGAAGAATGTACTAGTGATTGTGAGGTCAGGCAGGACCACGAGCTTAAGAAACTTGAGCTGTATTTTGAGCTCTGGAACAAAACATCTGTGTGATGTTGATAAAGTCCCTTCCCCACTTTGGGCCTCAGTTTCTTCATCTGCTCAGTGAAGAGGGGATGGGGACCGCCAAGCCTTTCCATCCATGACCCTCTAGATTGCTTGATTCTCCTGCAGTTAAGTCAAGTGTGTTTAAGTAAGCAAGCCACCTCCTGCTTGCCTCATTCGGGCCTCTTATCTTAATAAGTAATGAATGTGCCAAAGGCTGACAATGACATATTTTGAAAATAGTTTTAATGCATGGCTGGCAGAGGACCTGTTGGGCGTTGACAAATTACACAAACAGAGATGATGAGGAGTGCATCAAATATTAATGGCCCAGGACCCAGACGGTAATGGAGAACTTACCTGTATCTTACACAGGCCTACTCATGTTCGGCTGAAGGGAACATTTCTTTTCAGCCTCTCCAGGCAAGTGTAGGGCTGGCTCTCAGGGAAATGGAGAAGAAGTCAAAGTTGGTTTTTCAGATCTTTGACTTTGGTTTAATGTATTCCTGGAGGCTATTTGAGAGTTGAGCTCTTTTAAGTGTACCCCTTACATGATATGTAAATATCATGCATTCGTGTTTCTGAATGCTGATTCCTATTTTAAAAGTTCAGAATTGATTAAGAAAAGTATGAAAAACCAATAGTAAGGTTATAAGCATATGCACTTAAAAACATGTACTGAGAACGTAGCCCTAATATTTTAATCTAAATGCAAGAATTCTTCTTATTGGGGGATTTTTCAACCTAGGCATCTTCTTAAACATTAGTACAATAAAATTTAAATCATTTTTTCCAGTAACTATTTAAACTGTTCTTCTCACTCCAAGCAGCTTTGCATTGAGTTAAAATTTAAAGTCATGGTGTCCAAAATATTTACAAAATATTTAATTTGAAGAGGCTAGAATTCCCCATGGTAGATTTTTCATCAGTATCTCTTGTTCTTCTCTATCAATGAGATCTTGATAAGTCTTTACTGCCAGCAAATGACTATATCTAGTCCAGGTAGGATTATCAGATTTGCAAATAAAAATACAGAATTCCCAACTAATGCTGAATCTAAGGTGAACAAAAATATGTTTTAGCATGTATGTTCCATGTAATATTTGAGACATACTAAAAATCATTTATTGTCTGTCTGACATAAAAATTTAACTGGGCATCCTATATTTTATCTACCTAAACCCAAGGGTTGGAAAACCTTTTCTATAAAGGGCCAGATAGTAAATATTTTAGGCTTTGTGGGCCATAGATAATTTTAACTCTGTCACAGCCATAGAGAATAATTTTGCAAATGAATGAGCATGGCTGTGTTTCAATAAAATTGTTTATGGACACTAAAATCTAAATTTTGTAGAATTTTCATGTGTCATGAAATATTATTATCCTTTTGATTTTTTTCTCAATCAGTTAAAAATGTAAAAACAACTGTGACTTTTGTGTGTGTACAGTTGCTCAGTCATGTCCAACTCTTTGCAGCAGCCTGCCAGCCTCCTCTGTCCATGAAGTTTTCCAAGCAAGAATACTGGAGTGGGTTGCCATTTCCTACTCCAGAGCATTTTCCTGACTCAGCAATCGACCCAGCAAATGTCTCTCTGCATTTCCTGCATCGGCAGGCAGATTCTTTATCGCTGCTCCAACTGGGAAGACACTTGGCCCAGGCACCTAATCTCCACCCTCCCCCAGCAATTTTAGAAATGCTGAATCACTATGCTAACACCTGAAACTAATATAATATTTTAATTCAACTACAATTTAAAAAACTAAAGACAATATGAAAAGAAAAACGAATTTAAATGAAGAAATAGAAAATCTGAATAGACTATTTACTAGTAAAGGGATTGAATCTGGAATCAAAAATCCCTCAACAAAGAAAAATTGAGGACCATATTACTTTACTGGTAAATTCTACCATACATTTAAAGATGAACTAATACCAATCCTTCTCAAATTCTTCCAAAAAACAGAGGAGGAGGGGACATTTTTAAATTCATTTTTTAAGGCTATCATCACCCTAACACCAAAATCAGACAAGGACCCTACAACAAGAATAAAAAGGAGAAATTACAAGCTGATATCACTGATGAATTATCGATGTAAAAAATTGCTCAACAAATTATTAGTGAATCAAATACAGCAATACATTAAAAAGATCATACACCATGAAGTAGGATTTATTTTAGGGATGCAAGGATGGCTCAGCTTCCACAAATTAATAAATGTGATATACAACATTAACAAAATGATTAACTGTATAAAATTCATGTAGTCATCACAAAGGATTAAAAAAGAATACTTGACAAAATTCAACATCCATTCATGATAAAAACTCTCAACAAACTGGGTACAGAGGAAATGTGGGTGTGCATGCTCAGTCACCTCCCACTCTTTGCAACCCATGGACTGCAGCCCACCAGGCTCCCCAGCCCACGAAATTTCCCAGGCAGGAATCCTGGAGTGGATTGCCATTTCCTTCTCCACAGAGGAAATGTATCTCAATATAATAAGGGCCATATTATATGACAAGCCACAGTTAACTTCCTACTCAATGATGAAAAACTGCAAGTTTTTCCTTTAAGATCAGGAGTTAGACTATAATAGGATGCCTACTGTTGCGCTTTTATACAGCATAGTACTGGAAATCCTAGTCAGAGCAGTTGGGCAAGAAAAAGAAATAAAAAGCTTCCAAATTGGAAATGAATAAGTAAAAATGTCTCTACATGATATTATATATAGAAAAGCCTAAAGGCTCCACCCAAAATTGTTGGAACTAATAAACAATTTCTGTCAACTATTAGGATACAAAATCAGTGTACAAAAAGCTTGCATTTATATATACACTAACAAACTACTAACGGAATGAAAAGTTAAAGATATAATCCCATTTGTAATTATATCAATAACAATAAAGCGATTAGAAATAAATTTAACCAAGGGGTAAAATATTCACTGAAAATTAAAATACATTGATGAAATATATTGAAGAAGGCATGTTCATGGGTTGGAAGCATTAATATTGTTAAAATGTCCATTCTACTCAAAATGATTTACAGATTTAGTGAACTTTCTATCAAAATTCCAATGAATTTTTTAAAGATAGAAAAAAAAATCTTTAAATTTCTACAGAACCACAAGAGATTCTGAAAAGAACAAAGCAATATTGGAAAAGAAAAACAAAGCTAAAAGCATTATATTCCTTGATTTCAAACTATATTACAAAGCTGTAGTGATCAAAACAGTATGGTTTTGGCCTATAAACAAACACATGGATCAATAATACAGGATAGAGACCCCAGAATAAAATCACACCAGTTCAGTTCAGTTCAGTTGCTCAGTCGTGTCCGCCTCTTTGCGACCCCATGAATTGCAGCACGCCAGGCCTCCCTGTCCATCACCAGCTCCCGGAGTTCACTCAGACTCATGTCCATCGAGTCAGTGATGCCATCCAGCTGTCTCATCCTCTGTCGTCCCCTTCTCCTCCTGCCCCCAATCCCTCCCAGCATCAGAGTCTTTTCCAATGAGTCAACTCTTCGCATGAGGTGGCCAGAGTACTGGAGTTTTAGCTTTAGCATCTTTCCTTCCAAAGAAATCCCAGGGCTGATTTCCTTCAGAATGGACTGGTTGGATCTCCTTGCAGTCCAAGGGACTCTCAAGAGTCTTCTCCAACACCACAGTTCAAAAGCATCAATTCTTTGGCATTCAGCTTTCTTCATAGTCCAACTCTCACATCCATACGTGACCACAGGAAAAACCATAGCCTTGACTAGATGGACCTTTGTTGGCAAAGTAATGTCTCTGCTTTTGAATATGCTATCTAGGTTGGTCATAACTTTCCTTCCAAGGAGTAAGTGTCTTTTAATTTCATGGCTGCAGTCACCATCTGTGTGATTTTGGAGCCCCCAAAAATAAAGTCTGACACTGTTTCCACTGTTTCCCCATCTATTTCCCATGATGTGATGGGACCGGATGCCATGATCTTTGTTTTCTGAATGTTGAGCTTTAAGCCAACTTTTTCACTCTCCACTTTCACTTTCATCAAGAGGCTTTTGAGTTCCTCTTCACTTTCTGCCATAAGGGTGGTGTCAAAAATCACATACATATGATCAACTAATTATGACAAGGAAACCAATAAATGGTGTTGGGAAAACTGGATAACCGCATGCAAAAATAAAAAGAAAAGAAAGGAGACTAGACTCTTACATCATACTCAAAAATCAATTTACATTAAATTAAATACTTAGAGATCTGAAGCTGTAAAACTCCTAGGAGAAAATGTAAGGGATAAGCTCTTTAACCTGTGTCTTGGCAATAATTTTTTTGATTTGACACCAAAAGCAAAGGCAGCAGAAACAAAATAGTGAAATCAAATCAAATTAAAATTTGATTAGAAACAAAATAATCAAAATCAAATCAAATTAAAAAGCTTCTGCACTTCAAGAAAATCAAAAGACAGCCTAACAATGGGAGAAAATATTTGTAAATCATATATCTGATAAGGGCTCAGCATTCAACATATAGAAAGAACTCATACAACTTACTTGTGAAGAAAAACAATCTGATTGAAAAATGAGCAGAGGAACGGAATAGACATATTCCCAAAGAAGATGTACAGATGGCCAAAAAGCACAGTAAAAGAGTCACACTGGCGATCAGTGTCACCAATCATCAGGAAAGTGCAAAGTAATACTGTAGTGGGATATCACCTCACACCTGCAAGAATATGGCTGATATCAAAAAGACAGTATATTAATAACAACTGTTGAGGAGGGTGTGGAGAAAAGGAGACTCTTGTGCACTGTTGGTGGGAATGTGAATTGGAATAGCCACTATGGAAAATAGTACAGAAGTTCCTAAAAAATAAAAATAAGATTACCATATGATCCATCAATCCCATTTCTGGATATATATTCGAAGGAAGTGAACACAGGATATTGAGAGATATCTACACCCCATGTTCATTGCAGCATTATTCACAGTAGCCAAATGTGGTCTTCCCTGGTGGCTCAGACATTAAAGAATCTACCTGCAATGCAGGAGACCTGAGTTCTATCTCTGGGTAGGGAAGATATCGTGGAGAAGGGAATGGCAACCCATTCCAGTATTCTTGCCAGGATAATCCGCAGGCCACAGTCCAAGAGATCACAAAAAGTCAGACACTACTGAACAGCTAACGCTTTCACACAAGATATGGAAACAGCTTAAATATCTGTCAGCAGATGAACGGATAAACAAAATGTGGTGTATGTATACAATGGAGTATCATTTAACCACAAGAAAGAAGGAAATCCTGCCATTTGTGGCAACATAGATGGACCTTGAAGGCATTATGCTAAGTGAAATAAACCAGATAAAGGCAAGCACTGGATGGTAACACTTATATGTGGAACCCCGGTTGCTCAGTGGTAAAAACCCATCTGCTAATGCAGGAGATGCGGGTTCAATCCCTGGGTCGGAAAGATCCCCTAGAGAAGGGAATGGCAACCCATTCCAGTATTTTTGCCTGGAAAAAATCCCATGGAGAATGGAGCCTGGTGGGCTACAGTCCATGGGGTCACATAGAGACATAATTTAGCAACAGCAACAGCAACAACAAAATAAAAAGCCAAACCCATAGAAGCAAGAGAATAGAAAATGGTTCGCAGGGGCTGGGAATTGGAAAAATCAGGAGAGGTTGAAAAACTCTTTCAGCTATAATATGAATAAGGTTTAATGTATAACATTATCTACATATCTAATATATAACAGGGTGCCGATAGTTGTAACACTGTATTGTGCCACTGAAATAAGAGAGTAGAACTTGAATGTTCTCACTACCACCACCTACAAAAAAGGTAAATATGTGAGGTGATGGACCTGCTAATGAACTAGATGGTGGGATTCTTTTCACAATGCATATGCATATCAAATCACCATGATGTATACTTTAAATATCTTACAATTTTATTGGTCAGCTATACCTCAGTAAAACCAAAAAAAAAAAAAAAAGAAATAAGAGAGTACCCCTCCAACATTTTTATTTTTCAGTTAGAAAAGCCTTCAGTGAAGAAGACACGATTGAGCTGAAACCTGCAAGAGAAGTAATTGTAAACGGAAGGATGGAAGGAAAGAGAAGGGAAATTTCAAATAGAGATGTGTGATGGTCACAGAAAGAGTTTGAGGGCTTAAGGATCAGAAAGAAGTCATGAGCTGGGGCACGGCTATGAGGGTTTGGTGAGCGACAGAGCTGGTGACATAGCCAGGAACCAACTGAGCCAGTCTCTCTGTCTCTCTCTCAGGATTTGCATTTCAAAAGCCTCTCTTTGCTGAGTGTCTTTGGCCCTTAAGCTGCCACATGAGTCACAACTCAAACTAATAAAATCCCCTGATGGCAGTCCATGACTCAATTCTTGGTTGATGGTGAGGTGAAGGTGACCATTGCCAAGGTATTGAATCAGCATTTCCCAGAGCTTCTAAAATCTCAATCCTGACTATGTGTTCTGTGGAACAGTCGCTGCAGAGTGGCTTTGGACTCACAGCTGAGATTGCCATCATCCTGAAAGGGAAAGAAGGTAGAATGTTGACTTGGGAATAGGGTATGTTAGTCCCCAAATAGCCAATGTGAAAACTGAAGCTGATATTACCTTCAGTAAATGGAATTACTTACTCTAGAAATGGAAAATCTTGAAAAAGTGTAGGTTCCAAGTGTCAGAACCAAAAAATCTTACTCTTGATATTTCAGCCCAAGAGAGGACACGTGGTAGAATTTCAGGCAGGGGCTTGACAACATCACACTCTTTCCTCTCTCTGCATGCACACTTGCATACTCATATACCTCATGATGCTCTAAGTCCTGTGTCTAAAGCCATGAGTTCTCTGCTTTTCATTTCTATTTTGATATAAAGTTTGCTGTGTTGACTTGATCACAGAGCAACAAGAATTTTGACTTAGGTGTCCTAATTTATGCAGCCAATTTCCTGTGAGATTGTGCTTCAACTTCTGTCATTATATTCACCTTATATTTACCCTGCTCTGGCTGTTTGGACATTGGTCATAGCCTGTGAGAGCAGAGCTCTGGCCCCTCAGCAGGGCAGGCAGGAAGGCACTTCGGGGAAAGGTTCAATGGCTCTTCTCGGCTTATACCCTCTAGGTAACTGCCTTCTCCAGCAAAGCACGGAGCCAGGCTGGGCCAAGGGTTGCAAGTATGCTGAGATGTAAAATCCTCCTTAGCTTGAATGACCTGCTGAAGAGGTGTGTGACGTGACAGACACATGGGGAAGGAAGGGAGGGCAGGAGGGAGGGGGAGGCCCCAGGAGCTCATGGCATCGACCCTGCCCTCCGTCAGGAGGTTCGGAGCTGGGCTTCTCTCACAGGCACCCTCCACTGTTACCTGGCATTTCCTTCATTTGAGCTGAGTCTGCCTCCCTCAGCTTTCTCCTCTTTTTCTGACCTTGGGAATTTGAAACAGTTCATCCTAGAGCGCTTTTCCCCAGTGGGATAGGGGATGACGGAAGAAGTTCCCTCTGGAGGGATGCATCTGCGGAGCAACCGCTGGAGAATTGCTGAAGCTCATTGCCTCCAAACAGCGGTCCAGTTCCTAGGCTGCAGTGACACGCTCTAGTTCCAACCTCGTGAGGCCAGGAGGAACAGGGACAGGGGTTTGGGCATCTTGTGCTGTCCTTCTCTTCAGAATGTTCCTAATAGTCCTGGATTAGGTCTGAGCAACTTTCTTTGTTCCACTTGACTTTTACCAAAGCTAATTGTTTTTGTGTTGTGTGTTAGTCGCACAGTTGTGTCCGACTCTGCGACTCCATGGACTGTAACCCGCCAGGCTCCTCTGTCCATGGAATTCTCCAGGCAAGAATACTGGAGTAGATTCCGTTCTCCAGCAGATCTTCCCAACCCAGGGATGGAACCCGGTATCCTGAATTGCAGGCAGATTCTTTACTATCTGAGCCACCAGGGAATTACCTATTATCAAAGCTGAGGGACTAGCTGGTCACCTGACCTAGGCTGAGCTAATCAGATTCTCTCAAAAAGCTGAGTGGCAGGGAAAACACAGGCTGGCCTTAGAGAATGATAAGACTGTAGGGAGTCAGGATCACAAGGAGCAACATCTGAATAAGACTTGCAAAGGTTTGGGGAAATAGAAGAGTCTCAAAAAGGAAGGGTCTGCAGTGAAAATGGAATGGCTTGCAAAGAGAAGCAGAAATGAGAGGTCGAGTGATTCCCCAAATAAGGAGGCAACAAGTAGAGCTGGCTGGTAAGTTTCCAGTTCCCATAATGACCCGCTGTATTTCTGCAGATAGGTTTCACAAGATTTTCCTGCCTCCTTCTAATAAATTCCTTATTGCCAAAGCCAGCTTGAGTGAGTATCTGTTTCTAGAAATAAAGTGAACCTTCAGATGGGGTTGTAAAATTTGATATCATAGGGGAAAAGATAACCCCACTGGTTTGTGTCCTGGAGTCATTGCCAGTCATTGGCATGTGGTTTAGGTAAGGAGGGGGTTCTCTAGGTCTGAGTTCTCTCCTCCTCTGGCATGCCATCTCGCTGTAAATTGCAGCATTAGAGAGCCATTCCTTTGGAAGTCAGTATTTGCCTCTCAAGGAACTTGGCTCAGTGTTAGTAAACTAAAATGAGCCACTCAGGGATGATTAACTTGGAGGAGGATGGATGAACCAGTGAGTGAAGACTGAGACTTCTTACCGGGAATGGGAAGTTATTTGGAATTCCTATTAGGAATTAACAATATTGCTGATTGTGGGGGAGAGGTCTGGGCACAGAAGTCCCTCTTCCTTTCCATCTTCCCTCCCATCCTGTGTTTCCATTTCTCTTCCTACCTACTCCATGGGCCTTCTGTGATTTTCTTGTGTCAGGCCAACAATTTCTCTTCATCCACTCCTGCATGTACATGGAGGCTTGGCAGAAGCCCAGAGAAATGGCATGTGAATAACGCTGTGGCTCCGTGCCAAGTCCAGTGGAATTTGTCACTGAGGATCTCCCAGGGCCCGGGCCACGTGTCCCTGTGTCATGCAGAGATGCTCAGTAATGCGCTAATGTGCCTGGTGCACAGGTGGGCTGGGGTCCTGCATCCCAGATGCTAGATCTGGTGGCCTTACTGGTGGTCCTCCTCATTCACTTGATGTGGGGACATCTTCCCAAACAATGCACTGGGCTAGGCACCCTTCTAGAGCTTCTGTGTAAGTTCCTGATCCAGCCCAGGCTGTGATGCCTGACTTATTCATCATTCTTGCTGCTTGCTCCTTCTGTCACCTCGAATCTTGTCCTAGGATGATGATATTAGAGATATGGGTAAGGTTTTGGTTTTTCTATTATTTTTTGTTTGTTTTTGTTTTTTTTTAATTTAATTTTATTGTTTAACTTTACAATATTGTATTGGTTTTGCCATATATCAATATGAATCTGCCACAGGTATACATGTGTTCCCCATCCTGAACCCTCCTCGCTCCTCCCTCCCCATACCATCCCTCTGGGTCGTCCCAGTGCACCAGCCCCAAGCATCCAGTATCGTGCATTGAACCTGGACTGGAGACTTGTTTCATATACGATATTATACATGTTTCAATGCCATTCTCTATCATCCCACCCTTTCCCTCTCCCACAGAGTCCAAAAGACTGTTCTATACATATGTGACTGTGTCGGGTCTTAGTTGCGGCACATGGGCTCTCTAGTTGTGGCATGCAGGTTCCAGAGAGCACGGGCTCAGTAGTTGGGGCGCATGGGCAGCATCTTAGTTATCCGAGCAGGGATCGAACCCGCATCCCCTGCATTGCAAGGCAGATGATTATGTGTTTAATTTTAATTGGAAGATAGTTACTTTACAATATTGGGATTTTTTTGCCATACATTAACATGAATCGGTCACAGGCATACATGTCACATATATACGGGTCCCTCTGGAACCTGCTTCCCACCTCCCTTAACCACTGGACCACCAGGAAGGTCCCTATTATTTTTCAAAGAGTGGAAGTGGAAAATACATTAAGAATGTTGGCACCAGTGGAGTTTAAATTTTCCATATAAATTGCGCCAAAAGATGGTTTTATATTGCAGTATGACATATTTGCCCCCTCTGCCTTTCTCTTGTCCAACAGCACGTGGCTGGGCCTAAGCCTGTACAAACTAATTTCAGCCTGACCCTGATTAAAATTTCCTTCCAGGAAACCTGAGAGACTGCTGTTTGTCGGTGAATGACCCCCATCATGCCCCTGCCCCCCAGTCATCCCCAGAAGCCATTCTTCAGAGGCCAGCTGTTTCGAGTAAGACTATGAAAGGTGTCAGTCCCATTCGTAATGCTGGTAATTCTTAGGGGAGGCAGCAGGATTCTTTGCTTTATCTTTTCAAGTTGAGCATATAGTCATGGTGATTGGGGGAGAGTCCTCATTTCCATTCTGCTAGATGGAGAGAAGGGGGTCCATCCACCTCCTGAATTCGAAGAGACCATTCTTGCTCCTGATATGCAGGGTTGACTGATTTGGGAATGCCACCTTTTCTTCATTCCCATCTGTTTTTTGTTGTGGCAGCATCACAGTCATTGCTATTTAAAGAGTTAAATTGTGGAGCAGGCAGGAGTTTCAGGTATCAACCTGAGGTCCTGAAAGTGTTTCACTGGGTCTTCAAATTAAAGCTGGTAAAATACTTCCCCGGTGGCTCAGCAGTAAAGAATCTGCCTGCCAATGCAGGAGACGCAGGTTCGATCCTTGGGTCAGAAAGATTCCCCTGGAGAAGGAAATGGCAACCCACTCCAGTATTATTGCCTGGGAAACCCCACGGACAGAGAAGCCAGGTAGTCCATATAGTCCATTCTATAGTTCATGGAATCACAGAGTCGGGCATGACTCAACAACTACACAACAGCAACAAAGGTTGACTAAGAACAGGACAAAAAGATTCCTGGGGCTCTAGTTATAGGAGAAAGTGTGCTTTGGTTTATAAGTGGGAGTCTGGAGACTTTCGTGACCTTAGCTTCTGACCTGTCTCACAGGGTATCGTCTTTTGGTTCTTGTAGCTGGGTGTGATTTAAGGCGAAGGCTCCAAACACTATTTCATGCTATCCTTTTTCTCCATCCATCATCATCCATTCTCCTCCTTCTGAATAATAACTAATATGGGTGGATTGAAGTACCATTTGTGAAACATCCATTATCCAATTTTGAGGAACTGGGGCCTGAGGGAGTTTGACTGACTTGGCCGGTGTTCCTTGTCAGTAGATGGTGAAGACAGATCCAAATCCACAGCACAGGACAAAGTCCAAATCGAAACATAATTTTAGGAGAAAAGTCTCAGGAACACATCATTTTTAAAAACCAGAAGTTTTAGGAACTGAAGATTTAAATAAATAAATGGCATATATATGATATATGAGTGTATACATATATGCATGTATATACACTCCCATTTGTGTGTGCATGTATGTATGTGTGTATATGTGTGTGTGTGTGTGTGTGTGTGTGTGTGTGTATGTGTTAAAAACAAATATATATGATTGGGAATACTTTTCCTCCCGTAGAAGTTTCTTCAGGAGAAGGCAATGGCACCCCACTCCACTACTCTTGCCTGGAAAATCCCATGGACAGAGGAGCCTGGTGGGCTGCAGTCCATGGGGTCACGACTGAGCGACTTCACTTTCACTTTTCACTTTCATGTACTGGAGAAGGAAATGGCAACCTACTCCAGTGTTCTTGCCTGGAGAATCCCAGGGATGGCGGAGCCTGGTGGGCTGCCATCTATGGGGTCGCACAGAGTTGGACACGACTGAAGCAACTTAGCAGCAGCAGCAATTTCTTCAAGCACACTTGTTTAAAGATGACTAGAAGGGTAGTGTTTGGCCTGAGGAATGTATGGAAAATGCTATAATTTAATAATTAATATAGTTATATTATTAATATAAAATAATATACAGTATATATATGTACACATACATATATGTATATATATATTCTGGGTAGTATGATGCTGAGTCAGGTTACTGAGAAGCATCATTTGTTTCATGCAAAAAAATGTTACCTTTCCTATATTAAGGTCTTCAAATCACATGAAAGATACATTTGTTTTTAATTTGTTTTGTTTTTGAAGGTTACATTTTAAGATGCACAGCTGACAGCAGATTGTTCCTTGTCTTTATGGCATGATAATTGGAAACACTGCATTCATTCATTTACTTAATAAGCACATTTGAGCATTTAATCAGACAACATTCTGGGAATGAAAGTGTGAAGATCACTAATCCAAGTATTGCTTCCAGAGGAATATGACATGAAAGGGCCTAGAGAAATTTCTGAGTTGGTGGAATACAAGATGGAACACATTTATTCTCAGTCAATAGGGAAGGGAACATCTGAGTGAGATTTGAAGCATGAATTTCAAATTCCATGCAGGTGGAGGAGGAAGGAAAGGGTATTAAAGGCAGAGGAAATAGCTTGTTGGGAGAGACATCAGTTATATTATTTAAGGTGACAAAGGATCATCAGAGTAAGTTGCCACACACTCAACACACGTGCTTAGCACCTACAATGTGCCTGGCACACTGTCAGGCACTAGCCAGCCAGTTAGCTGTGCTGCATTTTGCAACCCCCAGGCTTCTCTGCCCATGAGATTGCCCAGGCAAGAATACTGGAGTTGATTGCTATTTCCTTCTCCAGGGGATCTTCCCGACCCAGGGATTGAACCCGTGTCTCTTCTGTCTCCTGCATTGGCAGGCGGGTCCTTTACCATTAGCACCACCCGGGAAGTTCTGCAAGTGTCAAGTACTGGGGGTACAAAAATCATTCACATAGGCGCCCTGCCATCTGGAGACTTAGAATCACAGAATACTGGGACTTTGATGTATCTTGCCAATGATTTTATTCCAGTGCTTTTTCGGATTCCGTGTTGCTGAATTATAGGAGTTATGCTTCTTAGGCTCCTAGTGAGGCGAGAAGATGAGAATGTATTTGTCAGCTCAAACTAAGTTGTGATGCAGTAACAAATGGTCCCCAAATCTTAATGGCTTACAACAATAAAGATGTGTTTTTCACTCATGTGACATGATCATCATGGATCAATTCTGGTTCTACTTCATATTTTCTTCATTCTAGAACCTGCTGAAGAAGAAGTTCTTTTTTAAGGCAGGTTTGGCCCGTTTCAGAGGGAAAAGAGTGGTGGACCATGGCTTTAGAGCTTTTGCTTGTAAACTTTACCTGTCATTTCTGCCTATGCTCACTGGCCAAAGGCAAGTGATATGGCTAAGCCTGATATCAGTGCAGCAAGGAACAATATTCTTTTTCTAGGATTAGGGGGACATATTCTGAGTAGCTATAACATCATGGAGTTTAGAAATCCTTTATTTTGGCTTCAAATAGTGCACCTCCATGTGCAATCATTTTATGTATTGGACTTATAAGCAATATTTTGCTCAAAGCATGACAAAGAGTACTAGATGTCCACTAAAAACTGTTCTCCACTTTCATAGCGCAGTCACGATTCACTTTGCATCCAGGTGTGGCTCTGTGTCTAGTTCTCAACAATACACTATTGGTACAAATCGTCTGTGTTGATTTTAGGCCATAAGTTCTAAGAAGCAGCTATATATTTTCTCCATAATACCGCTTCCCTTAGCATAGCAAGATACAGACACTAGCCAGGCTAGGAGATGGCCCACACACTGGAGGGACAGTCTCTGAATCACAGTATGGAAGAACGCTGCCAACTGTCCCACCCTGAATCACAGGGTGAGTGAGAAAGAAGTTTCTATTTTTTTTAAAACCACGTACATTTCAAATTCAGGGTCTATTTGTTACAGCTGTTTAAACTCTAAAGATGGTGTATCTAAGAACAAATTTGGTCTTATCTAATTCTCTCCTTGTTCTGAGAAGGAATCAGAAGGTCAGAGAAGGATGGCAACTTGCCCACATTTACACAGAGCTATTTTAGGATGAAGCCTTCAATGAGGATCAAGCCTTCAATGAAGATCACTGGACTTACATGGAGAAGGCAATGGCACCCCACTCCAGTACTCTTGCCTGGAAAATCCCATGGGCAGAAGAGCCTGGTAGGCTGCAGTCCATGGGGTTGCTAAGAGTCGGACACGACTGAGCAACTTCACTTTCACTTTTCACTTTCATGCATTGGAGAAGGAAATGGCAACCCACTCCAGTGTTCTTGCCTGGAGAATCCCAGGGATGGGGGAGCCTGGTGGGCTGCTGTCTATGGGGTCACACAGAGTCAGACACGACTGAAGTGACTTAGCCGTAGCCAGACTTACAGGCCAGGGTTTCTGGCTCTGTCCAGAAGTGAGGGAACATGTGATTAAAGTTCAGGCTCCAGGTTGCTGGTTCATGCCCTTAATCTGGTCCAAAGATGTGTCCCATGTTTCCTGCATAAAGCTTTAAATTGGTATGAATTCATTGCAGACATTTATATATCAGGATATTTCACAAGAATGATTAGGTTCTGACTTCTCTTGAAAAATCATGGAGTTTGGCAATGCTAGGTCTATTCCTATGAGGGGAAAAGTTGGCTTCAGCTCCTCTTTGTTTAGATGGGGTGTGTGCTTTCCAATTCATCAACAACCCTTCTGCACCCTATGGTTTTCCTGCCTCTGAAACATAGAACCAGTTGCCATTTATTGTGATGCTTATACAAGCTGATAGTAAACAGGAAAGTACATTTTTATTTTTCCATCATTCTTATAAAATACAGAATAATGAAGCAACCAGAGAGAAGAAAAATAATTGGAGAGAATATATTTCCTTGGGAAGTGAAGAACCATGCCTACTCCAGCCCACTTCACCTACTTCTGTTACCTGAGCCCCCCAAGTGTTTGCATTATATACCGGGACTATGGATTAATGTGGGGAAATGACTTCTCTTTCCTGAAGGCCATGGCTGAGCCAAGATAAGAGTTCTTTCTTGAGTCGGAGGTGTCATGTATAGATGATCACCTACATTGGTGTGGTGTGAGCACTTCCTTCAGCAGTGGGTGCTTACTGAGGCAAGGTGCTCAAACCAGGGGCCTGAGCTGGTGGGAAGGCAAGGGGTCCCCAGGAGCCCGGATTGGGGTCTCTGCCCTCCAGAGGCTGGGAGTAAATATCCAGGAGGGTTTTAGGAGCATGGTCTCAGCTTTACTTTCCCTCCTCAGCATACTCGATGGATGACTTGGTCCCAACACCCACCCAAGGCGTGTGTCCTTTCATATTTTGGAATATTAGCTATTTTTATGCTGCACCTCACAGAAGCCCGTGTAACCTATCACTTAAGAATCTTGCTTTCATGGCTCCTAAAATGACTAATGCACAAATGGATGGTGGTTTTTTTTTTCTTTTCTTTTTTTTTTTTTTTTGCTATTTGGAAGACTAGGTAGTCAGCTCTAGCAGAGATTCTAGACTCCAGGACTAGGAAATGCATTCCTGCTAGGACTCCTATGCAAACCTCTGCTCACTCTGTGAAGACTTTTGCTCACTTCTCAATCTGCAGTCACGTCCCTCTTCAGCATCCCTCATGCTCCTCTCCACTCATTACTGAGGTCATTTTATGTACACGTCCTTGTTGCCTGGTGACACTGTCTCTCGATTGTGAGCCCCACACAGGGCAGACACTGTCAGCCTTGTCCACTGGGGTATCCTCAGTTCAAACAGAGACCAATTGAATTAATGAGTGAGGTGACTTGGACACTGGTAGGTCTTTGATCAACGTCCCTGTTCTTTGCCACATGAATCAGCTCCTGGGAGAAGTGGGGTGGTGGTAGCAATGGCAACACCAGATCAGGAGGTCTGAGAGCAAAAGAGAAATGTGTCCTTTGCAGGGGAGGCTGAAGTTTCCAGAGTGAGCATACCTGTGTAAAACGTCTGGGCAGACACATCAGTCTGTGTGAGGGAAGCAGGAGAATGCTTCTTGGGCACTCAGAGTCCTCTGGGTTTAGCTTGGGAACGTGAGCAGAGCCCCAGACTGGGATGAAGGAATCTCACTAGGTACAGTTTTAGGACAGCTCTGAAGATTAGGGCTGTGACCCACCCCTCCCCAAGCCTTCCCGCTGCTACCTTCTGTCCAGGTAAGTTGGGAGGACACAGCAGCCCAGACTCAACTGCAATGAAGTTCACACCACTGGGTGAGATAGAATCTATGTAGGAGCAGCTGGGCTTCCCAGGTGGCTCAGTGGTAAAGAATCTGCCTGCCAGTGCAGGAGACACAGGAGACATGGGTTCAATCCCCGGGTCAGGAAGATCCCTTGGAGAAGGTATCTGCTTCAAGGCAACCCACTCCAGTACTCTTGCCTGGAAAATTCCACAGACAGAGGAGCCTGGTGGGCTAGAGTCCATGGGGACTGCAAAGAGTCAGACTCGACTGAGCACACATGCACAGAGGAACAGTTAAAAAAACAAACTTGTATTTCTTGCTCACTTGGTTTATGGCCTGAGACTTGTATTCTTAGCATGGACAGTCCTTCACAAATGTATCTCCACTATTTTTTCTTCCACTCACGGATTGCTGATAAGAGTGATTTTGTTATAAGAATAAATGTAGATCCACTCTAGTTTATTTCTAAAAAGCAGTGAATTCACACAGTTCCGTAACCTGGCTCTCATTTGTCAGGTTACTCATGATGTCCATTGCGACTGATTATGAAAATGTGTTCAAGATTTGCTGCTATTGTAGTGGGAGAAAAAGTGCTGGGGGTGGGGGGGGACCCTGGGCTGTGGTTCATGACACCTGGGTGCTGGTTCCAGCTCTGCCAACTATTAGCTGTGGACTCCTGGCAAGTCCTCTGCCCTCTCTAGGGTTCTGCCTTCTCATCAGATAATTCCGGGAATGAAATAGCTTGTCAATTATATGTGATTGTCAAAACTGCCTACCAACTGCACTTTTATTTATATAATAATTTTTCTTTAACACAACTAAGAATTTGAATATTTCTTTTATGTTGCTTGAGATTGTCCAATGTAAGAAGCATCAGGATGGGTGAGTTCTTTTTTTTTTTTTCCTTTTTTAAAGTTTTTATTTACTTTTTAAATTGTATATAATTTTTAAAGGTTACTTTCTGTTTATAGTCATTACAAAATACTATTTTCCCTGTGCGGTATACATTGGAGTCTATCTTATACCCAAAACTGTACCTCCCACCTCCCACCCCTATATTGTGGCTCCCCGCACTGCACTGGTAACCACTACTTCATTCTCTGTATCTGTGAGTCTGTTTCTTTTTTTGTTATATTCACGAGTGTGTTGTACTTTTTAGATTCCAAACAAAAGTAGTATCATACGGTACTTGTCTTTCTCTGTCTCTTGTAAGGGTGGGTGAACTTTTTCTCTTTGACATTCAGGTCTGTGCCCTGTGACTCTTAGGAGGGAGAGACCGGGCCACTTCCCAACTTCCTGAGGGCAGGTAGTCTAATCCACCCAACCACTTGAGCACTGGGGAGCTGCCATCCTTTGTTCGTGGAGGTGGGTAGCCACAGGTGACTGTTTGTAAATGCATAGGTTCTTAGAAAATATTTGACAGCCTCACCTTTGTTAAGTGTTCCCCCAAGGGGTTTCAGTTGGGTCCCTGTTTCCTTGTTTATATTTTACCGCTTCTAAAGTGCCACTTACCTTCACGGGGAGATGCAAATCGGAGTGCCTGACATCGCATGCTTCAGCTGAAATAAGTGCATCGGAATGAGGGCGAGGGTTTGCCAACTGTCCACTAGAGGGCAGCAGAGTAGTGAGAATCAGAGTTCTCAGCGGCTTTGTACACTGAAGTGTTGACATGTAACTTGGCAATTGAATAATTTTTGATACTGTCCTGACACATAAACACCTAGAAGCAGGTTTTCAAAGGTTATTTGTGCACTAAAAGAGGAATTAACAAAACGAACTTGCATGCCAAAAGTAATTTTCAATATTCTACAAAGAACCGTGGCCTCATTATGAGATTGCTTTCAGAGAATATTCAGCTATCGTTAACTGGATATGTTAAACTTAACTGGCAAACACACATTCAAAATAAATCAGGCTGAATGGACCTAAAAAAAAGTAGATCCGGTGACTAATAAAAACTTCTACTGGGGTTTGGGGGCTGGCCAACTCACCCAAAAGGAGAAATTTGGTTTTAAGTGACTTCTGTAGGTCTGCCAGGCCTTGGTGCTCCCAGATTTGTGGTGCTAACACGGTTAAACAATTGTATACATACTACACGGTTGTGGGTGTTATTGTGGTAATTTGTTTTTCAGCTACTACTCTACCTTCAGCATTAAAAAGTCAGCAAATTATCAGAGTTTATTCCACTGACATTCTTACACCTTGAGAAATAGCCCATTTGTATTATCACAGTTTGATATATTTCCCATTTACTGAGCTTCTTTGGCAAGTTGGCATTTTAATTTAATTATACTTTTTGCTAATGGTCTTTATTTTTCAGTGTCTGTGTGTAAAACGCCGGTGGGTTTGATTATCGCCCCCCACCCCGCCCCCCACCCACCTCCTCTTCCCAGTGCCAAGCCGTAGTGCAAATTTATAAACTGACAAAATTCAGTGTAAAATTCAGGGAGGTGAAATGAAGGAATTTGTAAAGAAATCCTGCTTGAACCATGAGGCATTTTCTTCACTTGCAGAGTGTGGCCCCATCTTGAATACATTGTGTTCCCGGCCTGGATGTTCCCTAAGGGGCCAGGGACACAAAAGACGGTGGGGCAAGTGCGCACCCAGCTCAGAGACGGCAGGGCCACCGGGGGCTTGGACTCCCCACAGGTTCCCTGCCGTGCCTCTGGGGACCTAGCAGCTGTGGCAGTAGCTCTGGCCCTTGACTTCCTGGCCATGCTTAGCACTGGTAGCGACTTCTTCCTTAAGAAGAAGTAATTGATCATGGAGGTGGGTAGCTTCCCTTGAAGACTGCAGGCTGGCTGGTGGACTCTGGAGGAAGCTCCCCTAGGACTCCAGAGCTGCACTAGTGTGCATTTAGTAGCAAAAAGGAACTAAAGAATGGATTAACTCAGAGAGGTGAGCGTATACTCCATTCTCACATTTGCACAAGTGTGCGCCCATGCTTCCTTGGGGCTAAGACGCTGCTGTCTAGGAGACATGCCTCTGCTTTAATATTAGCCTTTTAAGAAAAAAAAGGGAGGAAAAAATACTATCAGATTAAACATATGTGGTACTTTTCGGTTTCAGAAATGCTAAAAGATGGAAAACAAAGGCTGATTTAAAAATCTTGGAAATTTAGCATGTATAATTTTGATAGATGTGTTTAAGGGAAAACCAGCTTTTGAAATATGTCCCAGAATGCAACTCAGCATCTGAGAACCTGTGTGATAGTCACTCAGTCATGTCTGACTCTTTGCAACCTCGTGGACTATAATGCACCAGGCTCCTCTATCCACGGGATTCTCCAGGGGAGAATACTGGAGTGGGTAGCCATTCCCTTCTCCAGGGGATCTTCCCCGACCCAGGGATGGAACCTGAGTCTCCTGCATTGCAGGCAGATTCTTTACCACCTGAGCCACCAGGGAAGCAGTGTGTAACCACTGTCAAGTGTACATGTCTTAAGGAGGACAATTCTTGTTCTATTACACGGGGATGTAGGAATAAAAACAGTGTGTGTCTGTGGAGGTGCTCTGTAAACTAAAGGGGTTTGTTGTTTTTTGTTATTGGATTTCATTGGTTATATGTTATTTAGGGTCTTCTTTCTACTCAGTTTAATTTTCACACAAGGGTCTCACTCTCACCTGTTCACATCACCCCTTTACATCCTTGCCCATCCCCTGAGCTTGGATGATTTGCCTTATAGTAGTGTGTGGACAAGAACCAATTCATTTAATCAGTTTTGCAAAGACTGGGGCAATTTATTTGCCTGTTCTTGAAAAGACATCCATCTGCTCCTGCTGAGAATACTGAGAAAAACAGGAGCGCTTTAATGGTAGAGGGTTTTCCATTAAAAGAGAGGGGTTGGGGGCTGGAGGAAGGACATATGAGTGTATCAGGCAAGATCTTGGTGACACCAGTCAAGGGCCTAAGATCCATTCATTACACACCTCAGAGAGAGTGGGGGCAGGATCCCAGCTACAGGAAGGATGCTGTCTGCCCCAGCGCCAGCAGAAAGGAAACAGGGAGACACGATTGAAGAACAGAGCGTGTTAATTACCTTACTCGGGGGAGCTTATAAAACATGCTGTATATGTAAATTGATACAATGAATATGATTACCGCAGGATTTAATTTTCATACAGAAGAGCGAGGAGAAGGAGGACAGCGGCGTAGATGCCACTCTGATCTCTGCTCTCTCTTCTACAAATGGGAGTCCTGCTGCTGTTTGTTAGCCTCTCTACTGGTCAACTGCCTGAGATAACGCAGTCTCTCCACAGCCTGTCCAGTTGCTATTCACTTGCTTGCTGGAATGAAGGGGACCCTTTTTGTACCATAAAACTTAGGACAAAAAGTCAGAGAGGTAATGGGAGCCTGATCACAGAATACTGGGAGCTCTGTAAGGACTCTGAATCTCTCTGTAAGGACTTCGAATCTACTATCTGGTGAAGAGAATCGAAGGTCGTAGTGGCTGGTGGGGGCGGGGAGGGGGGGTGGTCACCGGGGGAAACAAGTAGACCAGTTAGCTCTAGGTGAGCCGGGTTGGGAAAGGAATTTGATACTAAAGAAAGGATGGAGAGGAGAGAAGTCATCAGATTCTGGTATATTTTTAAAGCATGGTGGGCATGATGTCGGCGTTAAACACCAAGAGGACAGAAGGGTGATGTCAAGGTTTTGACCTGAGCAGATGGAAGAAAGGCCTTGTCATGTTTTGATGTGGGGAAAATGTTTATTAAAAAAAATGTAAAGTAAAAACTTTGTGCCAGTTGAAAGAGGAAACAAGTGCGGCTGAGGATGGAGTTAAGGTGACTGACAGAGAGCAAAGAATTCAAGAAAAGATGCAGGAGAGGAAAGACTAAGAGAAAACAAATATAAGAACAGAACCAAAGCCTTTGACAAGTACTCGGCTCTACATTGGGCTGGGTTCTGCTTGACCTGGGAGGATACCTGTACGCAATTATTGTCTAATTACTTTTGCGTCTGTGTTATGCCTTCATTCATGCAACCATAAGTTCTTCGATAGCAGGATCTTTTCTCTGATTTTTTGACACCTAGTAGTCACTCAAGACTGAGCAGCTTAGCAGCAGCAGCAGCACTCACTCCAGTAATACTTCTTAGCCATCTGGGGCAGCCACGGTAGTTGGAATTTGGCTCATCTTCTTATGCTAACTGGGCAACTCTAGTTAGGAGGGTGGACCAGCATGGGAGAAAGTATTTTTCTCATTTTTATAAGGTGGGGTCTTCAGATCTTAAAGTTCCCCCTTGTACCCTTTTGCCTGTAGGATCTGTAGAAGAGCAGGTCTGTCTTGTTCTCACACTTAGAAGATGGTGCATGGAACGCCACGGCATCCTTGCTGTCTTCTTTGTCTAGTCTAAGGGTCTAAGAGTTGGAACAGTCCTGGCATAGTTTTCCCAGTGAAAAAACTTTGGCCTCATAGCGCTGAAGCCTTAAAGCTGCAATTAAGTGCAATCAGTCCTTTCTGTTTGTTTGTTCTTAGCATCCAGGGGACCCACATTCAGTGACCGAAGGGGGGGCAGATAGGATAATTCGAAGTTTGGTGCTTCGGGAGATCCCTGAATATTTTACAAACCAAAGAAACTCTGCGTCACCTCCTCTGTTTAGTCACTGCAAAGGAGATGTGGCAGCTGAATGGACAGAGTGATCTGAACTGGTGGTACCTACTGAGAAAGAAGAAAGATTCGAGTTCCCTTTTAAGTCATGATTTTATTGTTCAACTATAATTTAAAAATAGCTGTATCATTGGCCCCAGTGTGCCTCCCTCACTTTAAGGGGCTTGCTGATGGTTCAGTAGCTAAGTCGTGTCTGACTCTTGCGACCCCACGGACTGTAGCCCGCCAGGCTTCTCTGTCCATGGGGTTTCCCAGGCAAGATTACTGGAGTGGGTTGCCATTTCCTTCTTTAGGGGATCTTCCTGACCCAGGGATCGAACCCAAATCTCCTACATTGCAGGCAGATTCTTTACCAACTGAGACTCAGGGAAGCCCACAAGGGGCTTGTGGAGAAAATAAACAAGCAGACTCTCCTTGTGTTTCGCTTCTTTCTTTGTCAGGGTTGGCTCCTCATCACTGATGGACAGGAACCCTTCATAACCAACGTTTGGTCCAAATGGTGTTTGTGAATGAGAAAGAGAGCCCTAACCATCTTCAGGAGCTAAAGCATTGCTAGAGCCTGCACTCGCTGAGGGAGCTGGAAGGCTCAGGAGGCAGCTTTCCTGGGAAGCTGGGGGCTGTCTGGTCCACAGGGTCCTTGCTCTTTGAGTCTGGAAATGGTTGGCTGTGAGAGAGATCCAAAAAAGTCAGTTTCCTTTGCTGATGGGGAAATCTCCCTCTAAAATTGTGATGCAATTTTTTTTTTTTTAATTTTTTTAATCGCTGTCACACAAAGCCCACAGGAACGCAGCAGGGGTGTACAACAGCAAAGCTCCAGGAGGGACCGTAGACTTGCGGCGTGGTCGATGGCGCCTGACTCCGCAACTCCCCCCAGCCCCGCAGCGTGTGCGCAGGCACAGAACGTACCACTGTGATGCAATTTTTCTGGAACAGAAATAAAGGATCAAGAAGATAAGACTGAAAGTCTGTTTTCCCTGATGCTGCAGCCACTGCTTTCTGCCTAAAAATATTGAGCTCACAAATGTCTTTACTGGAGAAGGCAATGGCAGCCCACTCCAGTACTCTTGCCTAGAAAATCCCATGGACGGAGGAGCCTGGTAGGCTGCAGTCCATGGGGTCGCTGGGAGTCGGACACGACTGAGCGAATTCACTTTCACTTTTCACTTTCATGCATTGGAGAAGGAAATGGCAACCCACTCCAGTGTTCTTGCCTGGAAAATCCCAGGGACGGGGGAGCCTGTTGGGCTGCTGTCTATGGGGTCGCACAGAGTCGGACACGACTGAAGCGACTTAGCAGCAGCAGCAGCAGTGTCTTTACAGTTATCTGTAGTTACTGTTATAGATCGAATTATGTTCCTCCAAATGATATATTGAAATCCTAAGCCCTAGTACCTCAGAATGTGAACTTTTTGGAGAAAGGATCTTTGCAAAGTTTGAAATGAAGATATAAGAGTGACTCTAATGCAATATGGCTGGCATCCGTACAAAAAGATGAAATTTGGACACAGAAGCAGACAGACATAAAGGGGAGACAGCATAAAGAGACAGAGATAAGATGGCCTGGGAGAGAGACCTAGAACAGAACTTCTCCTCTCTGGGCTCCCAAGGAACCAATCCTGCCAACACCTTGATCTTGGATGTCTAGCCTCCAGATCTATGAGACAGTCAAATGATGTTAAGCCACCCGGGCTGTGGTACTTTCTAATGGCAGCCCTCAAACTAATATAGTTACCTATGGCATTTATGATATCTTGGGTCATTCCATTGGCTCCTTCTAATATATATCCATTGATTAGTTAATACGACCTTCAGCTCTGTAGTGGTATCAGGGTCACCTCCAAAGTCAAATGAAATAGATGATGTAGTATGGTTTGTAATGGTGATTCTATGGATCAGAAATTTGGGCTTGGCTCAACTGAGTATCTTTCTGTAGGTCTTGTCAAGGGTAACTCAGTAACCTTAGTCACAGTAACTCAACTGTAGCTGGCAAATCTAAGATGACTTCACTCAGAAGGTTGGTGGTTGGCATTGGCTGGGACTGCTAGGCTTGCTGTTATGGCTGGATGACCATGTCACCTTCCATCCTGAAGGAGGTTATTAGCCTGGACTTCTTTATATATGATTGTTGGGTTCCAAGAGCTTTATTCACATTTTAATGAATTTCCTTAAGATTGTCTCCCAGAAGTGAAAATGGTAAGGCAAAGGGCATGCATAGTTTTAAGGCTTTACCTGGGTGCTACCAAAAATGCATGTTCTTTTAACAGATATTATGACTGGGTCTTATCTGTATAGTAATTTTTCTGTTGTCAATGTTTTCTATAACTCATGTTCATGTGTAGAAAAAAAAAGCCACACTCTCTACCTGACTGCATTCAATCAATTCCTAAATTAAATAGTGCAAGTGGAAATGTAATTCAGTACCTATATCCCTGAGGAGAAAGTGGACTACAGATTCGTGAAGTGGGTTTCATTCCCTATTATTAACCATATCCTAATTTTTCTAGCTACAGAAGGGAAAAGAACAATCATTTTGACTTCAATTAAATCATCATATTATTAAACCAAAAAAACTTGTCTGCAGTTTTCTTTGTTCAGGAAAACCACACATTCCTGTAACTTGTGTAACTTCTACGTATGTCTCAAGTATAATTGGAACCCTTATTTATTTAAAATCCAGGAAAGGCATGCTTATTTAAAAACTTGGCTGCCATTTTAAGAGCTCTACCAGAATATTATTCAACCTTCACATCTATGTAGGTATTTTCCATTAATGTGCCAGATTGGGTCAAAGTCAGCATGGTGCCAGAGTAGCAAGCTTCAGAGACAATATTGTTTTTTTTTTTTAACATCTAAGTGCTTCATAAATAACCATGCCTATACGCTTGTAGTATAGACACTTAAAGGGGAAGTACAAACACAAAGTCAATACTGTTACTTAGCAACTCCTGGTATCCTCCCCACATGGCCAACTTCTCCCAAAATTATCTTTCAAGGAATACAGGAAGAGATAGGCTAAATATTAATGGTTACAGTTCATTTATCTGTCCGAAGATGAATAAAAATGTCAAATTTCTAAAAGGGACTCTGAAATCCAAATCTTCTGATAGAAGTTCTTGAAACTGTCCTGAACAATCTTTTCACCCTATTGGCAGGGATGATAGTAAAGTTTGGGAGACAGGGATGTGTTTCTTTGGTTTCTGGAGGATTCCTTACCAAGAGAAGGAATTTTGTAAGCTATATTTTGGGCTAACCATCTTTTTTTGTGTTTCTCATACAACCGAATACATTGTTTCTTCTCTGGTAGGCAGAGTTTCAAACAAACAACAGTAAGAAAATACTACGCTTTAACCCCAAACCCTTTAATAAGTTCATCTTTAAACTGTCATCTCCCATCAGCACCAGGCTTTGAACTAGCCTAGGCACTGCAATCACAGAGAGGTAAGTTCTAGTCCAACCTCAGACATGTGCCAGAAATGTTACAGGCAAGTCACTCTCTCAGCCCCAGATCTACCCATCTGTAGAGATGAGAAACGCATCTTCTATTTTAAATGGCTATTATCAGTTCAGTTCAGTTCAGTCGCTCAGTTGTGTCTGACTCTGCGATCCCATAGACTGCAGCACACCAGGCCTCCCTGTCCATCACCAACTTCCGGAGTTTACTCAAACTCACGTCCCTTGAGTCAGTGATGCCACCCAACCACCTCATCCTCTGTCGTCTCCTTCTCTTTCCGCCTTCAACCTTTCCCAGCATCAGGGTCTTTTCAAATGAGTCAGTTCTTCGCATCAGGTGGCCAAAATATTGGAGTTTCAGCTTCCGCATCAGCCCTTCCAATGAATATTCAGTACTGATTTCCTTTAGAATGGACTGGTTGGATCTCCTTGCTATCCAAGGGACTCTCAAGAGTTTTCTCCAACACCACAGTTCAAAAGCATCAATTCTTCAGTGCTCAGCTTTCTTTATAGTCCAACTCTCACATCCATACATGAATACTGGAAAAACCATAGCTTTGACTAGACAGATCTTTGTTGGCAAAATAATGTCTCTTCTTTTTAATAAGCTGTCTAGGTTGGTGTGGATTAATTGCTGTTGTATATCAGGCGTGACACCTAAGCAGACACACAGTAGGCTTGAATAATAATAATTACCTGTATTAGTACATTATTTAATTGTACCATATCTCTTATATATAGTTAGTTCAGATATTCTGGGGGCTTTCCAGGTAGCTCAATAGTAAAGAATCTTCTTGCCAATGCAAGACTCTCAGGAGACACAGGTTTGATCCCCGGGTCAGGAAGATCCCTTGGAGTAGGAAACAACAACTTGCTCCATTATTCTTGCCTGGAAAATTCCGTGGACAGAGGAGCCTGGTGTGCTTCAGCCCATGGGGTCACAAACAGTCAGACGCTACTGAGCATGCACACACACAGATATTTTTATTCCCATTTTAGGGACATTAAGAACAGAGAGGGGAATAAATTTCTGAGGTGCAAGCTGACAGTTACAGAAAGCCAGAGAAGACTCAACCCTATGCAGCAGCACTAATCATGAGCCTCACACGGTTGATTGAGTTAGTGAGGCTGAAATGATCAAGACTTATTTGGGCTCAAACACAATATTTTTCTTAGATTCATAATAGAAATAAGCAAGACACTGAGAGTCTGAGTTTAATAAAGGATCCCTCTTCCCACAGCTATTGATCCTGGCTATAAGATTCAAAATCAGTTTCAGGACTCTGGCCGCCACCATCCCACAAGATTGAACTTGTCTGCTTTGGTTCTTTTTGCACAAGCACCCTAGTGTGTGGCCCCCAACACACCAGCCGCAGCATTTTTACCCACTCCGCATTTGCAGCCTGGTGCAGGTTCCTCTCAGCTACGGCGGCCTATATGGTAAATCTGTCCATGAGAGTGTGGTGATGAAAACTTCACATCCTTGGTGAAAATGATGGCTTGTTGTTGGGTTAGGTTGCTGACTGTTCTTCGGAATATTTGTTGCTAATTCAAACACAGGTACCTTTCTTTTGAAAAATCAGAACAATCTGCAATACCAGACTGCTGATTCTGTTCCCAAATGCAATACACAGTTTGGTGTGTTTCCTGTTCTTTATTGTGTGAGAGTCTTCAACATGGCAATTCTTTCCTTTGGACTGTTAGTAGCAAGTCCTCCTGCAAATCTTCAAAACCACTTTCTCTCCAGGAGGTGTGAATCTGTCCTTTTGTCCAAGAAGTAGCACACTCAGGAGTGAGGCCAGTGAGGAGAGAGAGAGGGGAGCTGGGCTGGTGGAAGGCAGTGCAGAAGGGGGCTGGGAGAGGACAGAATCGCATTTGGCCATGGGAGATGATTTTTCATCCCCACAGATACACTTTTCAAACTTTAAGACATGGCATATGTCAGTCAAAAGCCAAACTAGCATCCTAATTTATTACAAGTTGGAAATGAAATCTTAAAAATATATATGTGTATGTTTTATGGGGGTGTCATGTTGGAAGGAGCACGGTGTTCAGGCAGGAGAAAAGTAGAGTAGTTGATCAAATGTCTATGTTGGGTCAGAGGAAGAAAGAGGACTCTTAGACAAGGCTATGGCTGGACAGAGGGCTCTTAGTGGTTTTTCTTTGCTAAAATCCTCTGTACTAGTTCTGTATATCACTGAGCCAGACATCGCTAGTTATCTAAGTCCCCATTTTCCTTATAAAAAATACCATGGCATTTTTTCAGGTCCTCAGTTTACTTTATGAGACCCCTGGCCACTTGAGGCGGGCACTGAAATATAAACCAAGAAGTTTATGGAGAGCTTTTCAGGATCCTGATATCCATACCATCGTTTTAGTTTCTCCTTTCTTCTTTCTCTCCTTAGAATAGTGTGGAGGTAGAGGTGTGGAGATACAGCAGCCGTCTTGTGACCAAGAGGTGATAGACTTATGGACAAATGCCTACTAAGAGGGAGCGGAGTATCTAAGAGAAACTCCTGGGCCACCATCATAAGCCACATCCCAGACCTAGACTGCTGCCCACGTACTCCTAGCTATGAGGAATCATGTGTGACTGTTTGAACTAAACATATTCTTAAATTTATTTCTTACTCACCGTACAAAACTGGTATTCTCAGTCAGCTGAGAACTCTTATTTATAAACAGTGATTCAGGGGTCCTTCTATCTGGTGTCTGTGACATCTTCAACACAGGATTTTTCAGAATCACCCTGTGTGTGGACTTCCAGCTGGCTGAGTGGAAAGAGAGAGAATTGTGTGGGGTGAAGTGGGGACACTGGGAGGGTGCGTACAATTTCCAGAAATGGCACATGTCACTTCTCCCCTCTTTCCCTTGATCAGAACCCACTTTCAGTCAGAACTAACTGTGTGTGAGGCTGATAATGAGTCTAGCTGTGTGCTGAGGAGCAAGGGAAGATGAGTTTGGTGAAAAGTTAGCTGTATCTGTGGCAACCACCGAACCATCCTGAGTGTGTAACTGCATCATCCTTGGCTGTTGCCCTAGAGCCCTGAGGGATGAGCTGGCACCTCATTTTACAGTCATGTCAGTCTTTTTTCTTGGTATTTGGATGATGGGAAGTGAGTAGAGATAAGCAACCAGGTCTGGTCAAAGAAAAGATGGGGAGAGTGGAAGGGTCTGGATGTAGATACTAATTTCCCTCTTTGATTTGAGGTGAGGAATAAAAATTAAATTTCTGAACTTTCAAAACCACAAACTGTCTCTCTTAAGATTGTAAATAGAATACAGACAGCAAGTATTTGTTTGGCCAACGTTCTTTACTAACCTTGTTGCCGGAAAGGGATGGCTAGAGTGGTTAGGAACTCACACTTGGCCTTAGAATCCTGGATCCACCACTTAGCGGTCCTGCGATTTGGGGCAAATTAGTGGACTCTGAGTCTTGATTTCTTATCTGTAAAAAGGAGGTAATAAAAAGAATTGCCTCATAGGAGTGTTGAGAGCCCTGAATGAGATGGAAAATATAAAGCCTTCAGTATAGAGTCTGGCCAGTAGTGCTGCGGCTTCTGTCTGTGTTCAGTTCTGGCCAACTCTTTGCGGCCCCATGGACTGTAGCCTCCTGGGCTCCTCTGTCCATGGGATTTTCCATGCAAGAATACTGGAGTGAGGTGCCATTTTCTCCTCCAGAAGATCTTCCTGACCCAGGGATTGATCCCGCATCCTCACGTCTCCTGTATTGCAGGCAAATTCTCTACTGCTGAGCCATTGGGAGAGCTCCTGATCAATAGACGACATTCACTAAATGTCAGATGATTATGATGACTTTGAGTAAGATTCTTTATTTATTACTAGTTCAAGAAGCACTTATGTGCCAACTTAGCACCTTTTCTTTTAAAAATTTTTATCATATTGTGGTAAGAACGCTTACCATATGATCTACCCTCTTAACTAACTTTATGTGTGTATTATTGTTAATTACAGAGGTACAATGTGTGCAACACATCTCTATATCTTATTCATCCTACTTGACTGAAACTTTATGCCCATCTATTAGTATCTCCTTGTTCATCCCTCCTCGAAGCCATTGGCAACTATCATCCCACTTTTTGATTCTATGAACATGTCTGTGTTAGATACCTCATGTAAGTAGAATCATGCAGTATTTGTCTTTCTGCAACTGCTTATTTCATTAGCGTAATATGATCAAGGTTCTTTCATGTTGTTACATATTGCAGAATTCCCTTCCTTCTTAAGGCTGCATAGTATTCCAGTATACGGTTATGCTGTATTTCCTTTATTCATTCATCTGTTGATGAACATTTAGACTGTGTCCTCACAATGACTAGTGACTAGTGCTGCAATGAAGACACGGGTAATAATATCTCTTTGAGATCTTGATTTCAACTCTTTTGAATAAATATCCAGCATTGGGGTTGCAATTAAAAAGCTTTACACAAAGCAAAGGAAACCATCAACAAGGTGAAAAAACAACCTACAGAATGGGAGAAAATATTTCCAAACCTTATGTCTGATAAGGGGCTAATCTCCAAAAAATACAAGGAGCTCCTCAACTCAAAATCAAAAAGCTAAGACCTAGGCTAAAAATTGAACTAAGGACTGGAGTGAACAGTCTGGAATTTGTATATCTTCTCTGAAGAAGATATACAAATGGCTGCCAAATACATGAAAAAGTCCTCAACATCACTAATCATCAGGGGAAGGCAAATTAAAACCACAGGGAAGTACATTGCCTTACACTTGTTAGGATGGCTGTTATTGAAACAAGCAAAACCAAACAAAACATAACATAATAAGTGTTGGCGAATGTGGAGAAATTGGCACCCTGGCATATGGTTGGTGGGAGTTCAAAGTGGTGCAGTCATCATGGGAAACAGTATGGAGGTTCCTCAAAAAAATAAAAATAGAACTACCATTTGATACAGCAACCCATTCTGGGTATTCATCCCAAAGAATGATTATTATTAAAGAATTATGATTCATCAGCTTGGAGTGTCCAGAGAAAGCCTCTAGGTGGTGCTGAAGCAGAGAAGCAGGTTGGTATCTAGTCTGAGAAGTTCATACATATTTACTTATCACTTATCCCAAGCCAGGAACATCACAAGTCACAACGGTAGCTGTGTTGGATGAAGTTATCTGGAAGACTTCTCCCCTCTCCTCTGTGAATCTGGGTGCCTTTAGACAGGAAATTGTTGTTCATTCTTTGGTTGCTTCCTAACACAATAGGTTAGGTCTTCAGTCTAATTTACATCTAATGAGATCGCATATGTTAAGTACATACCTTTTTGCTTAATGCACATTAAATGCTCAATAAGTGCAATTTCCATTTTTTATCTATCAGGCAAGGAGTATTTCCCTCTATTTCTTTCCTCATCAGTGTGATCAGTGGGCAGCAATCTTTGCCTGGTCTATTCTATTCTATGAAAGGCTCTCAGATGTAGAGATTTCCAATCCATCTTGAGACAGGCTCAGACAGGCTTGAACCTAAAACCCAGTCCAGCCAAGAGCTGTGTGATCGAGAACATGTTATTTACTACCATTTGTAAAAGAGGGATGATGGTACATCGCTTATTTGAGGGAATGAAGGCCAAGCGCAAGTAGGCATCCAATCCATGCTGTTTCCCTTCCTCTTATTCAACAAGCAGCCATTGAACCCCTAGTTCACCCCTGCATTGCACTTTTGACCATGGCTCTTCCCTAATGCCCTGATCATGGGTGGGTAGGGGAGCAGAATCCACGGGATACTTGCCTTCCATCAAAATCAACCTTCCCTGCTCCCTTTTTTTCAAGACCCTGTCTTATCTTCTACTTGTGATGAGTTAATTGGATGAGATAAACAGTCAGGGGGAGAGAACCAACTAAGTTCCCTAAGGCACTGGTAGAAGGATAATCTGAGCGTAAGTCCTCTCTGACCAGCTGAGTTTTGTGGACAAGCCCTTGGCACTAGCTCCTCATCTACTCCATAAAGGAGTAGATCCGCTGGCCCCTCCTGCCCTTTGTCTATGCTCTTCATGAGTCAAACGTGGCTACTGTGGGCAACAAGAAAGCCCAGGAGACCACACATCTCTCCTAGATGTGGCAGTGGGTCTTGGTTATCCATATACTTAGGTACGTGACTATTTTCTCCAGCATCATTGGAAGCTGGCCTGGTCAACTGGATGAAAACAGAAATCCTCTGAATCGCAAAGTTGATCCTGAAAGGGCAGCATGAGATTAAGAAACATGGATGCCTTGGGCAAGGTGCTAATTTGATACCTCTGTAAACATGTTCCTGATAGGCATATATGAGGGGCATGTTGGAGAACCTGATACATACAAGAATGAAAATTAATTACAAGTACAAAATCCATATACTTTGCCTTTATGTTCAAATGAGAGGCTTATTAAGGCCCTGAAAAAAAGATGTTTCTTTAAAGCATATGTTTGTTAAAAATACAGATACAGAAAAACGTGAAAAGAATTCAAAATTTCACCACCCACATAAACTCTGATAATCCCCCAAAGTAAAAATATATTCCTGCAATTAGAATATATAAACAGGTCAGAAAGGAAGACAACACAGAGAAATCTTATGTCTGGTCTCTTTTCACAACTATGTTTTCAGTGATTCTTCCAGAAACATTTTATGTATTTGCGAGTACATATATGCCTGAGTGAACATATACATGTATGCACGCATACACATATACACATATTAATTGCAGAAAAAGAATTTAACAAATGTGTTACTTCCATTGAATATAATCTTCTATTTCAACTTTTCATCTCATAGTTTTTCTATTACTCAACACAGTATAATGTGGATCCCTTACCATCGTCAACATAAAGGGAATTTAGGCAGATACATTTTCTAAGTTTTGTTCAAGCGATCTCTAAAGTCTCTTTATCTGGCCTTACAGTGCTGAATTTTTTTAGTAACCCTTGTCCTCTCCTAAGTTCTCTTTTGCAATTTTCCAAATCAGACATCTTCTTGGGAGGCATATTAAAAGGGTTTAAAATTTGGATAATAAAATAAATTGCTCATTTCCTGTAAACAGCATTCCAGCATGCATCATTCAGTTTCAGAATTATCCTGATTACAACTAGTGACTTCAGGCAGCTATGGTCTCTCAGTTCTGGGGGTGGGTGACAGAGCAGTTGTATTTTGAAAAGAAAATCAGGGAGATTTTTCAGACAGAGGATTTTTGTTTGGTTTATTTTAAGTTCCAATTATGGTAACTGTCTCTCTTCGTGGGACCAGTTTATGTTTTGCCAGTGCTGTAAGGAGTTGCCCGTGGAACCCTGACTTAACTGGAAACGTTGGCAGGCAGTGTATATGGTATTCTCTTGCCCTTTGCAGAAAGCTAGGGAGGCAGCTGCATTGCTGACCTGACCTTCCTCAGGGTCTCCTTAAAAGCAGGGACAACTAAAGCAGTTTCCCTCAATCCTCTAAGGAGGGGGTGAGTAGGATGAGTTCTTGGAAGCATCCAGGTTTCTCTGGGGAGTGAGTGTAGAGCAGAACAGAAGAGGAAGCTGCACAGGTTCTCTACTTGGGAAACATTAGCAAGGCCTGCACACAGATCATCTCAAATAACAAGGCAGTGGGTGCGGAATCCACTCTCAGTGCAAGGGTAACGGTTCTCCCAGACGTCACCTTGGGACCATCTCTGTGATAACGCAGAGAGGTGTCCTCTTAAGAGTGGAAAATGGGGAGAAAAGAGTCATTTTAACTTTGAGGAACACTAAAAACACAAACCGCCCCATGTAAAATTCCAAAATCAGTTCATAAAACCATCCTAACTGACCTGCACAATGTGAATTTCCTGAAACGGACGCTCAGATTGGGCACAAGTAACAGGTAATGAAGGGACTTTACAGAGATGATTAACAAGGGCCTCCACTTTTTATTAGACTCATTTTGCTAATCCCTAAAATTAAGGAATTCCAGGTGTATGGAGCCAAGTATGCAAATGATTTCCTTCCGCCTAGCTGCTGATTTCATAAAAGGTCCTCAAACCGAGAAATAAAACATACAGAATGGGAAAGCTTTATGGCACAGTCGAGAATATTGCGCCTTTAAATAGTTCAGACAGGCAGTGCGTGCTGTAAATTTGCCACAGAGACAAATTTGTGAAAAGCTATAAAAAAGAGCAAAAAGTGAGGCTGAAAGAAGGCTGGGGTGCGGTGGGGGCGGGGAGAAGTCTCAAGACCTTAGCGGCCAAGGCGGTGTTGATTCAGCTGAGGCTGCCCCAGGAGCGCTGGTGCGGACGGAGCCTGATGTCCAGCGCAGTCTCAGAAACAGATGGAGAAAGAAAATTGGAGACTTTTTTTATCCAACAGAGGCTGGAAACACTGCCTTTTCCTGGTGCACTAGTTGTAGGGGTTGGCAGACTACAGTCTAAGTGCCAAAATCCAACCCGCCACCTCTTTTCCTGTGGCCTGAGGTCTAAGAACAGCATTTGCATTTCCAAGCAGTTGAAATCAACAAGCGAAAGAGCATACTGTTTTGTGACATGTAAAGATGATAGGAAATTCAAACTTCAGAGTCTGTCAATAAAGTTTCATTGGAATACAAAATGTATTATCTATGGTTTCTCTATGTGATGATAATAAAGTTGAGTAGTTGCAACACAAATGGTATGACCTGCCAAGCCTAACACATTTCAGGTTTGGACACCCCTGTTCTAGAACAGTGGTTCTCAAAGTGGGGTCTCCAGAGGAGCAGCCTAAGTATCACCTGGGAACTTGTTAGAAATGCATGCTCAGTCTCGCAGTCGTGTCAGACTCTTTGCGACCCCATGAACTGAAACCGGCTAGGTTTCTCTGTCCATGGGATTTTCCAGGCAAGAATACTAGAGTGGGTTGTCATGCCCTTCTCCAAGGGATCTTCCCAACCCAGGGATCAAATCTGCATCTCCTGCATTGGCAGGAGGATTCTCTACCACTGAGCCACCTGGGAAGCAGAGTATCAGGTAATATCCATATCTGTCCAGTCAGAGGCTCTAGAGGTGGGGCCCAGAAATCTATGTTCTAAAAGCTCCCTACTTCCTGCAGATAATCTTGATGCACACTCAAGTTTGAGAACCACTTTTGCAAGGGGACTCTGCAGCTAGAGTTTTATGGGACACTGGTTACTCAGTCTTCTGAAGAGTGGACATAGATCTTTATGAATGTGGAGACTCCACTGCAAGGACTGTTGCAGCCTTGGCGGGTACCCTGGGCTGCCACCTGGCTGGCCTGCCCTCAAGGAGGCTGCTTAAATAAAGCGAGAGGACCAAATACTGTTGGAAAGCCGCTCACTCCACACAGAAGCAGCAGGTGCTATTGATGTTTCCCTTCGTACAGATGCGGCAGTAAATAACATACCCAAAGCCATGCAAGTGGAAGAAAGAGCCTTTAACGTGAGTCTGTGTGACCGCAACATTTGAGTTCCTTCTGATACCCCATGGCGCCCTAAAATGAAATATCCTGACATATTCTATAAGGACTCATCTCATTTCAGGCTCCGAGAAATTACTGGGAGCTTTTGACCTGGATTTTGAGGCCCCCACCCTGCCCAGCTTGGCGCCGCTCTCGGAGCTAGCATCCTGGTGAGAATCGTTTCACAAAATGAAGGGAAATCAAAGGTCTCTTTGGGAAAATGTCTGGTTATTCACAGTATTTATATGTGTAGAGCGTAGAATATTCTATTGTGAAAATATCGAGAAAACAGCTGCTTGGGGAGCATTTTTGGTGAAATATTTACTTGGGAGAACAGGAAACATGTCTAACGATAAAAAAAAATGTAGGCGCATCTGGGTGAACATTATTTAGCTGCGAGTGTTTGCTTAGATATTTTTAATATACATTTATGCACTTTAAATTTATTTTATTGGGTGAAATAAGGACTTTGGGGAGAAGGGCTGGGACATAGATTTTTAAATGTTCTGGGCAAATGAATACAGCCCCTGGTACAAGACAGTGCTCCCAGCTGCTTTGGTTTGACGGATGATCCTGACGTCCTTCTTTTTATTGTAGTGTAAAGTAATGGGTCTGCCTGGAACAGTTTGCTGACAGATGAGAACCTTGGTCTGTCACTGAAATCCAAGAATTTAAAGGGAAATGCATAGCAATTCACCTGGGCTCCCACTTATTACCTGCAGTAAAGCGGGAGTGGGGAGTGGTGACGGGAGTGTGCATGCGAGGATTGACTGGTTTTTATTTTAACTTTCAAAGGAGAGATTTCATCTCTGTTTCTGCAGAGACAGAAGGTGAAGACAGGCAGGTGAATGTCTGCAGCCATCTCACCGACACATTAATCAGCTTCCCTGCTAACCCAGCAGAAGATCGCTTTACTCAGACAACTTCTCTCGCAGCTCCTGTGGGGGGCATTTGTAGAGAAGAGGTGAGGCACAGGACCAGGATGGAAAGTCTTCTGCTACTTCTTTAAACTTTTTATTTTGAAATGATGATCGACCTACTAGAAGTTGCAAAAAGAATGCAGAAAATCCCCATGTACTATTCACCCAGCTCCCCCAATGTTAACATCTTAAATAACTATAATACCTTGTTAAAACCTGGACATTGATATTGGTACAATAACCAGAATACTGGATTTACTGGGTATCACCGGTTTCTACATGCACTTATTCTGTGGTGTGTGTGCACGCACGCATGCACGTGTGTGTGCTTCTGTAAAATGTTATTGCATAAACCAATTACCTGCTGTGTTTTCAATCATTCAATAACAGCAACTATCACGGTATTGTTTCTCGCTTTTGAATGATTGAAATAATAAAATACAAAATGTTTTGCCTCTGTTATGCCTTCTTCTCAACCACTCTGTCATCAGGATGCGCCTGTACTCTAATGTCATGACTGCTTGAGGCTTCTCTCCCTCTCTTTACTCCCCAGGAGGCGAGGAAATGTGATCAAGAAGAAATATACAGTTGAGCCACTGTGGTAGACATCATCAGTGGTCACTAGTGAATCTTGTTCTCCTCCACATTTGGGCACATGGAAGGTTACACCTCCTCTCCTTCTTGAAGTTAGCCATGGCCACGTGACTCACTTTGGCCAGTGACATGAGAGTGAACGCCTTCCCCAGGTTCCTTCTCCCCTGCCACAGAGATCATGGAGAAAAAGGTCAATGTGGGGGTGCCACAAGACCAAAGCCACTCAGAATGCTGAAAATTGTGTGGAAGATAACCCAGTCCAAGAGCATAACTCAACCAGCAGTAGACCTGCCTTGGGTGAGAAATAAACTCTCTTGTGTTGAGCCAATGGCATTTTGGTATCATGGTCACCTAACCTAGTACTGTAGTCCTACAGCATGGTACCATCTTGGGGAAAGAAGAAAACTTGCTGGCTACTCTCCCTCATGGCATGGCCTTGCTAGGATTACTTCTTCTGCTCAGGGAGAAATTGCTCTTCCATGGCTAATGGGCAGAAACGGACCTGGTGTTCTTTTCTGCCCCTTCCCTTAGAAGGCCAAGCTCCTCCCCTTGAATCAGAAACTCTGGGAATCGGATCCAGGAATCTGTGTTAACAAGCCTCCAGGAGATCCTATTGCACATTCAGGTTTCAGATCCACTGGCCTAGATGCCCCTTCACTTCCCTTTCTGTGGTTTATTTGCTGTTTTGTGAACTCTTGAAAGCTTGGCGGTACTGGCTCTCCACCAATCTGCATGGAATCATAGTTTCAAGACAAAGCATGCTCTGCTCTGCACTGGTGTAAGGGGTGGGGTTTTATAACCCTCATTGATTGTAAGTGAAGAAAAAGATCTCTTTGAGTTGAGTGGGGCCTGAAGGCTTCTCTCCCATTATTCAGAACTTCATCTCTGATTGTTTCTCTTTTCCGCCATTGCATGCTTCAGCTCAGATGCAATGGTTGCAGTTCATGGATGACTACCTTGCTGAGATTTTCCAGCTTAATCTTTCCACACTCACTGACATGTAACTGTAGTCAATAATTATAC